>NW_017731476.1:654716-677538 GCF_001890085.2 Hipposideros armiger
CACACACACACACACACACACACACACACACACACACACACACACACACACACACACGTTTACTCTGGTTCTCCGGGGTAAGACCATGACCTTCCCATCTTCTGCTCATCTCCACATCTCCAACCTGGGACATGCTGCCCCTCCCCGGGGGACACGCTGCTTTCCCTGGTCAGGCTCCCCTGGCTATGCCAGCCCCAGGGTACCTTTCTTTTCTTTTTTTTTCTAAAGATTTTATTGGGGAATTGGGGGAGGGAAACAGCACTGGGGAATCAGGGAAGGAAAACAGACAAGTTGCTGTCCTTTTGTTCTTCAGTCTAGTTGAGGAGGACGTCCCTTCACTGGCCCATGTTGGTATTGTGATCATTACCTCTTCCTGGGTGAGGCAGTCGTTCACCAGCCATTGGACGGCTGCTCATGGTGGCTCACGAAAGCTCACGCTGGCTGCCTGACGTTCACACTGCAGCCTACACCATCGCCTGTGACTCACGGCAGCCCAGCTCCAGGTCGAGCTGTTGTTCACCATCTTAGCTGTAGAAGGCAGTGTCCCTGGCCCTCATGTGGGATCCGACCGGGGCCCTGCTGCTCAGAGCTGGCGTCCCAAGCCAACTCTTAACCAACGCGCCACTCGGCCGGTCCAGGGTACCTTTCTTATTGTCCTTCTGTTTGTCTCTTTCTCTCTGTCAGAGGCTGGGTCTTTGTCTACATTTGTGTTTCTCAAACTCGACTGCACATTGTAATGTAGCTTTAAAGAACCCCGATGCCCAGGCCATCCTCAGAGCAAATGAATCAGTTTCAACTAATGGTTTAGATTTTTCAGGGCTCAAACCTCAGCGGGGAGGACAGTTGAGCTCAGGCAGCCTACAGCGGACCCCCAGTTCCCTGACCTCTGCTCCTCCAGGCTCCCACCTCCCCCCTCTGAGGTCTCTATTTTGGTCACCCTCCCTTTTATTCCCCCCCCCCGTCCATTCCCCCATCATTTATCTGGTACCCACATATAAAGGCCACTAATCTACTGTCCCCATCACTTTTTTACTGCCTATCAGCTCCCTTCTACCACTGCTGTCCACCTCATGCTGCTTGGGCTCCGCCCACCATCACCATAACCACTCCCTGGAAACCCCCCTCCCTCTCCTGTTGTGGTACCTGCCTGGCAAAATGCCAAACATCTCCTGCTGCCTGGCTGCACCAAGCCAGCCCAACCCTGCTCGGAGCATCCCACACCAGGCTGGCAGCTCCCCCTCTAATTCCTGGTCTGGAATGGGCTCACCCTGTCACCCCACAACCCCACTATGTCTGTCCATTGCTCCCCCCCCGCCAGCAGTGCTTCTCAAGCTTTAATTTGCTTGTGAACCTCCTAGGGATTTGGGAGGGGGTGCAAGGTTCTGCCCAGCTAACCAGCCCCCAGGTGGTGCTGACTGCTGGTCCGTGCAGCCCACTCTGAGTGGCAGGGTCTCGGATGACTTTTTTCCCACTTTCTCCTCCATCCGTGGCTCCCTCCTCACTGAGAAAACAGATGGTTCAGATACAGTTCCATCGCCTCCTGCCTTTGAAGTACAAACTCACCCAGCTCTTCACTTGTCACTTGTTCCCACATGCTTCAGTGGCGGAGGCTCTTCTCTTGCTCGGGCCCCTTCCTTCCCTCCCCACTGCACCATCCGTGTTCTTTTCCCAGACCATTCCCACCACAGAGCTTCCTGATGGAGTTGGCTTCTCCTCACTGCTTGGCCACCTGCCTGTCTCTCTTTTGCTTTTCTTGTTATCTCCAATTTCCTTTTGTAAAGATAGCTGTCATTTTTATTCAAATGAAACATGCCCGTAGCTTAGAATCACAAAACATGGGCAGCACCCCCTCTGATTTCTTCAAGACAATCATTTAAACTCTTTTAGCAATTTTTACCTCCATGTTTCCTACATAGTCTGTGTACATTGTTTCCTTCCAGTTTTAGACTTTACACATCAACATCCCACTTTGCAAGATGAGGGTTAACGCTCTCTCTCTCTCTCTCTCTCACACACACACACACACACCAACACACACACACACACACACACACACACACACACACACACACCCCAACATATACTTCCTATCTTCTACCCTCCCAATACAGTTGCATAATAATATTGGTCAGGCTGGTGGAGCTTACACATTGCGGAAATATTATTCACAGCTCTATGTGGAATACTATGATTTCTTCCTGCTCCCCACTTTTTCATAATAGAATTTATTCTTTAGAGCATTTTTAGGTTTACAGAACAAGTGAGCAGAAAGTGTGTATACGGCCCATCCCCCCCCAATTTTCCCTATGACTATAACATCCTTTATTAGTGTGGTGCAATTGATGAGTGAACAGACACACTATTTTTAACTAAAGTCCATAGTTTACATGAGGGGCCACTCTGTGTTGTATGTTCTGTGGGTTTTTTTTTTTTTTTTTTAGCTGAGCCATCCTGCTACCTATTGGCAGCTTAGCGGCTGCTCAGCTCGGGCTGGCCTCGAACCGCTGTTGCTCAGAGCTCAAACTCTTGAGCGAGCTCTTAACCAACTGAGCCATTCGGCCGGCCCTTGTTCTGTGGGTTTTGACAGATGCAAAGTAAGTGTCATGGACCCACCATTATAGTGTCATACAGAATAGTGTCACTGCCCTGAGAATCCCCTGTGCTCTCCCATCCCTCCCCCCATTCTCTCTCTTCCTCTGCATAAGCCCCTGGCCACCACTGGTCTTTTTCCTGTCCCTATAGTTTTGACTTTTTCAGAATGTCATGTATGTGGAATCATACAGTATACTTTTCAGGTTGGCTTCTTTCACTTAGCAATAGGCTAAGGTTCCCCCATGTCTTTTTGTGGCTTCGATCATTCATTTCTTTTTATGAACATTGTATGGGTGGACCACAATGGACTTATCCATCCACCTATTGAAGGACATATTGGTTGCCTCCAAATTTTGGCAATTATGAATAAAGCTGCAGTAAACATTCAATGTGCAGGGTTTTGTGTGGATATGTTTTCAGTTCATTTGGGTAAACACCAAGGAGCGCTAGTTCTGGATCATATGGTGAGACAATGTTTAGCTTTGTAGAGAAACGGTCAGCCTGCCTTCCAAAATGGCTGCACCATTTTGCATCCCCATCAGCAGTGAATGAGGGTTCCTGTTGTTTCAGGTCTTCACCAGCACTTAGGGTTGTCAGTGTTTTGGATTTTAACCATTCTAGTAATTGTGTAGAGGTATCACATTGTTGCTATTTGCTATTCTCTAATGACATATGATGTGGAACACCTTTTATATGCTGATTTGACATTTGTATATCATCTCTGGTGAGGTGTCTGTTCAGATCTTTTGCCCATTTCTTAAGTGGGTTGTTCATTTTCTTATTGTTGAATTTTAAGTTTTTTTTTGGTATACTTTGGATAATAGTCCTTTATCAGATAAACAGTTCTTTATCAGATCAGACATCTTTTGCAAATAATTTTCTCCCATTCAATGGCTTGCCTTCTCGTTCTCTTAAGCATGTCTTTTGCAGAGCAGAAGTTTTAAATTGGTTTCCCCCTTCTGAACAAAAGTTTGTTTTCTTGGGTTGAAGAACTTTTTTTCAGGGGAGGGCTTGTTTTTCTATGTGTTTATGGCTAATTCAACCCACATTCTCTCCAAGTTATAGAAATCTCTCTAAAGTTCAAATACGTTCGGTAGTCTATCAATTTCATCTCCTTGAAGAAACCTTTTCTAGAACCTTCTGACTTATTCCAATGGGAACTGCCTGCCCTCCAGGTCTGCTGCCCAGAGTAGCTGCCCTGAGAACCCCCTTCACCATCATCTGAGAGATGCTCTTCCCCTCTCTCTTGTGTTGGCTTCTCCTGATTCCTGGGCTCCAGGTCTTACTTTTTCTTCTTTCTTTTCCCCCTTGTTTTTAGTGGAGCACATCCTTCAACAGCTTTCTTAAGAAAGGGTGCATGCGAGGTAAAAGTTTTGAGCCCCTGTAAATCTGAAAGATCTTTTCTTTTACTCTTGCTTTATTAATGGCTTGTCTAGGTATAGAATTCTAGGCTGAAAATCATTTTTTTTTAATACTTTTGGAAACAGCTCCCTTGTGTCCTGGTTTCCATGGCTGCTGTTGAGAAACCTGATGCCATTATGATTCTCGATGCTTTGTAGAATCTTGTGGAATGTTCTTCTGTATTGTGGAATGTTCTGAAGAGTATTTACAGGTGACTGGCCTCAGTGTGGGTCTATTTTTACCCTTTCGTTGGATTCTCTGCGGGCCCTTTCAATCTGAAAACTCAGGTCTGTTCTGATAAATAGTTAAAGTATTAGGGCCGGCTGAGTGGCTCAGTTGGTTAAGAGCTCACTCAAGAGTTTGAGCTCTGAGCAACACCGGTTCGAGTTCCGGCCCGAGCTGAAGAGCTGCTGAGCTGCCAACAGGTGGCAGGATGGCTCAGCTAAAAAAAAAAATAGTTAAAGTATTTCATTGTCTGTTTCCTCTTCCCTGTTTTCTCTGTTCTCTTTTAGGAACTCCTTTGTTCAAGTGTTAGATTCCTGCACTGGCCTACTGATTTTCTTACTCTTTCTTTCCTATTGTCCACATTGTGGCAGCCATGGAGGTGGGTTTTCCTTTCAAGAAAGAGCGTGCCGCTCAGATGCGAGGATTGCAGTTGATGGACAGCTGTTGAGATCCACCACAGCCTTGCAGCCAAGACCAAGGTTTTCTTGGGCAGACCCAGCCAGTGACGGAGCAAGCACAGTGGGGACACTGGGGCTTGGCAATTTTTGCCCAATGTGGGGCTCCTCTCACGGACAGTCTTTGCTCTGGGAACCCCACTGGGGTGGCCAAGACTTTATTGATTGTCATCAAAGTTAGGCTCTCTCCCGGCCCAGATCCTGCTTCCTCCTCCTTTATTTTTCACGGGCATCAGCCACCCCCACCCTCATCCCTGCCGTGGCTCTTTGCACTCCTAGCTCCACCTCAGCATCTATTCACTGGAGGATCCAAACTGACACATATATCATTATCATTGTGCTCTACTTTTTGGAAAATTGCCTTAACTTTATCTTCTAACCCAGTGGTTAGCAACTTTTTTTTTTTTAAAGATTTTATTGGGGAATTGGGGGAGGAAACAGTGTTGGGGAATTGGGGAAGGGGAACAGACAAGTTGCTGTCTTTTTATTCTTCAGTCTAGTTATGGAGGACGTCGCTTCACTGGCCCATGTTGGTATTGTGACCATTGTGCTCTTCCCGGATGAGGCAAATCGGTCGCTGTCCATTGGACGGCCCTCACGGCAGCTCACGCCGGCTATCAGTCACTCACGGTAGCTTACGGCAGTCCACTGCAGCCCCACTGCAGCCTATGCCATCGCCAGCCACTCATGGCAGCCCAGCTCCAGGTCGAGCTGTTGTTCACCATCTTAGCTGTAGAGGGCGCAGCATCACTGGCTCTCATGTGGGATCTGAACTAGCG
The DNA here is from genome assembly GCF_001890085.2 of Hipposideros armiger. Lineage (NCBI taxonomy): Eukaryota > Metazoa > Chordata > Mammalia > Chiroptera > Hipposideridae > Hipposideros > Hipposideros armiger. The sequence goes on from NW_017731476.1 coordinate 660,169, forward strand.
GCCCTGCTGCTCAGAGCTCACGCTCCAAGCCACCTCTTAACCAACGAGCCACTCAGCCAGCCCCAGCAAATTTATTTTATAAAGGGCCTAGTGGTAAATATTTGAGTCTTTTTGAGCCGTGTGGCCTCTGTCACAACTATTCGACTCTGCCAATGAGAAATGATCCACGGACAGTACATAAATAAATGGGTGTAGCTATGTTCCAATAAAACTTTATTTAAAAAGCAGGTGAGGTGGGATTGGACCTGCAGGCTGTAGTCTGCTGACCCCTTTTAAATAAGTTTCTGTTTCTGCTAACATATATATATATATATATATATATATATATATATATATATATATATATATATAAAGATTTTTAAAATTAAAATATAGCTAATATAAAATGTTATATTAGTTTCAGGGGTACACCATAGTTATTCAGCATGTATATACCTAAATAAGTGATGACTATGGTAAGTCCAGCAACCATCTGACATCATCCTATGCTATTGTAATATTATTGATTATATTCCCTATGCTGTACGTTACAACCCTATGACTTATTTGTTTTATACCTGGAAATTTGGACCTCTTATTCCCCTTCACCTTTTACCCTGTTTAAAATTTTTCAATTATAGCTGACATTCAATATTATTTTATATTAATTTCAGGTGTACAGCATCATGGTTAGACATGTATATAATTTAAGAAGTGATCCCCCTGACTAGTCTAGTACCCACCTGGCACCATACATAGTTATTAACATATTATTGACTATATTCCCTGTGCTTTACTTTACATCCCCATGACTATTTTGTAACTACCAATTTGTACTTCTTAATCTCTTCCCCTTTTTTACTCACTCCCAACCTCCTCCCTTCTGGCAACCATCAAAATGTTCTCTGAATCTATGAGTTTGTATTTGTTTTGTTTGTTTATTTTGTTCTTTAGATTCCACATAAAAGTGAAATCTCATTGCATCTGCCTTTTTCTGTCTGACATACTCCACTCAGCACAACACCCTCCAGGTCCATCCATGCCCCCACAGATGGCAAGACCTCATTCCCTTCTATGGCTGAGCAGTATTCCAGTGTATGTGTACCACCTCCTCTTTATCCATTCCTCCATCGTCGGACACCCAGGCTGCCTCCACATCTTGGCCATTGTAAACAATGTTGCAATGAACATATGGATGCACTCATCCCCTCGAAGTAGTGTTTGGGTTTCTTCAGATAAATACCCAAAAGTGGGATTACTGGGTCCTTCTTTGTCTCTTGTTATAGCCTTTGTTTTAAAGTTTATTTTGTCTGGTATAAATATTGGTACTCCAGCTTTATTTTGTTTGTTTGTTACCATTTTCATAAAATATATTTTTCCATGCCTTTACTTTCTGTCTCTGTTTGTCTTTCAATCTGAAGTGAGTCTCTTGTAGGCAGCATATGTAAGGGTTTTATTTTTATTTTTTTATTTTTTTTATTTTTAGAGTTTTTTTATTGGGTAATTGGGGGGATGGGAACAGTACTGGGGAATTAGGGGAAGGGGAACAGACAAGTTGCTGTCGTTTTGTTCTTCAATCTAGTTGTGGAGGACACTGCTTCACTGGCCCAAGTTGGCACCATCATTGCGCTCTTCCCTGGCGAGGCAGATCAGGCGCCGGCTTCTGGACGGCCGCTCACTGCGGCTGCTGGCCGCTCACGCTGGCTGCTGGCTACACACGGTAGCCCATGGCAACCCACTGCCACAGGGGCTGCAGCCTACGCCGTCGCCGGCGACCCACGGCAGCCCAGCTCCAGGTTGAGCTGTTGTTCAGCATCTTAGCTGTGGAGGGCAGTGTCACTGGCCCTCATATGTGGGATCCGAACCAGGGCCCTCTGGCATCCCAAGCGAGTTCTTAGCCATCGCGCCACTCGGCCGGCCCAGGGTTTTATTTTTTTATCCAGTCAGCCCTCCTATGTCTTTTGAGTAGAACATTTAATCCATTTACATTGAAAGTAATTGTTGATAGATATGTAGCTATTGTCATTTTATTATTCATAAATTTGACCTTTTTTCCCCCATCTTAAAAAAGTCCCTCTAACATTTCTTGTAATACTGGTTTGGTGGCGATGAACTCTTTTAGCTTTTTCTTGTCAGGGAAGCTCCTTATCTGTCCTTCGATTCTAAATGATAGCTTTGCTGGGTAGAGCAATCTTGCTTGTAGTTCCTTGCTTTTCATCACTTTGAGTAGTTTGTGCCAATCCCTTCTGGCTTGCAAAGGTTCTGTTGAGAAATCAGCTGACAATCTGATGGGGCTCCCTTATTAGTTATTAGTTGCCTTTTCTTGATGCTTTTTGGGTCCTTTTTGTCTTTAACCTTTGCCATTCTAATTATAATGTGTCTTGGTGTGGGCCTGTTTGGGTTTATCCTGTTTGGGACTCTGCACTTCCTGGGCTTGTACGTCTATTTCCTTTGCCAGGTTAGGAAAATTTTCAGTCATTATTTCTTCAAATAGGTTCTCAATCCCTTGCTTTCTTTCTTCTCCTGGTACCCCTATGATGCAAATGTTTTTAGACTTGATGTTATACCAGAGGTCTCTTAAAATACCCTCATTTTTTTTGGATTATTTTTTCTTTTTGCTGTTCTGACTGGATGTTTTCTGCTACCTTGTCTTACAAATCAGTGATTTGATCCTCTTGTCTGCTGGTGATTCCTTCTAGTGCATTCTTCATTTCAGTTACTGTATTCATCACACCTGACTGGTTCTTTTCTATGGTTTCTATGTCCTTTTCTGTGTTTGCTCTCTCTGTTAAAGTTCTCATTAAGTTCTTTTAGCATCCTTATAACCTTTGTTTTGAATTCTGTATCTGGTAGGCTGCTTGCATCCATTTTGTTTAGTTTTTTTCCTGGAGTTTTCTTCTGTTCTTTCATTTGGGATGTATTTCTTTGTTTCCCCATTCTGGCTGCCTCTGTGTGTTTCTATGTATTAGGTAGATCTGCTATGTCTCCCAGTCTTGGCTGGGCGGCCTTATGCAGTAGATGCCCTGTGGGGCCCTGGCACAGTCTCCCTGGTCAACTGCTCTGGGTGCTCCAGGAGTGTCCCTTGTGTGGGTTGTGTGTGCCCTCCTGTTATAGTTGAACTTTGGTAGCTATTGACAAGTCAGTGGGTGGAATTGACCCTCATGCTGATTGGCTGTGGGGTTTTGCCACATCCACAGCTTACAGGCTGTTGTGTGGGGACTTACCCCACTGACTGGGATTTGCCCCAGTGGGCTCTGGTGCCTATTGAGATTGCCCTTTGTGTGTACCACTTGTGGGTCTAATTGTGCAGTGCTTTGCTGTGATCTGAAGCCAACCTCCAATTATGTTGGTTCTGGGCCTCTTGCAAGGGGCTCTGGTGCAGGCCCTGGTCACCCACTCTCTGTGACCAGCTGGGGACTACCTGGTAAGAGCTACAAAGCATCCACAGTTGGTCGCTGCCTGTGCTAACCATGGAGGCTCCTGAGAAAGGCCATGCTGCGAGCTGATGATGGCTGCCACCAGCACCTGGCCTGGGGTAGCTCTGCAAAATACCAGGACATGCCAAGGCCTGCTGCCACCTGCCAGCTCTGTTAAGTTTCAGCCATTAATAACGCCTTGTGTGGTACATGAGTTGGGTGAGGCAGGGTCTCAGGGAGTCACTAGAGTGGGGAGAGTTGTGGTCATCAGGTTAATGTACACTCTGGTTTGGTGCCAGTGCTGAGCCTGAAGCTACTTAGCAAAAGTTCCAGAGCACACTGAGGCCAGTTGCTGCCTGCCCAGGGTCTGTTGGATAGTTTCTCAAGAAAAAGTGCAATGTGGGCTGGGCTGGCTGCTCTTGGAGAAAGTGCCTCCAGCATTGGGGGAGTTGGGTGGGACGGGGTCCCATTGAGTCAGCAGGGTGGAGCAGCAGAGCTCACAGACTAATCAGATTTGGTCTGTGGGGATCACTGTGCCAATCAGATTCAGATTTGGCCATAAGCGTAGGGGGCTGGCTCAACACAGGAAAGATGGTGCCCGCCTGCTGGCTGCATGAGAGGAAGACCTTTCACAGGGAAAATGCCGACTGTCCTCCAGCCCTCTTTCCAAAGCCACACACCTCAGTCTGCCCCCTGTATGTGTCTCTGAGGCTTCCCAAGTCACTGCCCCTCTGCTGGAGCCCAAGGTGAGTGCCAGCGAGCCAGCGAGTCTGCACGTGGGCTGTTTAAGAGGACACCTGAGTTTCCCGCCACCTTCCGTGCCACCTGGGTGGTTAGAATCCCCATTGTTTTTCACAGCCAGATATTGTGAGGGCTCCTCTTCCTGGCATCAGTACTCTGGGCTGGGGAGGCCCGTGTGGGGCTGGGATTCCTCACTTCTCTTGGGGGGAAGCTCTGCGGCCAAGATATCCCTCCCGGTTCTCAACCACTACAGGGAGGTTGGGGCCTGTTCCGCATCTCTGTCCCTCCAACCAGTCTCAATGTGGCTTCTTCTTTATATCCTTGGTTATAAAACTTCTGTTCAACCATGCCTCAGGTGGTTCTCCAGGTTGATTGTTCTATAATTTAGTTGTAATTTTAATGTGTTCACAGCAGGAAGCAGGCACAGTGTTTATCTACGCTGCCATCTTGGAGTCTCTGCTATGATATTCTTAATGTCTAAGAACTTTTTTGCTTTGTTTCATTCATCCTCAGAGTGTGTTTTTTTTTTCAAAATAGCATCTAATTTTTGTTTCATAGGTGCAATGCATTTTCCTAAATCTGAGCATAGTAATAATAGTTTTGTTTTTAAGTTTTCTTTTTCCTTTATATTCTGTTTCCTCCAAATTCTGTTTTTCTGTTTTCGTTCTGCCTCTTATATTAGAAAATTTTCGTAAATGTTGATCATAAATATCTGCTCATATTTATGTGATTTAAAGAGCCCATAGAATAGAATACCAGGTGCCTTTGTGTGTGTGGTGGGGGGGTGTTGACTGGGGCATGAAGAAACTTTCTGGGGTGAGGTGTGGGTTACATAGGTGTATACCTTTGTCAAAACTCATTACGCTGACCACTTAAGACCTTTTGCATTTCACTAGAATTCTACCTGAATTAAAGCAGATAAAAAACAGTTTACGAAAGTAAGCTGCTGAGTAGCCCCGCTGGTGGGAGGGCTGGCTGGCTCAGGGGTTCACTACAGAGAGTTTGAGTTGGGCTGTTTCATTGGGAAATCCCTGATGACAACTTATTTAGGTATTCTTCTCTTGGTGAGTTGGACTCTAAGATAAAAGAGAACTAATACAAACAGGAAAAAAAAAAAAGGCAATTTGGAGGAAGCAGAAACTATGTAGGGAGAAGAAAACTAAAACAAACAGGTGTGGATGGAAAAGGGGCCACATGTTAAACCTGACAAGCTAAGGAGACTGAAAATAACTACAGAGGATGGTGTGAACATAAAAATTTCTAACTAAGGTGGACCATGGTGGGAAGTCAAATCTCCAGTTTCCTCATTAAGTTAATCTGCCTTTTCAGTGGGCCTGTTCTTTGTCTTTTTGTACCTAAGATAACATCTTTAATCCTTTTTCTGGACCAAAGCTGGAAATTGCAAAAACCTCATTATTATTCTTGTCTCCTGATTACCATCTTTATGTGCTGTAAAAAGCGAACTGTTAGCTATCCTGCACCCACCTGTATGGGAGGAGTACCTGTCTCTCCAATTTACTTTTATCCAATCCCAGAGATTTCCCCCTTCCCCCGCTTTCCTTTCTCCCACCCCCTTAATCTATCACCAGTGGATTTCATGTAACCTTCCTCCTTTGATTTTATGTATAAAATAAGCTGTAGGGCTGGCGGAGTGGTGCGTTGGTTAACAGCTGGCTAGGGTCCCGGTTTGGATTCCACATGAGGGCCAGTGACACTGCGCCCTCTACAGCTAAGATGGTGAACAACAGCTTGACCTGGAGCTGGGCAGCCGTGAGTCACCGGCTGCCGGCGTAGGCTGAAGTGGAGCTGCAGTGGGCTCCCGTAAGCTACCGTGAGTGGCCGGCAGCTGGTGTGAGCTGCCAAGAGCTGCCGAGAGTGGCCGTCCTGAGGCTGGCGACCGATCTGCCTCACCTGGGAAGAGCGCAATGATAATATCAATATGGGCCAGTGAAGCAATGTCCTCCACAACTAGACTGAAGAACAAAAGGACAGCAACTTCTCTGTTCCCTTTCCCCGGATTCCCCAGCACTGTTCCCATCCCCCAATTTCTCAATAAAATCTTAAAAAAAAAGAAAAGCTGTAAAACTGCCATTCTTCAGAGCATTTTCTCAATCCGTTGAGATTTTGCTTCCCGGCAATTGTCGACAGTTTGGCCTCAAATAAACTCATAAGTTTTCTCTTAGGCTAGATATTTTTCATCAACACAGGAGACGAGAGAACAGTAACCAAATATCCATTGCTGATATATTCAGAGATTGAAGGGAGTCAACTCTAGAGTGTCCTTCGTGGAGATTGTAGTCCTGACTTCACTGTTCTGGGAGCCAAGAGGGGGAAGAAGCAGTCAGGATGGAACACTCATAGAAGCTTCTGGTCAGGCGTACAACCCCCCTTGTCACGCTGTGCCCTGGGCTCAAAGACCCAGTGTTTTCTCCTCTCTGGAGAATGAACCTTTGGCCTTTGTTGGGTGGGGAGGGCAGCTGCCCAGCTGTGCTTAGTGGAGAAGGAAATCTGAGGATTAAATCCCTTCTTAGACCAGTCCTCCAGTTTTTGGCCCCAGCTTTGCTGTCATTTCCAGGGGTACTTAGTCCATTAATACCAGTATCTTTGGGGGTTTTGTGGGCTCAACTCTTAGTGCCCCTGGTTTTTCTCCCAGTTTAGTGTTCACTTTAGGTGCAACATCATCAGACTGCTAAACCACATACCACATGGTTATCTGCCTTCCAGATTCCAATTTTTTTAAAATTTGTTTTTCATTGGGAAACAACAGTGTGTTTTTCCAGGACCCATCAGACCCAAGTTAAATAGTTGTTTCAATCTAGTTGTGGAGGGTGCAGCTCAGTGGTCCATGTGGGGATCGAACCGGCGACCTTGGTGTTATGAGCACTGCACTCTAGCCAACTGAGCTAACTGGCTGCCCCCAGATTCCAAATTTTGTTGCTGTTGTCTCCTTTTCACTTTATTAGTTCTTCCTGATTCATACTGTGAATAATGCCCCCCCCCCCAAGTGTTCATGTCCTAATCCCCAGAATCTGTGACTTTGTAGATGTGACTAAGGTAAAGGACCTTGAGAAGGATCCTGGGTTGGTCAGGTGAGCCCAGTCTAATCATACAAAACATGAATAGCAGAGTATTTTTCCCAGCTGTGGTCAGAGACAAAGTCGTGATGAGAGGAGCAGGGCCAGAGAGGTGCTATGTTGTTGGAAAGATGAGGCCACAAGCCAAGGAATGCAGGTGCCCTCTGGAAAAGACAAGGAAATGGATTCTCCCCTACAGCTTCCAGAAAGTTCTTCCAGAAAGAGCTTCCTAGAGTAGCCCTGTCAACACCTTGATTTTAACCTAGTGAGACCTCTGTTGGGCTTCTGACATGTAATCTATAATGATGATAAATTTGTTTGGTTTTAAGTAACTAAGTTTGTGGTAATTTGTTATGGCAGCAACAAAAGACAAATATACAGTCGTCCCCCCCTTATCTGCAGGGGATACATTCCAAGACTCCCAGTGGATGCCTGAAACCACAGATTGTACTGAACCCTACATCGTCTATATTATTGCCTATACATACATACCTATGATGATGTTTAATTTATAAATTAGGAACAGTAAGAGATTAACAACAATAACTAATAATAGAACTGTTATAACACTATACTGTAATAAAAGTTATGTAACTGTGGTCTCTCTCTCTCCAGTAATTTTTGTATTTTTCAGTCCAAGCCTATTCCCGAGTCTGTGTAACCATCCCTTACTCACAGTAATTGGCTTGATGTAACTTGTTTCAGGGGAACCCTCGCTGAAGTCTTTGTATAATCTTAATGTTTTCTGGTGTCAACCGGAACACGTTTTCTGTTCATGTCTTCCACCCACAAACTTCATCCATTTTCCATCTTAACTAAGTACTTATCGTGCACTGTGGCTATAACTTTTGCCGTCTGAGGTGCGACAGCAAAACTACCACAAATTTCTTTTTCCTTCTTCACAATTTCACATATAGAAGATTTGTTCTTACTGTAGATCTTAGTAACCTCAACATACATTGTTTTTCTTTCCTTAAGTTGAGAACGTTCACCTTTTCACTTAACGGAAGAACTTCACGGCTTCTCTGTGGCAGATCAGAATTGCCAGCATCACTACTCTTGCACTTTGGGGCTATTATTAAATAACATAAGGGTGATTTGAACACAAGCATGGTGATGTGGGATGGAGCGTGATGGTGCAAAGTTTCATCACGTGACTCAGAATGGTGTGCAATTTAAAACTTATGAATTGTTTTTTTTCCTGGAATTTTTCTTTTAATATTCAGACCAGTGTTGACTGCAGGTAACTGAAACCTCAGAAAGGCAAACCGCAGGTAAGGGGGGAGAACTACTGTATACCTTAAAATATCCACTCACTTCCTTTTAATGGGGTTTCAGAACACAGAGAAATTAAGTGTGTGTGTGCTCCATCCATCTTTAACCAGAAGTCTATGCTTGCACCTGCTTTCATCTCACCTTCCAGGAAACATTCTTATCCAAGTCATTTTTGCCTTTTTTGCCTGTAAATCCATCCTGTTTTCCTTGACGGTTCAGCATCTTTGAAGTCAGGTGTGTACTCCCTGTCTCCTCCTTCAGATGCTCTTCTCTTGGTTTCCATGACTGTCCACACCCCTGGTCTTCCTCCTACTTTACCAGCTGCTCTTTCTCTTCCACCCTGCTTGGATTCTCCTTCACGTGACCTCAAAATTGTGGAGCTCCTAAGGGCTCGATCCTGGGCCTCTTCTCACCCCTCCGTCTCCAATGTGACCTCATGGCTTTCAACGCCATCTTTATGTTGACGTCTCTGATAGTCTGTCGCCAGTCAAGAGACTTCCCCGTTGAGCTCCAGACTCTTACTATCGAGTCCTCACTTGATACCTTGTTTTGGACATCTCATGTGCTTCTCAAGTTGAAAATATCCGTGGCCGAATTATTGAGTGTCTCACCCTAACTCCTGCCTCCCTGGAGCCTTCCCATCATCCACGCACTTATCCAACCCAGAAATCCCAGCTGTGTCCTCCATCCCCTTCTTTCTCGAACCCTTCAGCAAATTCTGTCTCCTAAATCGACCTAGAAGGCATTTCCGTCCCTGTCTTCAAGGTCCGCCTTGGTCCAGGCCCCCTCCATGCCCCCTCCATCATCATCACACTGGTTTCCTGTACAACTCTGGTCTGGCTGCCACGGATTCTCCCCAGAGCCACTGGAGGGATTTTTAAAAATGTCCATCATTATATTGCTCCCCCTACTTAAAAGTCTCTAAAGGCTTCCCAATCCCACCCAGAGAAAACTCCATTCTCTTCCCACAAAGCCTACGGGGTGGAGCCCCTTCCTGTCTCTCCCCTTCACAAGTTGCTCTCCCATCATTCTCTCTGCTCTAACCACACTGCTAGATATTTTCCCACACTCATGAAACTCCAGCTTGCCTCTGGGCCTTTGCGCTGTCCGTTCTTGCCGGATGCTCCTGCCTCCATCTGCCCAGCTCCTCATTCTTTAGGTTTCAGATGACATGTCCCTGGTCCCCTATGCAGGGCGGGTGCCTCCCCCATCACCCCTCTGGTTATGTCCTTCACAGTGGGATTTGAACATGGACGATCAATTTCATTTATTCGTTTCCTTGGGTTTTATTTGCTTTGCCATTTTATGTAAGCCCCCTGAGAGCAAGGGTGGTATTTGTCACTGTCCAGTTTCTAGTACAAGCTCACGGAGCTATGTGAGCTCTGTGAAATCTGGGGGATGAATGGGTAAAACGAATGAATGGACACCTATCACGTGCCAGGGGCCTCCATGTACACCCAATGCTTTATTTTCACAAGAACCCTGTGAGGTTGTCACAACTGGACTATGCTCACTTTCCAGCTTCTCTTGAGATGAGCTGTTCTGGCCAGTGAGTGTGGGCAGACGTGAAGGGAGCCACTTACAGCTTCGGCTCATGAAAACCTCACGTGGGATTTCTGCTCTCTCTCTTCTTTATCTGTTAGTGGTGGCAAGGGGTGATGACAGAGCCACAGGATGAGAGGAGTCTGGGTCCCCAAAAGACTGAGGGGGGTAGAGTCTCCCCCCAACCCTGCCAGACTTTGCATAAGCAGGATATAGGCTCTAGAGAGCCAAGTCAGTGTAATTTCCAGGCTTATTTATTTACAGCCAGCTCACCTTAGTTAATACACCAAAGCACCTCATGGAGGTGGCCGGTAAGTATCACTGTGGGGGATGCTTTTGCTGAGAGGTTTTCACCCAATGCAGATGTGTTTTCTGCAGGCGGGTTCTGGCATGTCCCCCAACAGAAGCCAAGGCAAGGGGCTCACAGTGCATGGCATGTCCGTGTGCCAGTGTGCTGTCTGGGTCTCACTAGGCTCCCATGTCAGGTCCATCTCTGTGGCTTTCACAGACAGCCCCCAGGAGGCCTCAGGGAAAGTTGGTTGAATCCACAAATTAGTGAACTGGTCACCTGCCCTCCTCTGTGCCTCTCTGTCCCTTGAAGTGCTCGAGAAAGTCCAAGTTTTTAATTGTACAGAGATCCCATGAGAAGAAATGACTTCCCCAGTATCATAGAGAAGCAGGATGCCAAGAATCAGCTGTGCCCCGTGGGGCCACTGGGAGTGCATCCTGGAGCCTTCCAGAGGCTGGAGAAAGGTGCACACTGGGGTGGGGGAAGGCTCCTCTAAGTCCCCAAGGTGACCCCCCCAAACCTTACTGCCCACTGCCCCTCCTCCAGAGGACAGAGGCATTCCAGAGCCTTCCCTCCCCCTCCCCAGCCAGCTCTGCGTGGCTCCTGCAGCCTGGGCATCCACATCACTCAGTATTTTTAGCTTTACCACCTGGCACCTGTGGTCACTGTCTTTGCCCAGCCTGGCAGTGGCCCCGCTACAGGCTTTAAAGGGCCAGCACCCACCAGCTGTAAGGGAGACTGGCTCCTGCCAACACAGGCCACCGTCCCGCCAGGGCAGGTGATGGAGGGGCGGCCCCCATCGGAGGTCCCCAAAGCTGGAGGTGGGAGCTGGGGGAGAGGGGGGAAGAGGGCAGGACCTCATGGCCACCTGGCCCTAAGGCACACACCTGTCTCATTCTGGGGCTTTCCAAATGCTGGCTTGCTCCAGTTGCTCACCTGGGAGATCCATTAAAATGATGCACCCATCCACCCTAAGACTGGAGGCCGCAAAGTCTCAGGGCAGGGCCAGGTGTGTGTACTTTTTAGCAATCAACTCAGGTGATTCTGATGCCCTATCTCCCCATGTCATATTCGTTTGTTCATTCATTCCTTCATTCACCAAGTATTTTGAGCTCCTATTATAGAAATAATGACTCTTGCTGGAGTTCATTGCTTTGGAGTTTTAGAAGCACTTCCACGTCTATGATCTGTCTCACTGCATCCCCTAACTTGGTTTGGACGATAAGACACACCCGCAGGGCTCCTTGGGGCAGACGTGGCCTCCCTTTTCCTGACTCCCTGGGCACAGTGCACCCACACCCATCCAGGCGCCCATCACTCCTCAAACCAATCTGGTTGCTTGTCTGTCTCTCCCAGCAAGCAGTGATCCAGTGAGGGCTGAGGCGGGGGCTCCAGCCCCCAGCTCAGGCCCTTGGCCCTCTGCAGGTGCTTGGTCACTGTGTGCTGAGTGATAAACTGACAACCATGGCAGGAGCGTCCCCCCCATTTCACAGATGAGGAGACCCAGGCCCACAGAGGGACAATGACAGACCTGGGGTCTAACAGATTCAGGGAGGAAGCTGGCAGGGGTGGCAGGAGCCCACACCCCCCCACCTCCCTCAAGGGGCCTGGAAGGGGCACCTGGTTGGCCCTGAGCCTGCCCTTCTCCCCACCAGGGCAGTGCTGACTCAGGCGGTGACGGTGGCGGGGGTGGGCGGGGCCGGGGCAGAGGTGACCCTTGTCTCCCCTGCAGATTCTTCATCCATTACAGGAGCCTAAGGTCAGGGCTTGGGTAATACACTTGGCTGGAGCCCAGGTTTCCCTGCAGGTGGGGGTGAGGAGAACTGGCAAAAGGGACAGTGGTCCCCGGGGCATGACCGTCACCCAGGCACAGTGCACAGCCCCTCTCCCCCAGAGGTTTACAGAACTCACATTTGCTCCCACCAACTGGACACACAGTCACACACTCACTCCCCAAATACCCAATCACACAGTCACACAAACCGTCACTCCCCACCCTCTCTTCTATTCTTACACACACACACACACACACACACACACACACACACACACATTTTCACGTCTTAATTCAACAAAGACTCAGTGTTATCAAGTGTCAGTTCAGGGCAGGGAGGAAAGGTGGCTCTCAGCTCAGGGTGGGGCAGGAGCTTCCTGGGGGACTTCCTGGAGGAGGAGGCATAGCAGTTGGGTCTGGATGGTGGGTATCCAGGGAAGGGAAACCTGGGCAGAGTTTCATTGGGGGTCAATATAGGGGAGCAGAGTAAGATGAGGTGGGTGGGGTTGTCCAATCACACAGGCCGTGAATGCCCAGCCACGTGTGGACTACATCCTGGGGGGCTGTGTAGGACTCTGAGCAGGGGGGACATGACTACAATGGGAGAGGCCAGGAGGATTACTGTGGGGCCAGGAGGGGCTGGACAAGGGAGAGGCTGGGGTGACAACCAGGTGAGAGACCTGAGAGTCAGGCTCAGGGAGGTGTGGTGGGCGGTAAGCAGTGGTCTGAGAGGTTCAGAGGTAGGTCTGCCATTCCCCATGGGGCCCCAGCTCTGAGCCCTGCGCCCTCCTTCTGCCCACCCGCTGCCCACCACGGGCACTGACCTCCGCAGCGGGACCTCTTCCAGCAGCTCTTCTTCATCCTCCCTGTGGAAGCAGACGAAGCAGATGGCTGGCACATCGTCCACGCCACAGCCCAGGGGCCAGGCCGGAGGCAGCTCCAGGGCAAGACAGGGGGCACGGCTGGGGCTGGCCTTGCCAGCATCTTCCCCAGTCTGGGCAGAGGTCCCTGAGCCAGAGCGCTCCAGGGTCAGTAGCCTGTTGGCCTCGGGGCCCCTCGCCTGCCCACCTGCCACCCGTGCCTTCTCACTCAGGTTACCCGTCGCCTTGGTGGGTGAAAGAACCTGTGGCTCTGCCAGATGGGGATGTCTGTTCTGACCCACAGGACTTCCAGCCACAGGGCTGGGCCTTGGGAAGTGGGTTGCAGTCGCTGGGACTCAGAGGTGGCTCGCTGGTGAACAGAGGCCCAGCAGGGCTCTGTGCTGTTTCTTGTGGAGCCCTGGGCCCCTTGGCCGCTGCCTGTCAGAGTCAAGACTGGGAGGACAGGCTCTCAGGGACCCTGTCCATGAGTCCATCTGTTCATCTGTCCAGGCGTCTGCTCGTCCCTCTCCAGCCAGTCCCTCTCCAGCCAGTGCGGGCAGTGGAGGTGGCTTCCCTAAGAAAGTTTGTTCTCTCCTGCTGGAGTGGGTGGCAGGGGTGGCTTCTGAGAGGGATGATCAGGACCTGAGGCTGGGAGGTGGGGGAGGACCAGGTAAGGCTGGCACGGTGCCCACGCTGTCCCCCTGTCGTCCCAGCTCCAGACCAGCTCCGACTGGAGGACTGGAGACCGGAGCTCGCTCCCTCCGCTCCTGTTCCCTCCGACTACAGAGGCTGCTCTGGCAGACCGGCTGGGCTGTGGGTATTAATAGCTCCACATTCACGCTGAGAAGCCGGAGGTTAACTCCTTCCCTGCCAGAGCTGGGGAGGCTGTCAGGGACAGCTGGTGGCTACAGGGAACAGAGGGAAGGGCCACGCCTCAGTTCCACCCCCACCTGACTCTGGCCTGCCTCCGTAGGACCCTCAAGTGCCACCTCCTGCCCATGAGTCTCTGTGCAGCACTCAGTATCTGGATCTTGGTTAGAGTGTCCTGGTCACCTGCACCCTCCCAGGTGAGACTGGGGGTGCAGAACAGCACCCCTGGGATGGGCAGGACTCTGAGTTCCAGGGAGCACCCTCAGGCCTCCTCCACTGGCACATGTGCCACTCAGCTCACTGGGTTTTCTCCCCTGCTTCCTCCCCTCCCTGCAATGTCCCTTAACAAACAGCATCACGGTCTCTGGGTCCAGTTCTGCGCCTGGCTTCCTGTGGGACCCGTCCAAATGAGCCGCACACAGCCCCTGAGGGACCCAGAGATGAACTACACACACAGCCGTCTCTTCTGCTGAGGAGGCGGGGAAGCCGGGTAGAACTTGTTTGCTTTTAAAATGGTTATTGAGCACCTGCTATGTGCCAGGCACCCAGCAATGAGGAGGGCAGACATTATTTCTGCCTTAGTGGCTTACATGTCATGGTGGGAGGACAGAGGGGCCACAGCCTGTCTACAGGGTGCCCCAGTGTGAGTTAGGAACACGGTTTCCTCCTAGCAGGTGCAGCCACAGCCAACTCCCCCCGTCCCCCACCGCCACCCCCAAACCATAGTGTGGATCGCAGGCTGGGTCTCAGCCTCATTCGCCTCCTCTACAATTTACAACATGCACAACCATTTGCAGTGGCCCAGAACATCGGTAAACACAAAGAACATAAATTCAGATTGTGGAAAGTGCTATAAGAGAATAAAGCGGGAGATGGGAGAGAGGTTGATGATGGGATAGGGTGTGGTGTGATAGGGTGTTCAGGGAAGACCTCTGGAGGACTAACCTTGGAGCTGTGACCTGCAGGGAGGGGGAGGGAGAACAGTCCAGGAAGAGGGATCAGTAGGTGCAAGGGCCCAGAGGCAGAGGGTAGGAGCAAAGGAGAGGGTCTTCCAGCCAACAGAGTTTGCCAGAGGACCCAAGAGGTGGGACATCACCAGCAGAAAGAACAGTATGTGCAAAGGCCCAGAGGCACGAAAGGATGAATGGGGCATACAAGGCAGGGAGAAGACGGAGTGATGTGGTCAGAGATATAGGAGGGATTCATTCCAGACCCAGCCCTCCTGGGGGCCCTGAGGAAGGAGGATGGGTGGGAGGAGGAGGATGGATGTGGGAACTTGGGTCAGCGGAGGGGCTGAAGAGGTGGGTGGGTGGGGGGTGGAGAGTCTTGGAAGGAAACATCTATATTTGTTGAATGGAATTCCACTGGCTGGAAGGACAGATCTGGGCCTCCAGGGCAGAGAAAAGGTGGGGGCTGGGGACACAGCCCAACGTAGGCTGTGCGCATGGCCTGGGGTACCAGGCAGATGGCCAGTGGGGGCTGATACGCACCCTGCGTCTGCTCTGCCTGTAGAATTGTGACAGCGTGTGTGTGTTGGTTGCCTTTTTCTATAATAATTGGTCCATCCAAAGGGCTGCCTTATTTGAATTAGTCTATCCAAAGGGGGTGACTTTTTTCTGATTTGCACAAAGGCACCTCATAGACAGGGCTAGGGGGGGTGACACAGGGGACCCCAGGTTCCAGTGTGGGCTCTACTGTGACTTGCTGTGTGTTTTGGGCTGGTCACTGTCCCTCTCTGGACCCAGAGACCTAGAGACTGAGCTAGAGGCCAGCTAATCCAAGCCCGATGAGCTCAGAAAGGGGGACTCCCCGGGCCACACACCAGAGCTGGCCACTCGGACTCTCATCTCATCTCCCTGCTCTGTGTTCTCTGCTCTGAGGCAGCTGGGGTCTCATACCCCAGAGACCCGGTGTTTCTCTGGGGAAGAGGACAGGGGACAAGAGGAAAAGTGGAGATTAGGGGAGGAGGAGGCAGAGGGAAGGAAGGGCAGGCCAGGCCGTGGCTCCCTGGGGTAGGGATTCAGAAAGGGTCAGGGTGCCCCAGGCCTCCAGGCGCCCCTTCCCTCCTCCCCTGGGTCCCATGGGGTTGTCATTTGCAGACGTTAATTATTCATGATGCTGGGGCTTTGCCTAGTTTTAATGCACTCTGATGGCATTCTTGAGCTAATGGGGAAAATCAATAGGTTTTAATTCTCAGTGGCTGTGAAGCTCTATCTGTCTCCTGTTTGGGTGGCTAGGTCTGGCCCTGGGGCTGGGGGTGGAGGCTCAGACCCCATTCCTTCTTTCCAAGAGCCTGACGCTCCACCTTTCCTTCACTCACCCCTGCCCACTTCTGACTCCAGCCTGGAGACAGAAGATTCGAGTCACCAGGCAGTTCCAAACGCTGCCCCTTCATCTCAGAGCAGCCATTCGTCCCCTGCTCCCTCCCCCAAAAGAGACAGCAGACCCTGCTGGACCCTGCGCCAGACCTATGGGCCAGAAGTGGGCCCCAGCAGCAGCCCTACCAGATTTGGAGGGGCTGGAGTCAGGCCTGTAGCTCTTGGCTCTGGTGTTTTTTTTTGGCCTGGGGGAGGTTTTCCTGCCCACCCCTCAGGGTCGGCCTCAGCCTGGTCATCCTTTTGGGCTCAGGATGGGCTCCCAGACCTGTCTGGGGCATGGGGAGAACCTGGCCCAGGACTCACGTCCTTGCAGAGACTTAAACATAACCTCCTGGTGTTATTGCTTTGTGTGGTTATACACTCAGTTATCAATTCAGGCCATTTCCCTGACAGGGCTGAGAGCCGAGAACATTGATGGGGCATTAAGAGCCAGTCCAATTGCAGACCATACCCTCCCCCACCCCTGCCCCTAAGTCCACCTCCTTTATGAATCCTGTAATTATCCGGTGACTAGAACAACCGCATCACAGTGTATTTGTGTGTGTGTTCAAAGAGTTCATTAGGCAAGCGTAAACATGTAAGATACACCATAGCCCTCAGAGTGCTGTTTTTGGCATTTCTTAATGTTTCCAGAACTCAATGAGCCTCCAAAAAACGAAGAGGCCTGAGGTGTCTTGACCTTGGAGAGGCCCTGCCTGTTCCCCAAAGCACCCAGGCCTTTCTCGATCGATGGACCCAGGGTCCACACCTGGCTGGCAGGCAATGCCTGCATCCTCCCCAGGGGCTGCCCGTTGGGTTCCTAGCCTGGTGCTGTGGCCTCCAGAGCCCAGGCACCAGGACGTGGAGAATGGTGACTGCCAGCACCCCCACCCCCCTCATCCTGCCTGCCTGGCCCAGTCTAGTCTCCTGCCCTCCCTGACCCAGGCCCCAGGGACACGGGGACCAGTCCCAGGCCACAGGCCAGACAAGAAGGTTTGGGGCACCGCTTCACAGTGGGGCAGACCTGGCATGAGTCCCTTTGACACTTGATTCCTGTTCTGCCCCTCACCCCCCTTTTGTTTTCCATTTGGACTTAGGTGCACAGGAGGCTGAGTTAATCCTTCTCTTCAGTGCAGGGCATATTGTTCTTGGTCTATTCATGCCACCCTCCCATTTTATCTTTCTTTCTTTCT
>NW_017731476.1:677733-681975 GCF_001890085.2 Hipposideros armiger
GGCCCATGTGGGGATCGAATCGGCAACCTTGGTGCCTTGAACACTGTGCTCTAACCAACTGAGCTAACCGGCTGCCCCCTCTCTTCCCTTTGGCCCCACTGGATGGTAGGGAGGCAAAGCTACTACCCACCTGTGGGCTCATTGGGAGAATCACATGAGCAGAGCTTGTCAAGTGCCCGGGACACAGTGCCTGGTCAGTTAAGGTCCAATTCCTCTCCTGGTCTGGCTCTCTTCCCTGGGGCTTTGGATGCTTGGACAAAACACCTTCCCCTTTGTCACTCGTGAGCATTGCTGGTATTTGGCAAGACCCTTCACTCAAGACCAGAGTGATCCCTGGGGTGGAACCTAACTGGCTCACAGTCTGAGGGGGACTCCAATAGGATATAACAGTTTCTCATTTTAATTTCAGATTCAGCACATCTAGGCCCGGTCATGTGCTGAGCAATGCATGGGACCCAGACAAGCCCAGAGAGGAAAGGGTGCCACCTGTGGGGGTTCTCTGCCCAAGGAGTGCGAGATGGCCCTTCTCTCTTTATTAATTAGGGTGCAGCCAAGGTGCCATAACAAAGAGGCCCCACATTACAGTGGCTCAAATAAGTCTTCTGACAAATGAGCTAGGAGCATATGCTGAACTTTTATTCCAGGATTGCTACGAGGAAAGAGGCTCTGACCAGATTGGTTCACAGCGAACTTTCCTGGTATAAGGAAAAGAATGGTTAAATGGTCTTTGTTTGGCCAGACGCAAGAAAAAAGCATGTCTAATTCCAGATTGTTAGCGCTCTGAATAACTGAGAGCTGGGTTCGCTTCCTAGAAGAGGTCTTATTTGAGTTAAAGTTGATCAGAATATTGCTGCAGCCTTTTGTCAAGAATGCCAGCCTTCCCAGAAGGAGCTTGGGAATGATAACCCCTGGAAAAGGCTATGTCTCAAACCAGGTTTGGCCCAAGCTTTCTTTATCCCAAGGTGGAATTTCATTTCTCTTCAGGTAAGAGCCTGGAGGTAGGTGGTCCCGTTGGCTGAAGCTAGCTTATGAGGACCAGGTTCACGTTTTAGTCCTTGAGAACAAGGGAAGATGGAGTGATGCAGAAGTGGCATGCCTCACTTCCACGCGTATTGTGTCAGCAAGTAGTTGGTCTCCTAGCTGCAAGGGAGGCTGGGAAATTTCGTCTCTATCTGCACAGCCAAATGCACAAAACTGAGGCAGGAGTGGGGTATCACTAAAAGGAAGAGGGGGAACAGGATACAGTTACAGGTATGAAGGCCTAAGTCAGAGCTGACTCTGAACCCTCCTCTCTACTTCCTGCTACAAACTGTTTACCAGTCCATTATTCGTGTTTAATTGAGGAAATACATGGAGCAACCAATTCATATTGGACCAAGGGGACAGAGGCTCCAAGATGTAGCTTATACAATGTGTCTGAATATACCAAGAAGAGGTTTACAGCTTTGTCAGGAGGGTTTGAGAATGCATCACTGAAGGTGAAAAAGAAAAGCAATTAACAATTCCAGGGAAAACAAAAAGTTGTACAAGAAAGGAAGTATAATCGTAGTATTCTACGTGGCTGCGCTGTAAATATTATATATAAAAGCTTAATAATATAAATGCAGGGCAGGCCGAGTGGCGCATTGGTTAGGAGTTGGCTTGGGATGCCAGCTCTAAGCAGCAGGGCCCCAGTTCGGATCCCACATATGAGGGCCAGTGACGCTGTGCCCTCTACAACTAAGATGGTGAATAACAGCTCAACCTGGAGCTGGACTGCCGTGAGTTGCCGGCGACGGCGTAGGCTGCAGTGAGGCTGCAGTGGGCTGCCATAAGCTACCGTGAGTGGCCGGCAGCCAGCGAGAGCGGCCAGCAGCTGGTGTGAGCTGCCAAAAGCAGCTGTGAGCGGCCGTCCAGAGGCCGGTGACCGATCTGCCTCACCCGGGAAGAGCACAATGATCACAATACCAACATGGGCCAGTGAAGCGATGTCCTCCACAACTAGACTGAAGAACCAAAGGTCAGCAACTTGTCTGGTCCCCTTCCCCGATTCCCCAACACTGTTCCCCTCTCCCAATTCCCCAATAAAATCTTTAAAAAAAAAACAAAAAACCCCTAACGATACCAAATGTCATGCAATGGCTTCGTCCCACCAGAGACCCCCTGGCTCCCTTTTCCCTCTCCAACAGTTTCTAGAAAAATCCTTCAGAACATTTCTCTGCACGCTCAACCTGTGTGTGTGGGTGTGTGTGTGAATATCCTGTGTATTGCTTACAGATAAGAGCATATGCAATGCACCGTTCTGCATCGTGCTATTTTCCCTCAACATTATCTCGGAAATTATTCCCAATAAGCACATATAGACTCGCTTAATTCATTTATAGGTGGCTTTTATACGCTATTACAGGGTACCTAGTATTGTAATGTATTGAATTGCTTCCCCATGGATGGGACATTTGGTTGTTTCTAGGCTTCTTTGGTTACAAACAAGGCTGCAGTGGCATTTTGTAACCATAGTATAGTGTGGGGTTCAGGGGCACAGGCCCCAGATGTAGAATGCTGTGGACTGGAAACCCAGGGCTGCCGCCAGTTATCTCATCTTTCTGTGCCTCCGTTTCTGTAGCTGTGCAACGAGGATAAAACTAATAGTTACCTCTGAAGGTTGTCAGGAGGAATGTGGGCAACATATTTACTGAGCACCTACTATGCTCCGGCACTGTTATCGACACAAGGGATTCAGGAATGAACAAGACATAAAATTCCCTGCCCTTGTGGAGCTTCTAGTCTAGTTGTGGGAGGCAGATGATAAACAAGATAAGTGAATAACATATATGATGATAAGTGATAAGGAGGTGGAACAGGGAAGAGGGATGGGGTGGGAGGCTTGTACTTTTAGATAAGTGGTCATGGGCAGCCTCACTCATGAAGTGATACTTGGGTGACATGAAGATGAGTGGTGAGTTACAGTAATCCTTGAGGGGAGACCCTTCAGGTAGAGGGGACTCACCACCTTCCACAACGGCTGTTGGCAATGGGAAGACCCCTGTGCCGTTACCCACCAGCCCTAAGTCTGTCCTTGGGACCCATTCAGAAGAAGCGCAATCCCTCCCTTGCGAGCAGCAGCTCTTTCCTCTGATGAGAGAACTGCTGAGCCACACGACCCTGTGCTGTGACAGAGATACCCTAAGGACTCCGGTGGCACCGGCCACACAGCTGAAGAAGCCTGGTGGCCTCAGAGAGGGGGCTGGATTCCCGGCCCAGACGGATCCGTCCCTGGCACCAGGGGACTTGGCCTCCAGGCCTGAGTCCTTCTTCCCAGTGGCATCCGGCAGGGAGGAGGAACCAGAGTGAGGGGCTGGGGATGCCATCTTTGCGACCGTCTACCTGGGTGGGCTCTGCTTTGCAAAGAGGTGTTTTGTGGGTGGGTGAGCTGTGTGCAGATGTCAGCCAGGCAGGCCCGGGATCAGTGAGAGCAGCGCCTGCAGCCTTGTCATCTCTTCTTCTGAAACCCATGAAGATCAGTTCCAGAGTTTCTCTGTAGACATCTTTGGGACAGCAACCTGATTGCAAGAGAAAGAGGTGTTTGTTTTGAGGCAGTGATGGGGAGCAAGGATGCTGTTGAACTTAGGATGTGTTTATTTGGGATGACTTTGAGGGGGAATTGATGGAGCAGTGGGAGGGCTTAAGCCCCTCAAGCCAGCCTCCCCAGAGCATCACCATTGCCCCAGGGTCAATTATGTCTGTCTTACTCCTCCAGCCTGGAGATCTACCTCTAGCGCCACCTACAGGTAGGGTGTACAACAAGCGCTGACCTCTCGGAAAGAGTGCAGAGCCTCAGCCTGCGGCATTACAAAACTGAGTATAGTTGGTTTGAACTTGATACCTGGCACCCGGGCATTTCAAATTGTTGAGGAAAAGATGGGCGACTCGACAGGCTTTGAAAAATATAAATCTAGATCGTCACTCAGTGGATACCTCACTGGTTAAAGCATAAGAAACAACAGATGGATCAAAGATTTCAAAGTTATAAATAAAACTATGGGGCCGGCTGAGTGGCGCGTTGGTTAAGAGCTGGCTTGGGACACCAGAGCGTCCTGGTTCGGATCCCACATATGAGGGCCAGTGACACTGCCCTCTACAGCTAAGATGCTGAACAACAGCTCAGCCTGGAGCTGCGCTGCCATGAGTCACAGGCGACAGCGTAGGCTGCAGCCCCTGTGGCAGTGGGTTGCCATGGGCTACTGTGTGTAGCCAGCAGCCAGC
>NW_017731476.1:683033-684551 GCF_001890085.2 Hipposideros armiger
GATATAGGGTGGGGGTGGGAGGGAGGCAGGCTGGTGGCAGGAACCAAAGCAGGAAATGGTGCAGTGGTCTGGGCTAACAGTGGCGGTGACCTGGAGCAGGCTCGTGGCAGTGGGAATGGGAGAAGTGGATGAATCAGGTATTTTGAGGGGAGATCTCAGGCCTTGGTGAGGCTTGAGGAAGAGGGAGGCGTTGAGGATGACTTCTCAGCTCTGCTTGCATATCTAGACGGGTGGTTTTGTTAGACGAAATAGGGAACGGTGAAAGGGGCTGGTATGGAGGGTCGTGAGGGCAAGCTCAGCGTGAGGGGCTTTGGGAACCTCCGGGTGGAATTGAGAGCAGGACGTTGGATATACAGAACTGAAGCTCCAAGGTGAGGTTCAGGCAGATGCTGATGAAAGTCAAGGGTGGGGGTGACATCAACAAGGGTTAGTATGGAGTGAAGGGACCCCGCCTAAAGGAACCCCCACTTTTAAATGCAACCTAGAGGGAGATGAGCCAGTAAAGGGAATGGAGAAAGGGGAACCAGTGTCACAGAAGAAGAAGGAGAGAGGGAGTCAACAGTGATAAACACTTCTGAGGGGCAGAGAGGGATGAAGACTAGAAAAAGTCCACTGGACTTAACTTTGATGCTGGAGACGACCGTGATGCAGGGTTTCTCAGCCTAGCACTGGTAACGTTTGGGTGGGGTAATTCTGTGCTGTGGGCTGTCCTGTGTCTTAAAGGATGTTTAGCAGCATCCTGGGCGTTTACTCATCAGATGCTAGCAGGACCCCATCCCCTAGTTATGACAACCCAGATTGTTTCCAGGCATTGCCTGATGTCCCCTGGAGGGCAAAATTGAACATCCCTGCTGAGCATCCCTGCCTTTGGCTGTTTGTTTTGATTAGGAGTACAAACGGAGGCAGTGACATTAGATAGTTGCTTCTAGAAGTTTGCTTGTGCAGAAGGGAAGTAAGGAAGTGCCTGGAGAGGGCAAGTGGGAGTTACTTTACCATTTTTTAAAGAGGGAAGCACTTTGAAAATGCAGAAGTAATGATGACATCCAACTTTTGAATTATTTTTGCCACTCTTTGGTAGGTGAAAAATGGCCTCTCAAGATGGTGTTTTAAAATGTTGTATTTATTTTTCAGTTACAGTTGTCATTCAATATTATTTTATATTCACTTCAGGTGTATAGCAGAGTGGCTAGACATTTATATAATTTATGCAGTGATCCCCCTGATAAATCTAGTACCCATCTGACACTATACATAGTTTTTCAATAGTATTAACTATATTCTGTAGGCTGTACTTTACATCTCTGTGACTACCAATTTGTATTTCTTTTTAAAAAATTTTTTATTAAAATATAGCTAATGTACAATGTTATATTAGTTTCAGGGGTACACTATAGTTATTCAACTTTTATATACCTAAAGAAGTGATCACCATAAGCCCAGCAACCATGTGACACCGTCCCACACTATTGCAATATTATTGACTCGATTCCCCATGCTGTTCATTACATCCCCATGACA
>NW_017731476.1:685581-695496 GCF_001890085.2 Hipposideros armiger
GGGCCCTCTGGTGTCCCAAGCCAGTTCTTAACCAACAAGCCACTCGGCCGGCCCTCAATTTGTACTTCTTAATCCCTTCCCCTTCTTTCACACACATCCCCAAACCCTCTCCCACCTAGCAAACATCAAAATGTTTTTTTTATATCTATGAGCTTGTTTCTATTTTGTTTGTTTGTTTTGTTCTTTAGATTCCACATATAAGTGAAATCACATTGCATCTGTCTTTCTCTGACACTCAACTCAGCACAACACCCTCCAGGTCCGTCCATGCCACTGCAGATGGTGAAAACCCCATTTCCTTCCCTGGCCGAGCAATATTCCATTGTATATATGCATCACCTCTTCATCCATTCTTCCATCTGTGGACACCCAGGCTGCCTCCATATGTTGGCCATTGTGTACAATGCTGCAATGAGCATATGGATGCACTCATCCCCTCAAAGTAGCAATTTGAGTTTCTTCAGATAAATACCCTGAGGTGGAATTGATGGGTCATAAGGTAGTTCTACTTTTAGTTTTTGAAACACCTCCAAGCCATTTTCCATAGTGGCTGCACCAATCTGCAATCCCATCAACAGTGCATGAGGGTTCCCTTTTCTCCACATCCTTATCAATATGTGTTTGTTGATTTACTGATGATAGCCATTCTGACAGGTGTGAGGTGATATATCATTGTGGTCTTTTTTTTTTTTCTTGTAAAGATTTTACTGGGGAATTGGGGGAGGGGAACAGTGTTGGGAAATTGGGGAAGGAGAACAGCCAAGGTGTTGTTCTTTAATCCTCGTTGTGGAGGGCGCCAGTTGCCATCTGGCTTCCCATCGGCAGCTCATGGCCTCTAAGCTCAAGGTGCTGAGTTCAGTCTTAGTTGCGGGTGGGCGTAGCCGACCATGGAACAGGCAATCTTGTTGTTACACCAGCTGAGCCATCCTGCCACCTGTTGGCAGCTCAGCGACAGCTCAGCTCAGGTGCAGCGTCACTGACCCATGTGGGAATCGAACCGGCGGCCCTGTTGCTCAGAGCTCGCGCTCTTAAGCCAACTCTTAACCAACTGAGCCACTTGGCTGGCCCTATCATTATGGTTTTAATTTGCAATTCTCTGATGATTGGTGATGTTGAGCATCTTTTCATATATCTATTGACCATGTGTATGTCCTCTTTGGAGAAATGTCTATTCAGGCCCTCTGACCATTTTTAAATTGGATTGTTTGGGTTTTTTTGGTGTTGAGTTGTATGAGATCTTTATAAATTTTGGATATTAACCCCTTATCAGATGCATCACTGGTGAATATCTTCTCTCATTCAGTAGGCTGTCTTTTCATTTTCTTGGTGGTTTCCTTTGCTGTGCAAAAACTTTTCAGTTTGATACAGTACCATTTGTTTATTTTGTCTTTTGTTTCCCTTGCCTGAGGAAATATATCAGAAAAAATATCACTAAGAGCCATGTCAGAGAGTTTACTGCCTATGATTTCTTCTAGGAGTTTTATGGTTTCGGGTCTTATATTTAAGTCTTTAATCCATTTTGAGTTTATTCTTGTATATGGAGTAAGAAGGTGGTCCAGTTTCATTTTTTTACATCTATCCAGTTTTCCCAACACCATTTATTTATGTATTTATTTATTTTTTTAGCTGAGCCATCCTGCCACCTGTTGGCAGCTCAGCGGCTGCTCAGCTCAGGCCAGGAATCGAATCGCTGTTGCTCAGAGCTCAAACTCTCGAGTGAGCTCTTAACCAACTGAGCCACTCGGCCGGCCCCCAACACCATTTATTGAAGAGACTGTCTTTACTCCACTGGGTATTTCTGCTTCCTTTGTCATAGATTAAATGACCATGTTTAATGGGCGTGCATTTATTTCTGGGTTCTCTGTTCTGTTCTACTGATCTATTTGTCTGTTTTTACATAAACAGCAATACGATGCTGTTTTGATGACTATAGCCTTGTAGTATAGTTTGATATCAGGTAGCATGATACCTCCAATTTTGTTGTTCTTTTTCAAGACTGCTGTGGATATCTGGGATATTTTGTGATTCCATATAAATTTTAAGATTGTTTGTTTGTTCTGTGAAAAATGCCATTGGTATTTTGCTGGGGACTGCATTGAATCTATAGATTGCTTTGGGTAGTATGGACATTTTAACAATGTTAATTCTTCCTATCCATGAGCATGGTATATGCTTCCGTTTATTTGTATCTTCTTCAGTTTCTTTCTTCAGTGCCTTATGGTTTTCCAAGTACAGGTTTCTTACATCCTTGGTTAAATTTATTTCTAGGTATTTTATTTTTTTAGGTGTAAATGAGATTGTTTTCTCAATTTCTCTTTCTGACAGTTCATTATTGATGTATAAAAATGCATCAAATTTCTCAATATTAATTTTGTAACCTGCTACTATACTGAATTCATTTATCAGTTCTAATAGTTTTTTGGTGGAATCTTTAGGGTTCTCTATATATAGTATCATGTCATCTGCGAATAATGACAGTTTTACTTTTTCCTTCCCACTTCGGATGCCTTTTATTTCTTTTTATTATCTGATTGCTGTGGCTAGGACTTCCAATACTATGTTGAATAAAAGTGGTGAAAGTGGGCATCCTTGTCTTATTCTTGATCTTAAGAAGAAAGCTTTTAACATTTCCTTGTTGAGTATGATGTTAGCTGTGAGTTTGTTGTATATGGCTTTTATTATGTTGAGGTATATTTCTTCTATTCCTACTTTGCTGAGAGTTTTTATCATAATAGTTGCTGAATTTTGTCAAACACTTTTTCTGCATCTATTGATATGATCACATGATTTTTATCTTTCATTTTGTATATGTGGTGTATCATGTTAATTGATTTGCAGATACTGAATCAACCTTGCATCCCAGGAATAAATCCCACTTGATCATGGTGCATGATATTTTAGTGTATTGCTGAATTCAGTTTGCTAACATTTTGTTGAGGATTTTTGCATCTATGTTCATCAGGGATATCAGCCTATAATTTTCTTCTTTTTTTGTAATGTCTTTGTCTGGTTTTGGAATCAAGGTAATGGTGGCCTTGCAAAATGCACTAGGGAAGTTTCCTTCCTCTTGAATTTTTTTGGAATAGTTTGAGAAAGATAGGTGTTAATTATTATTTGAATATTTGGTAAAATTCACCTGTGAAGCCATCTATTCCAAGACTTTTGTTTGTTGGGAGTTTTTTGTCACTGATTTGATTTCATTAGTAGTAATCAGTCAGTTCAGATGTTTTGTTTCTTCTTTATTCAGTTTGGAAGATTGTATATTTCTAGGAATTTATCCATTTCTTCCAGATTGTCCAATTTGTTGGCATATAATTGTTCATAATATTTTCTTACAATTCTTTGTATTTCTGTGGGGTCCATTGTCATTCCTCCTCTTTCATTTCTGATTTTATTTATTTGAGTCCTCTCTCCTTTTTTCTTGGTGAGTCTGGTTAAAGGTTTATCAATTTTGTTTATCTTTTCAAAGAACCAGCTCTTGATTTCATTGATCTTTTGTATTTTTTTTAGACTCTATTTAGTTTATTTCCGCTCTGATCTTTATTATTTTCTTCTTTCTACTCTGGGCTTTGTTTGCAGTTCATTTTCTAGTTCCTTTAAGTGTAAAGTTAGATTGTTTATTCGAGATATTTCTTGTTTCTTTAGGTAGGCCTGTATTGCTATGAATTTCCTCTTAGGACTGCTTCTCTGTGTCCCATAGATTTTGTGTCATTGTGTTTTCATAGTCATTTGTCTCAAGGTATCTTTTGATTTCTTCCTTGATCTCTTTGTTGACACATACATTATTTAGTAGCATGTTATTTAACCTCGAAGTGTCAGTGTGTTTTTCTTTTTTTTTTTTTTTCTTGTAGTTGATTTCTAGTTTTATACCATTGTGGTCAGAGAAAACATTTGATATGATTTCAATGTTCTTAAACTTATTAATACTTGTTCTGTGGCCTAGCATGTGGTCTATCTTAGAAAATGTTCCATGTGCACTTGAAACAAATATATATTCTGCTGCTTTGGGATGAAATGCTCTAAAAATATCAATTAAATCTATCTGGTCTAGTGTGTCATTTAAGGCCACTGTTTCCTTGTTGATTTTCTGTCTGGAAGACCTGTCCATTGGTGTCAATAGGTGTTAAAGTCCCCTATTGTAATTCTATTACTGTGGTCAATATTTGTTTTATATATTTAGGTGCTCCTATGCTGGCTATGTAAATGTTTATAAAGGTTATGTCTTCTTGTTGGATCGATCCTTTTATCATTATGAAATATACCTTTGTCTCTTATTATAGCCTTTGTTTCAAAGTCTAGTTTGTCTTATATAATATTGCTACTCCAGCTTTTTTTAAATTTCCATTTGCATGAAATATCTTTTTCCATCTCTTTACTTTCAGTCTGTGTGTGTGTCTTTTGTTCTGAAGTGGGTCTCCTGCAGATAGTATATGTCTGGGTCTTGTTTTCTTACCCATTCAGCTATCCTATGTCTATTTTTGATCTGTATGTGTCTCCAATAAAGATGTAAGCTATTTGGACACAAAGGTCAGACTCATGGCTTTTTTTTTTCTGCTTTCCACCCTCTCACATTCCTCTCTTGAGGTGACAAGCACAGGTTTTGACCTGACAGCAGGGAAGGAAAAAAGAAAATATAAGAAAATTGAAAGGAACATTGGTTAATGTCCTGCCAAAATATTATCCTGCTATATGTATAGTAAACTTTCCAGTGGTTATGTTATTTGGTATTCCTTCCTTACTTCTCTCTTCTGCCACTGTACAGTCTAGAAAAGCTAGATGTTTCCTTTCCCACCCTTTCTGGCAGCTTAGGGAAGCTGTATTTCTCAGTTCATCAAGAAAACGGGAGCAGAAAACTGTTCAAGTTTTACAGGAAGGCTTCACTTTATCCAAAAGAGGACCAAGGTGTGGCTGACATCTCTTTCCCTCGGCTTCATACTTTGAATGTGTCCACAATGCCTTGGGCTGCAGCAGCCATCTTGCCACCATGAGGGCAAAGCTAAGAGCACCATTGAGCAGCTGAGTCCATACAGCATCACTTATTTACTATTAAGCAAGAAAAATGAAGCCTCATTTTTAAGCCTTTGTTACTTTCTGCCAATAACATTCCTAATGTACATACTATCACTTTATTTACCTTAGCAGCAGTGGGTTTCTCTTTATTATCACAAACTATGCACAGAGAGTGACAGTGTCTTGAATTCTGGCCCACGTCACATGAGACAGTCCCTAACCACCCTCCATCCTGCTCAGCCCAGGCCCAGTCACCAGTTCTGTCCTGGTGGTCCCCATGCCAGGCTCTAGTTTTCAAAGTGAGTCACATGGGTAAGGTAATGTGACTCAGGGATTCTCAGCAGAAAATCTTGTTCCTTCAAGTAAGTGGACCTGGGGACCTACTCCATCTCCTTGGCCCCCTTTCTGGGCATCAGCAACCTCCGTTTACTGAATGTTTGAGGGAAAGCCAGACCTATCTCCGAGAGGTTTTTCTTGTGTCGTGACACGTTGGACAGGTTCCTGGCTGCCCCACGAGGAAGCCCAGCCTTGGGTCTGTGAGGGGAAATCCCTTTGCTAGCTCCTCCCTTCTGCATCCTTCCTCCACTGAAGTCACCATGGCCTGTACGT
The DNA here is from genome assembly GCF_001890085.2 of Hipposideros armiger. NCBI lineage: Eukaryota > Metazoa > Chordata > Mammalia > Chiroptera > Hipposideridae > Hipposideros > Hipposideros armiger. Next base: position 691,201 of record NW_017731476.1, read on the forward strand.
GGAGGGGCGACAGAGTACAGATACATGTGGCACATGTGCACCATGCAGAACTTCCAATCAGACTCCATCCAGCTCAAGGCATTCTGGTTGGAGAATAAATCCTAGAACTTTTTCCAGAACAATGCAGGAAGAAAATCTCTTTCCTTTCATTATTCCTGAAAGAATAGCCTAGAGCAGCCATGGTCCACCACTAGGAGAGAGCTGGGCTAAGAGCAAAGCAAAAACTCAGGGACATAGAGACCAAATCCCCAGAACATGGTAAGAGCCCCTGGATCAGGGTGTGCCTGAAGGACACCTACACCTGGACTTTTAACATATGTGACTCAGGATATATCCTTGTTGGTTAAAACCAATTTGAATAGCTTTTCTCTCACACAAGCTAAGACCATCCTGAGAAGTCCAGCCCATGACAAATGGTGGGGACTGTAAGCAGCTAAGCTGAGACCTAAGGCTCAAAGTGTCGGTTGTGAGATCCAGGGCGATGTACTGATTGACAAGAGCCTGAATCTGAAGTGTCCCTGGGAGAATTAGCTTCTCTTGATGTTTGAGCTCTGCCTAGTCTCTGAGGACTTCCCAGACCATTTGGTGCAGCCTAGAGTGCATCTCTCTGCTCCTCACGTTTGTCTGTGCTGTGCACTTGGCACTGAAGTATGTGCTGTCTCATCTGTTGGTGTCCTGAGCTGCTCTTTACATCTTAGCAACCTTGGGCTGCTCTTCAGCTTTTCTCTTTGGATGTGAATTCCAGGCCAGGGGCAGGCTCTTAGTGTCCATTTTCTCCATATCTCAGGGCTCAGCACATGGGTGAAGCTTTCGGGTGGCAGCATGGGACAATGGAAGGACAACTGGCTTTGAATCCTGGCTCTGCCACTTGCTAGCTGGGTGACTTGAGCAAGTCACTTAACTATTCTGAGCCTTGTGAGGGTTATTATGAAGACACTCTGTGTCAGGCATGGGGTTAGGGGCTGAAAATACAATGGCGAACATATCGGTCAAGACATACTTTGGTTGGTGACAAGCAATAGTGGCCAAGCTTGTTTATTTTTCATCCTGGAATGCAGCTGGACTACATTTCTTAGTCTCCCTTGCAGTTGGGTAAGTCCATATGGCTAAGTTCTGGCTAATGGGATTTGGGGCAGAAGTGATATATGACACTTCCAGAACTTTCTCCTAAACCACTTCCCGTGGAATGTTCCACGCGCTCTCTTTGTCTGCTTGCCAGCAGATGGGGAAGAGCTGATGACTCCAGGGACCTAAAGGAAAGTGAGTTCCAAGATGGAAAAGGGTTGGGACCCTGAATGACTGCGTGGAGCAGAGCTCACCTGCCAAATCCCTGTGATTGTGACATGAGCAAGAAACAAACGTCTACTGTGTTAAGCTATGAGGTTGTTTGTTACAGTAGCACAGTCTACTCTGACATCAACTCTGACTGACTGAAATAAAAACGAATTCCTTGGAAGGAAATGGGGTGCTTGTGGAGTCACCGGGAGGCTTGCAGATGGGCACTCTAGAGGCTAGGAGGGGGACTTATCACCTAAAGTGACGTCTATGCATCTGGAGTATAGTCCACCCATTTCAATCTCTTTGTCTCTATATTCAAATTCCTGGTCATGGGGTCCATCTGGTCTAGCGTTGGCTGTATGCCCCTCCCCTTGGCTAGAGAAGAGAATACCTTTTATTTTAACCCCTACTTACTATATTTAATGAGAGGAAAACCTCCACAGGGAATTGAGAGAGAGAGGGATGTGAGGCAGGCTGAAAACAAGAGCTCCCCCAAATGAGCACAGACCCTTCCCTCTTGGAGCTCCAGCCTGGGGAAGGCTCAGACTAATGCATCCTCCCACAGTGTGGAGTGATGAGGCAGGCTGATCCCCATGGTGGAGAAGTACAGGCCAGCCAGACTCGGGCTCAGGGGTCAAGGAGAACTTCCCACAGGAAACGCCATTTGGTCTCAGCCTTGAAGAGTGATAGGGACCAACAGTAGTCCCCCCTTAACGTTTGCTTTCCAAGGTTTTGGTTACCTGTGGTCTACCATGGTCTGAAAATAGTAAATGAAAAATTTCAGAAATAAACAATTCGTAAGTTTTAAATTGCTCACCACTCTGAGAAATGCGATGAAATCTTGCACTATCCAGCTCCGTCCTGCCCGGGATGTGAATCATCTCTTTGTCCAGCGTATCCACACTGTAGAACTATAGACGCACCCAGTCCATTTGTCGCTTAGTGGTCAACTGTGGTAGATATTCGCAGTGCTTGTGTTCAAGGTACCCTTATGTTACTTAAAAATGGCCTCAAAGCTGAAGAGCAGTGATGCTGGCAATTCAGATGTGCCAAAGGGAAGCCATAAAGTGCTTCCTTTAAGGGAAAAGTTGAAAGTTCTCAACTTAATAAAAAAAATATGCTGAGATGCTAAGATCTACAGTAAGAATGAATCTTCTACCTGTGAAATTGTCTAACTTATAAATGAAACTTTATAATAGGTGTGTATGTATAGGAAAAAACATAGTATATAGAGGGTTTGTAGTATGTATACAGAAACTGTCAGCAGTTTCAGGCATCCACTGGGGGTTGTGGAATACACGTGTATCCCCCATGGATAAGGGGGTGTAGTGTACTATGTAAAGGGCGAGGGGGGTGGCAAAGGAAAGAACGTATGTCAAGGCCATGAGGTACTACAGTAGATGCAAATTTCTCTCCTCTTCCTCCTCACCAAACATGGAAGGCTTGAAATCAGGAGGAATGCCCTCCTTGATGTTTACTCATCTCTAGAAAATAGAAAAAGGGAGGTAACAGTAACATGATTTGTAGATGAGACATTTTTATATCTGGAAAACCCAAGTGAGACTGTTGAAAAACAAACAATACAACTATTCAGTTAGTTGTCTGGGTCCAGCATTAAACTAAGGGAATCAATAGCTTCCCTATTTATACTAACAACAACCACTTAAATGATATAATGAAAGTGGCAACTCCATTTGCAATAGCAACACAAAAGGTACGAGTAAAAGACATTAAGAAAAGACTTAATAAGAAATGCATAAAACCGGACTTCTGGTAAGATGGTGGAATAGACAGAGGGTGTGCCAACTACCTCCCAGGATCACACCAAAATTACAAATAGTTTATAAGATATTCAACCTCAGAAGTTCCCTGGACCCTAGATGAGCAGAACCTCTAAACAAAGGACTTAAAGAGGAGGCCACGGTAGGAGGGGCAGAGACGAGAGAGGGCAAACCCCATAAGGGACACCTCAGTGGTGGGGAGGCTTCTCCAGTTGGAGGCGAGACCCTCCGGCCCCACACCGCACTCACCACCCCAGAGTTACTTTGCCGGGAAGAGGAGTTCTACGATAGCTGGAAGTAGAAAATAGTGAGGACTCTCTTTGCTCAACTTGGTGAGGCTGAGGGCAGCTGGAGAAACAGTGGAGCTGGCAAACCGACTCGCTCACTGGTGAGCACTCACCTGGTTCCTGGGGGAGGGAGTAGCTTTGTGAACGGGGCCCAGGAGCCTCTGGGAAGGACTGAACTGAGTGCCTTTGGTGCGGGAGCTGGAGGTTTTTGGGGCCATTGTTCCCCTGATGTGGAGCTTGCACACGAGTAGTGCATAGAAGGGCACCATTTTTTCAGGGCTGGGCCTTCCCACAGAGGCTCAGGTCTGGGACCGCATTGGTCTGCTGGAATTGGCGCAGGAGTGTGCGCGCGCGCGCGTGCGTGTGTGCGTGCGTGCGTATGCGGCCTCGGATCCCCACCCTCCATACTGTTTGTGCTGTGTAGCCAGGGAAACTCTGGGCAAGCGCGCTCCGACTACAACAGACTGCTTATTGAAACCCAGAAGTGCGCGACTTGCCTTAGGTCCCCGATTTCTGCACTGCACATGCAGAGTTGTCTGGGTGGCTATTGGCTATCGGGCTGCTCGGCCTGATCTTTGAGCAGCTGAGTGGGACAGGCTGAGACAGGGTGTTTTCCTGGGAGTGTAGGGCCGTGAACTGTGCGCCTGCGTGATTCAGCTGGGGCTTTCCAGGCGAGTTTGTGTGGGTTGGCTGCCGATGCAGGAGTGCAGGCTGCTCTGATTTGGTGGGGACCACTGACCACACCCTGTGGTGTCTTGGGGGCCTGCACTGCCCACCTAGAGCTGTGTTGCCAGGGGCACCCTGAGCCCCTGGTCCCTGGCTCCTACCTCTGCAGGCCACAGGGGTTTTTTTTGCAGCAGCAGACAGCCCGCAACAACCTGTGAGGATTTTTGGTGGTGAGCACGGTTACAGAGCACACAGCAACTAATTGTGGGAAGCTTACTTCAAGT
>NW_017731476.1:700116-714986 GCF_001890085.2 Hipposideros armiger
GAGACCGCATCATGGATGGGGAAGAGGCTTGATCACTGCACTGTACACCTGAAGCTGATGTTGTATAATATTGTATGTCAACTATAAGTGAATATCTATATCTATATCTATATCTATATCTATATCTATATCTATATCTATATCTATAGATAGATAGAGAGAGAGATAGTCATGGGACGTGGAGTATAGTGTGGGAGTGGAGTCAAGGGAATTGTAATAGATATGTATGATATTGGGAGGAAGTGGGATGGCGGATTGGGGGAGGGGGGTTGTCACTTCGAGGGTTAAAAAGTATAACTATTGCACTGTGTTGTACAGCTGAAACTAATTCTAAAACATGTGTATTTCATAATAAAAATAATTAAAAGAAAAAAAGAAATGCATAAAACCTTTATGAAGGAAAATTTAAAACACTGCAGAGTGATTCAAAAGAAGGCTGAACTCATGGGAGGGCAGACTTATTCTTCTTATTATTTTTTAATTTCATTGGGGAACAGTGTGTTTTTCCAAGACCTATCAGCTCCAAGTCAAGTAGTTGTGGAGGGCGCAACTCAGTGGCCCATGTGGGAATCGAACCGGCAACCTTGGTGTCATGAGCACTGTGCTCTAACCAACTGAGCTAACCAGCTGCCCCAGCAGACTTATTTTTGAAAGAGAAGTCAACAGGATAAAGATGATCTACACCATTAATACTACTGCAATAAAAAAAAATCTCCATCTGGTAAGAGTTCACCAATTCTTGAACGTTCAGCTCAAATGCCATCACCTCCTCCATGAAGCCCTCCTGGTCAGAATTTATTGCTCAGTGTTCCTTGACCTTTATTCTGCTTTTGGTCTTTATTAGGATTGGTGGTGGGTCATGTGCCTCCCTAATAAGAATTTGTTGAGTGAAAGGACTCTCTCCCAACCGTGTTCCTGTTAGTGGGTTTTGGGGAATGACAACCGTGAGGCTTCAGAGGCTTGGAGTCACAAGGTTTCCCAGAGGTCAGGCATTTGTCTGGAGTGTGAACGCAGTTTTCTAGGCCCTTGTCCTGATCTCCTTGTCCCTCTGCTGGCTGAGACCTTGGGCTTGCTACCTAATCCCGGTTCTTGCCATCGCCCTCTTGTGACATGGTGTTACTTCCAGCTGTCCTGGAGTCTAAACTTGGCCAGTTCTGGACACTTTTTTTGTTCCATGTACCAGATCCTTACTCGTGGCCTGGTCTCTTTCTGGGAACAAAGTCACCTTAGTGTGTGCCTGCTTTGGGTGTCTCCTGTCTCAAACAACAGCTTGGATTTATCCCTCATACTGTACACCAAAATAAACTCCAAGTAGATAAAATATTTACCTGTTTTTTTTTAAAAGGACTTTAAGAAAGCATAAGCAAATCCCTTTAAACATTGATATAGGAGCATCCTTACTAAGTATGACTCAAAATCCAGAAACCATAAAAGATTGATCCATTCAACTCTAAAAAATAAATTAAAAACTTCTTCATGGAAAAGTAAAACCATAAGCAAAGTCAAAAGACAAACAACAATCTGGGGAAAATATTTGCAAGTCAGTATCACAAAAAGTTAATCCCCATATTATATAAAGAACTCCTAGAACAATTTTTTTCCTTATCCCTTCTTCTGATAACCCCAACTTTGTTATGAAGGACCACCTCTCCTCCACGCTTTTTTAGGCAAAAGAACCCAATGACTCAATAGCGAAGAGGGGAAAAGTACATGAACAGACAGTTCCCAAAAAGTTGTGATGACACCGAGGTGCTATTTTTCACCTCTCAGATTGACAAAAATCCAGAAGTTTGACGATCTATCCTATTGGCCAGTGTATGTGGAAATAGATGCTCTGTAGATGGTAGGAATTCACAACTCCTATGGAGGGTGATTTGGCACAATCCATCAGAAACACAAAAGTATACACCCTTTGACCCAGCAATTCTATTGGGTTGTCGAAAAAGTCATCACATATTTTTTCTATGTTTTCTGAGCGCCCTGCTGCTCAGAGCTCGCACTCCCAAACCAACTCTTAACCAACGAGCCACTCGGCTGGCCCTTTCTGGAATATTTATAGGAGAGGCATGATCTCTTCTTTTCTACCAGGATTCATCCTGAGAGAAAATAAAGCTTGGATTATGCCAGGAGCCACCTGTGTGGATAAAGGACCACCCCAATCACGGAAGCAGAACCAAGAAATGGAGAGAAACTGAGTTCTGTTTGAACTCACCCAGCCATGTTTGAACTCCATACAACCCTCTGGATGATTCTCTTACATGAGACAATATATTGGGTCGTTGGAAAAGTCATGACGTATTTTTTCTATGTTTTCTACGCAAAAATGCGTCGTGACTTTTCTGACAACACAACAGTCCCTTTTTTCCTCATTAGAGTCCCAACTGTAGAGTCTCAACGTTGTCACGTGCAGTAGAAAGAGACTTGACACAATGGACGACAGCTTGGAGTGGGAAAAGGAGCATGGATTCTGCAGCAATCAGGTGAACTTAAATTCTTCCATCAAGACCCAGTTGAAATATCACCATCTTTGTTCAGTTTTCCAACTACTTTCTCCTCATATTTCATTGCTCCCTCCTCACGTGTGTGCTTAGGTTTGCACACACCTTAATTTTAGCACCTTTCACACTGTGCTGTCATTGTTTAGGTGGCTATATCTACCATGAGACAGTCCACAATTTGCCTGAATCTTACTCATTTGGAACTCTTTAATTTTTGCAAAAGTCCTGGCACCAAATTGATACGAACTCATTGACAGTTTGTTGAGCGAATACCTGAATGAATGAGACCGAGGCGGTAGCAGTAGGAGTGGGCAGGAGGAGATGGATGGGGGACATCTTTGCAGTGCCAACAAAATGTAATAGCAGCCTTACATCTTTTTTTTTTAATAGACAGGCTCGAGATTAATATTAATAACAAAATGTTATTTGGTTGACTTGGACAAAATCCCTGGAGTAAAATTAATAATAGCTGTGATTTATTGTATGCCTTATGTGCCAGGTGTTTTGTGTACATTCAATTTAATCTTCACTCCAGCCTGGCAACGGACATGGGTTGACTCCACCAAACCTACTTTATTCTGGGGAGTTGAAATCAACTCCAGGGGCCGATTCTCTATGCCAATCATAGCAATTCCATCCTCCTCCACAGTGGCTAGTTCAGGGATGGGCAGGACCAGTAGGATAAAGCTTACTGCCTTAAGAAAAGATGTGAGACAAGGTACTGTCTCTTGCTGGATGTGAATGGGGAAGTTTATGCCCCTGGCTGTTCCTGGCAGTCATCTTGAAAACATGGAGGAGAGCAGAGCCAAGAAAGTCATAGAGGAAGGGATCCAGGGCTCCCCTCACTTCCAGCCTGAAGCTGACCTATTGCTGGATGTCCAGCTATGAGGGTTATGTGAGCCAAAGACACACCTCTAATTCAGCCTGAGTTGAACTTCTGTTATTTCATCCAATTATACAGTGAGGAAAGCAAGGCTTTGATAATAATGTGCTCAACAGACCTCAGCTAACACTAAGAGCTGGAATTCCACCCCTAATTCTTATCCAAAAGCATTTGCTCCTCGCACTAAACCGAGCCAAGAAAGGACAAGTGGGTGGCCTCAGTCATGAGTTATCTGCTTACCTACTGAGATAACTTCTCTTGTCCTTGCAGTTTCTAGTGCCTTGAATATTCTCTGCCTTCTTTCTTTGTCTAGCAAACAACAACATTTCTTTCAGGCCACAGCTTAAATAAATGTCACTTTCTGACCATCTCCCCACCCCAACCCTGGAGATTAGCTGAGGTCCCTTGGCTATTGACTCTCATGGTGATTTGTTTTCCTTTCATGCTTTCATCACAATGATAACTGATTCCTTTTTGTACAATACAAATAATGTCTCTCGATTCTGCAAGGGCACAAGTGTGTCTATTTTGCCCAGCACCGAATACTCAGAACAGTGGTTGTCACTTAATGGACAACAATAAATATTTGATGAAAGAGTAAGTGAAAGCTTTCTGTGGTCATGAGTTACATCAGTGGTTCTCCAAGTGTGGTCGCTTGACCTGCAGTTTTAGCGTTATCTGGAAACTTGTTAGGAGTGTAAATTAGGCCCCACCCCACGTCTACTGAATTAGAAATTCTGGGAGTGGGGCTCAGATGGCAATGTAATTTCAACAGGCCTGCCAGGTGATTCTGATCCACGCTGGAGTTTGAAAGTCACTGGGTTAGACAGATTTGCTCATCTCTGCAGCAGGCACACCCTAGTAGCACTTGGGCTGCTAGGGATTGTTTCCTGCTTGTGTTTCTTAAAATCTACACTTTCACAAGTAAAGTGGGTTGGAGGACAGGCACTGGGACTCTCCACATTCTTTGCAGTCTCAGAACCCTGCAGAATCTTTGCAGTTGTCCCTTCCGCTTTGATCATGTTTCCCAGTACTGCATCCTTCATGTCCCAGGTTACATTTCCTATCCCTTCTTTCCATTTTCTCAGCACTCTGCGTGTGGGTTGCGTTCATCACACAGCACTCTCATTTCTTTTTTTTAAAGATTTTTATTGGGGACTTGGAGGGGAATAGCATTGGGGAATCGGGGAAGGAAAACAGACAGGTAGACAAATTGCTGTTTTGTTCTTCAGTCTAGTTGTGGAGGACATCGCTTCACTGGCCCATGTTGGTATGATCATTGCACTCTTCTCGGGTGAGGCAATCGGTTGCCGGTCATTGGTCGGCCGCTCACAGTGGCTCATGGTAGCTCTCGCTGGCTGCCGGCGCTCATGCTGGCTGCCATCCACTCATGTAGCTCACAGCAGCCCCACTCCAGGTCCAGCGGTTGTTCATCATCTTAGCTGTAGAGGGCGCAGGGTCACTGGCCCTTAATGTGGGATCTTAACCACCAACCTGCTGCTCAGAGCTGGTGCTCCCATGAGAGCTCTTAACCGAGTCACTCGGCTGGCCCAACTCCTCATTTCTTACAATTAATTTATTCATTTGCTCTTGTTGCTCATCTACTTCCTCCAGGGCAGGGGCTACAGCAGTCTCGTTTGCTGCCCTCCTGCACCTGTGGCAGCGCCTGGGCCATAGCAGGGCTAAAACGTGCATGCACTGAATGGATGTCAACTGCAGGAAGGCAGAGGCTGCGTGCTGCTGACTTTCAGCCGGGTGCTGGGCACGTAAAAGGCGCTCCCTAAAGAGGTGCGGAATGAACGAGCCAATGAAGCGAAACAGGAAGAGCACCCTTACTAAGATGGCAGCCCCGGCGTCCTTTACCAACATGGCTGCCGGCCCGCGTGGACTGTCGCCGGGCGCGGGGCGGGGTCAGGAAGGGGCAGGGCTAGCGGCAGCCGTCAGGTGCGGCCCCGCCCTGCGTGCCCCCGCCCCCCGCTCGATTCCGGATTGGTCCGGTTCCAGCGCCGCAGATCGGCGGCCGTGCCGTGGGGCTACGCCGGGCGCTCGCCACTTCCGGCGCGTTGGGGCTGTTGGTCGGGGGTGGCCGCGCGGCGCGAGCAGGCGGCTCCGGGACGGACGCGCGTAGGGATGCTCCAGGGGGTGACGGCGGCGGCCGTGTGGACTGAGGCGGCGAGGACAGCGCGGGCCCCCGGGCCTCTCCCCTAAGCCGGCCGCTCGGGCTGCGCCTCCGAGGCCCCCTTCAGCCTCCGGCCCTTTTGCTTCGGGGCCGGGCCCGCGCGGCTGCCTCTGAACGCGGAGGCCGGGGAGACCCTGCCTGGGCCCGGAGCTTCCCCTCGGGGGTCGGGCCCGGGCAGGGGGCCCCGAGCCGCTGCCCTCCCTGCCGGCTTCCGAGCCCCATTTCCTGCTTTTTTTCAGTTTCCTTGGGGAGGGGCGGGTGGGTCTTGATGAATTGTTCCGGGGGTCCCCGATGAGGCGGGCCGGGGGACCACACTCTTTTTAGAGGGTCCCGGCGGGGGCCCGGGTAGGGAAGCGGTTCTCTTTGCATGGGCGGGGGACTTCCCGAGCCTGCCGGGACCATGACCTGAACTGTGCGAGCGGGACGTGTCCGAAGCCCGAGAGCCAGCTCACCTGAGCCGTCCCCTTCCCCTGCCAGCATGGTAAGTGGGGTCCGACCCCTTTCCCTCCCTGGGTGCCGGGCCTGAGAGGTGGGAGCGGGTCCCGGGACTGCTGAGCCATCGCTTCTCCCTGGGGCGGCGAGAGGCGCGTCCCGGGCAGGGCAGTGACACATGCGTTCAGGGTTTGCTGCCCCGGCTGTGCGCTCCCATCCCCCTCAGGGATGTCTCAGGATTGGGAGGGACCTGGGAGGGTAGCAGGCACAAACCCTTGCATCTGGTGTTTGCCTCTCAGACAGTGTGGCTCGTCGTTACAGGAGCTGTCATTTTTGGAGGGCTTAATATGTGCCAGGCCGTGCATTCAATGATTAACGTGTACTGTTTAATTAGCACGACAGCCCTCTTCGGAAGGGGGGAGACTGAGGCACAGAACAACTAATTACCCAGCTCAAGGTCACCCTTAAGCCACAGTGGCACCATTGGACCCAGGCAGCGTGACTTCAGAGCCCCTGTTGGATGCACCACACAGAGCTGGTCTGGGTCTTGCTGTAGCTTTATATGTGGGGGAGCAGGGTTTGTGATTTGCAGAAGTCACTTACCTAGATAATAGCAACAAGGAATGGTGCTATTCTCCTGACACCTAGTCTGCGGTTCTTTCTGCTGCATGCCCTGGCCTTTTCCCTGGCAGTGCCTGGAAAAGTATTCATCCTTCCACATCCAGCTGAGAAGCTGCCGCCCATCTTTCGCATGTCCCAGACCCAAAGCCACTCTTCAGTACTCCCTTAGATTTGTGTACTCTCATCTATCTGTTAAGCATTTGTTTTTTGGTATTTTAGTTGTTCCTGAACCTTCTCTGTTTACTGCAGAGGACTCAGCTCCCTTACAGATGAAATGGTCTGAAGCTTTCTGTGCTCCAGCCCTTGGTACATAGTATGCCGTGGCGAGTGGCTAATGGCCCAGCTGTGTTTGAGCACCTCCAGTGACAGAAGTCTTCTGAAGGCTGGCCATTTTATCTGTTAAGTTAGAGATTTTGTTAAGAAAGGGACACAGTGACATCTTCTATGATAAAGATGTTCAGGCCGGTGGGATTCTCAGAACATTGAAGGGGCCTGTGGCGGGTGTGTTCAGGTTCTGGGCCTCGAAAGAAGACTGGAGGCGTAGCCCTTGTCTTCCTGGGCTTCCGACCAGTCGGATAGAACACGCTGTTTAACAGCCGGTCACTTAAGCTCTCTACGTCCCTGTTTTCCCATCTATAAGGTAGGGAGCTAGGAATTCCCTAATGAATAAGGTATGAAATAGAACATTTAGTGAGTGATGAAAGTAGTTCTGAGTAGTCCTTCATTTATCCTTTCAATGAATTTGTTTCTAAACTGTGAAATACACACAGCATGAAGTTTGCCGTTTTTAACCATTTTCGGTGCACAGTTTTGTAGCTTTAAGTGCATCCACTTTGTTGTGCATCCATCTCCAAAACTTTTCATCTTGCAAAATTGTACCTGTTAAACACTAACTCCCTTCCCTCCTCCCCATCCCTGGCGACCACCATTCCACTTTCTGTCTCTGTGAACTTGACTCCTCTAGGTACCTCCTGTTAGTGGAATTCTACAGTGTGTCATTGTGACTGGCTTTTTTCACTTTGCATAATGTCCTCGATGTTCATCCGTGTTGTAGCATATGTCAGAATTTCCTTCCTTTTTAAGGCTGAGTAATACTCCATTGTGTGTATACACCACCTTTTGTTTGTCCATTTATCTGTTGATGGACACCTGGGTTACTTCCACCTTTTGGCTATTGTGAGTAATGCTGCTGTGAACGGGGGTGTACACATCCTTCAATGAATTTTAAATCGCCACTATATGCCTGTCTCTAGGGAATGTCAGATGAACAGACACAGTCCTCCCCTCAGGGAGCTTTGGGACCCCTGGGCAGAATTTTATTGGTTATCCACTGAGCTAGCCAAGCAATCTTGTATTCGGGTTTCATTTTCATTGGCAATCAGGAGAACATTATGAAATGACTACCTTTGAGCCATTAGTTGTAAAGTAATTGATTTCATGATCACCATGTACATTTTCTTCTGAAGTAAGTCTGAGCCACACATATTTAAGCATAAAGGTATGGCCACAGTGGATGTGTGGTGAACAGGACCATCTAATCGTGTCCTCTCTGTGTCACTGACACCAGGGGTGCACCTGTGGGTATCCCAGGGTCAGGGGTGTGGGCAGGGCAAGGCTTGTACCCAAAATGCAAGGAAGCCAGTTTTTTTTTGTATCTTCCAGGCGGGGAGTCTTCTCCCTGGGATCACAGCTTTTTCCTTTCCATTTCCTACTGACTTCACGCTTTTACTTTTAAGAGTATTAGTTAACATATGTTAGAGCCTTGGTAATAACTTCTCTTTAAAACTTCAACTCTAAAAAGACAAAAATGGTATACTATGATAAAACTACCATTTATCTAGTATCTGTTATAAGCTAGCTCTTCATGTATTCATTTTTCTTCAAGTCTTTCAGTATTAGGTAACCATAACCACCCGCTAAATTACATTATTGCCGTTACTGCGGGAGGGGGAGATGAGCAGACCTGCTCTATGACACCTGTCTCACCTGCGTGTGGCCCCATGGTGCTCAACTCCAACGCCTGTGCCCTTTGCAGTACCTGTGTTGCCTCATGTGAAGGTGATCAGGAGTGTCATCCAGCTGTGTTTCGTTTGGTTCTGAGATAGATGATGATAGGGGCTGGGGAGCGCGGGAGTTCCTTTAAATTCTCCTCTAGAAGGAGGGACCTTAACTTGTACATTTAGAACTGATTAAAAAAGATTCGTAGTTGCAGTATGGAATCACTACAACAGCTCTACTGGAGCTGCGTTTGATTAAATCATTATTTTGGGTTGAATCCCCTTGAGTTCGTAAGTACTGTAACATCTTAAAGGTGTTACCTTTCTGCAGAGTTGTTATTTAATAGTAAATGCTCATTATGGAAATTTTGTGGAAACTTGAGTCCTTACTTGCATTTTTCAGTTGCTTAGAAAATTGCTTTGGTTACAAAGCCTTCTCATTTTTTAATGACACCCTCTGCCAATGGTCCCCATAATGGAGGCAAAACTAGACCTTCCATTTGGCCACTCAGGTGTCTCAGCCACTTGTTCATCAGTGGTGTGCCGTGGTGCACACCATGTGTGGGGCGTTTGAGGATGCTGTGGTGGTACAGGGAGGTGGCAGGGAATGGGCCAGCTGTGCTCAGAGGGCCTGTAGTTGATCACACGATGAGAGGTAGAACGGAGACAGGTGACATCAAGAAATGACTTCAACATCTTTTGGAAAAATTAGTACATGACCTGGTTCAAGTGATGAGATTACAGTAAAGTGAACAAAGACCAAAAACTCAGAGTGGTATAGAGACAAGGCCAGAGCTTTTTAGTGCCTCGGTATATTGTTCATGAAATAATTTACTGCCTTCCTGCGGATACAATGTAATCATATAATAGTATTTATAGGGCTTAGCATATGCCAGGTATTTACATATATTAATTCATCTTCTCTTTCAGACAATGCCAGCAGGTAGAGGCTATTTTTATTTCCCATTTTATAGATGAGAACACTCAAGGTCTAGAGAGGTTAGGCATCTTTTCAAGGTCACACTGCAACCCCTACGTGGAACTGGGATTCGAGCCCCAGGCGATCTCCTCCAGAGTCCCTGCTCCTAACTGTTACACTTTCAAGAGAGATAGTGTTGCCCCTGCCCCCTGGGAGTCAGTCCAGTGAGGAAGATGGGACGTATATTATGATAATTACAAGGGGCTATGATAAGGGCGATAGCAGAAGAATGCACTGGCATGAAGTTAACATCACTGGGGGAGGTTAAGAGGAGAGCAGCTGGAGGGGGTGCTTCTAGGGAGGGTATTTGAGCCTTTAAAGATTAGGAAGAGGGGCTGGCAGAGTGGCGCGTTGGTTAAGAGCTGGCTTGGGACGCCAGAGGGCCCCGGTTTGGATCCCACATATGAGGGCCAGTGACACTGCCCTCTACAGCTAAGATGCTGAACAACAGCTCAACCTGGAGCTGGGCTGCCGTGAGTCGCCGTCGACAGCGTAGGCTGCAGCCCCTGCTGCAGTGGGTTGCCATGGGCTACTGTGTGTAGCCAACAGCCGCTGTGAGCGGCCGTCCAGAAGCTGGCGACTGATCTGCCTCACCTGGGAAGAGCACAATGATAGTGCCAACTTGGGCCAGTGAAGCAACAGCAACTTGTCTGTTCCTCTTCCCCCAATTCCCCAGTGCTGTTCCCCTCCCCCCATTCCCCAATAAAACTCAAAAAAAAAAAAAAGATTAGGAAGAGTTTGACAGTCAAGGGAAAAAAGGGCCTTCCAAGTAAAAGTTGTTTGCAGGGAGTTACAAAGATCAGATACACATCAGCAAAGATAATAGAAAGTGATTGGTGTGAAGGAAGAGTGAAGGAAGGAATTAACATTGGTTGAGTGTCTAGGACTTTTTAGGGCTTTATATGCATATGCGCCTGCGGTCCTTCAGACATGATGTTTTTCTCATCGTAAATACTTTTACCCTGACTTTTCCTTGCCAGCAGCTGCTGTATTTCCTTGTTCCCTTTACAACAAAACTCTAGGTAAGAGTGTTCTCTAAGTGGCCACCCTCTGGTCTCTGTTAAGTTCACTTGTCAGGGTCCTTCCCGCCATGTTTGCTGAGTGCCGTGGCTGGCTCTCGGTCCTCACCTTACCTGATCTGTCGGTAGCATCGGACAGGTTGAGCACCCCATCTTCCTTAAGTCCCCACCTGGCCTCCAGGACACTTAAGAAGCGCTTTTGGTTTCCCCTCTGTCTCGCTGGTCATTTCTCCTGCATCTCACTGGTCTCTGGGCAGCTGAGTAGGGGTGCCCTAGGCCTCAGACTGGTGAGCACACAGTCCAGGTCACTCTCCTCAGCTGCAGTTCTCATGTATCCAGCCGCTACTTGATCTGTCAGCTTGCTTGTCAGGCGCTTCAAAGGTGACATGTCACAGTGTCAACTCCTGGTCTTCCCCTGAGTCATCTCTGTCTATGTCTCTGTCCATTTGAGGGCAGCTCCGTCCTTCAGCTGCTCGTGCCAAACACTTAGAAGTCACCCTGGACCCTTCTTTCTCTCACTCCCCACATCTGCTTGTGTCGGGAAAGCCGAATGTCCTTCTTTCGAAGTGTGGCCAGGATGTGATCACTTCTTATTCCCTCCGCTGTGCCACTCAGGCTCAGACCTTCATCATCTCTCAACTGGAGAACCACAGCTGCCCCCTAACTGCCCTCCTAGCCTCTGACCTTGCCCCTTTGAGCCTGGTTTCAGCACAGCAGCCTCAGTGATTCTTTGGTAGTTTAAGGTCATGTCTCTGTTCCCATGGCTCCTCACTCACTTAGTGCGAAGTCCATGGTGTGACCCCCTGTAACCCCCACATTCTGGCCTTCGTTCACGCTGGACCCATCCGCCACCCTCCCCTTGGCTCAGCCCGTTCAGCCCCCCTGGCCTCCTTGCAGTTCTTCAAATTCCAGGTATGTCCTGCCTGGCGCTACCTCCGCCCGGATGGCGCTTTTCCCTGAGCGACAAGTTGGACCTTCCGCAGACTTTCTCAGGACCCACCTTCCCAGTGAGGCCTGTCTTCACCACACTGGGTAAAAACCCTAATTCCATTCTGGAACGCCCAGCACTTCACGTCCTGGCTCACTTCTTTTTATAGCATTTACAGTTTGTAACCGTTTTATATACTTAGTGTTATTTATGAAATCTATTTTTGTTGTCTCCTTCTACTCAGATATTAACTGAATAGAGCTGGGGATCTTTGCTTTGCTTACTGATGTGTCCCAGGAGTCTAGAATAGTTGCTGGCTGGTAGACAGTTAAATTGTGGTAGGAGGTGCTGTGGGAATCTTGGGTGTCCCAAGGGGCTTTGGAGAAAGGGAGGAAGCTGGGTTCCCTGTGATGAGTAGAACCTGCAGTGGGGCTATTTCAGAAGAAATAGACGTAACGAAATGTAACGTAAGAAAAGACTGGTTTGACTATGCTGGAGGTTTTTGTGAAGAAGCAGTTGGAGGGAAAGCCGTAAAGGTGGTTTATGGATGGCCTCCAGGACTAGCTCTAGGGAGCTGGGCTTTGAGTTTTGGCTGGTCTTTCCTTAAAGGAAACAATTTATTTGTCATGTGTAGGTGAGATTGGTGTGGGGAAGCCAGATGGGATGCCAGGCCTGGATGGATGTGCCAGAGGCCTGTTCGGGGTGTGCAGTGAGGAAGGGAGAGCAAGAGTCAGAGAGCTGTCCCTTAAAACTTACTGATTCCAGATTCAAGGGATGATGAAACGGGAAAAGCTCAAACTGAGTTTGGAAGCCTCTAACTTGGGAATAGTGGGAAATTTCAATTAATTATTAGGATTTGGATTGGATGGGAATGGAAGAGATGACAGGTAAAGAAATTGACAGGAAGAAGACAGGAGACGGGCCACGTGCTGATAATATAAGGGCTTCGGCTCTGTCTGTAGGCAGGTTGGCAGCTGCTGCTGTGGAGATGAAGGTAACTGGCGTTGGGCAGGATAAGGATCTTGACAGTTGTAGGTATTTGGGTCGCGGACATCCCTTGTCCAGGGCAACCCAGCGCAGCCTGGGATGAAGAGGGCAGGAATTCCTGACCAGGTAGCAGCCGCTCTGCCTCCTTTTCCAGACTTGTTCCCCTCCTTGCCCAGGTTCATTCTGTAGCCATTGGTGGCTGACGTCTTGTCTTCACTATGTCTCAAGATCACCTGTAGCCACTGTGTGTGGAATCCAATATGAATAGCCTCTTTTTAGCCTCTTTTCAGTCCTTATACCTCTGACTTTTCTTTTTGCGACCACCTGTGTCCTTTTCTTTTCCTGAAAGTTTTCCTTGGCTCCTTGGCTTCCATGGTATTGCTCTCTTGGCTCAGTCTCCTTTGATCTTCTTTCTCATGGCTGTGACGATGTGCTCATGAGAACTCCGCCTTCCTCTCCCACCGTGGGTACCCACTGGAGGTCCTATAGACATCAAATGAAACGTATCTGACCCAAATCTATCACCTCCCTCTCGGATTAGTGCTCCTGCCCTCATGCCCTCGTTCTGTTCATGACCTTATTCAGGAGACGCTCTAATGATAAACCTGAGTCATCTTTAACTTCCCCTTTCCCCTCAGGTCCCCCGCCCCCTGACCTGGTGATGTGCCGCTTCCTTATGTCTGCCCTGACCCTGGCCTTTCCCTCCGCTGTGGTCAGAGTGTCACTGCCTCTCGATTTCACTGTTGTCTCGACAGCTTCCAGGTCCCTCCTTCTCCAGCCCATCTTCTGTATTCCTGCAGAGCTGCCTCATGGCACTTGGATGTGATTGTGCCCCGTGACCCCAAATCATTCTGAGCAGAGGGTCCCCACTGTCGTCAGACCACGTTGTTTATTACAGCAGAGTAGTGGAAAGCCCACAGGCCTTGGGTTTTCACAATCTCATTTAGCCTTCTCAGTAAGGATGAAAATGGTTATTAAATGCTTGAAATGATTTATTTGGACTATCTTTAGACTTCCCAAGTGACACCTGTTCTCTAGCCACAGCGAACCCCTTGCAGCCCCAGGACGCTGAGTCCGTGTCACACTTCTCTCCCTTTGCTCCATGCTCTTTCCTCTGCATGAATGTCCTTTTCTTCATTTTCGCAGGTGAGATCCTACCTACCATGTTCAGGCCACCATAACTGCTTGGAGGCTTTCTAGGCATGAGTTGCACATTTATCATCTTTGGCTATCATTAGGTCTTTTTTTCGTTTTTATTATTTTGATTTATTTATTTTTATGATCCAGGAATTACAGACCACATTCTTCTAGTAAGTGTCACACAATTAAGAAGTTTGAAGAGCAAAGTGGGAACTTCCACCCTCCCCCTCACTGCCCCTTCAGGCCTGGCAGAGCGATGCACCCTTCCGCGTCCACATCAGGAATCTCACTCTGTGCATAGTTAGGGAATCGAGAGTCAGGTGTGAACATAAATCCAAGAGGGTTGAGGTCGGCCCTGGAGGTTAGTAAATGATGGTGGTGGTGTTTAGAGGGTGGTGAGTTTGAACTATTGGGTTGTTGGAAAAGTCATGATGCATTTTTGCAACGAAAAACAGAAAAAATACGTCATGACTTTTCCGACAACCCAGTAGGTATGAATATAGCCCAACACCCTGGTTTCCAAAGCCCATGGCAGCCCGGGAGCTCAGATGTTTTCCCTGGGCAGGTAGAGGTGTGGAGCAGGTGAGCAGATGCTGTGTAGATGAGGGATGTCCTGGGAGGCTGCAGGAACCAACTGCTACAGGGAGGAATGCTAGGGGCCAATTGCTAGTGGGGTGGGGGAGGTGGGGGACTCGTAGATACTGACTGAGGAAGCCCAGAGGCAGAGAGAGGCGAGAGAGGCTCATGGGAAGGGAAGGAAGCTGGGATTCAGAGGGAGGAAAAATGTCTGTGCGCATTTCATAATTACAGTATACAGGCCATTGTTGGGGGCCCTGCGGACTGTATACTGTACGTACCTCATTTAATAGCATACAACCACCCTACAAGGAAGGTATTATTATCACCTGTTTCCATTTTACAGTTGGGGAAGGTGAGGACACTGAGGTTCAGGGAGGGTAGTCTTAGTAGCTTCTCCAAAATCACATAGCGATATGGTAGAGCCAGAGTTCTGACTCCACAGCCCATTTTTTTCCCCCCTAATGTGTTTTTTTAAGCTTGTATACATTTACACAGGCGTGTTTAGTTGAAATGTGGTCCACTGAAAATACTATTTCAGGAAAAACAGTACCGTATTTGCCGGCGTATAAGACGATTTTTTGGCCCTGAAAAATATGCCTCCAAGTGGGGGGTCGTCTTATACGCCAGG
>NW_017731476.1:715451-716862 GCF_001890085.2 Hipposideros armiger
TCATCTAACCTTAGCACTTGCAAAATTCACCTCATAATAGGACAAGATGGTCAGTGTTTGCTGATAACAAAAGAGAAAATAGATATTTCTGCATATCCTCTAATGTGATAGAAAAAGGATGACTGTTGCGTGCACAGATGTAGTGGAATCACATTATAGGACATACAGAAAGGAAGGCTGCTGGGGTTTTTGTTTTTTTTTTAGTGGTAAAGAACTAGTTGTCTTTTATTGATGGACCAGTACTTCTGTGAAAGGCAATAAAAATGAATTGTTAGCAAAATGAAATGGGAAACATCCTTTCAAATACAACCCGAAAGTTGTTACTGGATTTGACAGACATAAAGTTGGGTGTTGTGGCAATGGCAAATTGACAGAAAAATTTCTCAGTGCTCTCTATTTCTGTACTTCCTTTGCCATGGACCAGGAATACTGTGCAGACCATACTCTGAGCAGCATTAGATGACACTGTCTGATTTCCTCTGAAGTGGTGTCTCCTCCTTTCTCTTCCCCCTAATTATGGGCATCCTCACCGCCCAATCCTGGGCTTTGTCCATTGTCATCCACCCCCACTAAGAATTCAACCCTCCAATAAGCTTTGAAGTAGCTTCCATACGTCGGTCCCAGTTCCTTACAAAGAGTGACAGTCTAGTGCAGCAGCTCAAGGAAGATACACAAATAGCTGAGTGGGACAATGTTTTCCAGTCTTAGGACCGCACATGTTTCCTTCAGTGCTGGCCCTTTGTCACCTACTAGTCCAGCATCTCTGACTGCTTGTTAGGTCTCGTCTCTGGAATACCCTTCTCTCACCTCACCCCCACTTTCTAACACTAAAAACCAGGTGCCTGATTTCTCTGTGCATTTCAGTTCAGCCTGTTAGGCTTAGCATCTGCAGTTGTTCACGTACATGAGAGCAGCCTGCTGCTGTTTTATATGAAGGTTACAATGAAAAGGATGGATCTCTGGTCTCAGACTCCCTGAAATGCTGAAGGTATTTTATAAGCTAAATGCAGCTGGGCAATAAAAAATCATTGGTTTCTAAATTGGCTAATAAACAGACCTGGGAAGATTTTTTTCTAGAGTAACAACTGGATACATTTATAAAATGATATGTGCTCATTAAAAAAACAAGCTGTATCAAAAGATATAAAGGACATGGCAGAGAAAGAAATCACCCCATATCCTTTACCCTAAACTGTGATTAACATTATCTAAACATTCCGTATATCTTTGTTTCTATCCATCCATCCATAAGGGGAGTGGATACCTAATCTAAGTACTTTTATTAAAAAAGTGCTGATTTTTTTGAGTCATGCTAGTTTTAAAAGAAAAACCAATTTACTGTCACTTGCATTAAAAAAAAAAGCTTGAAATGTGTACACACAGGAAGTTGCAAAATGAGTACAGAGTCCCA
>NW_017731476.1:719457-721892 GCF_001890085.2 Hipposideros armiger
AAAGCGTACATAGTTGCTATGTTTCCTGAATTATTTTATGTTTGAAAACGACTGTCAGTTGTCCTTACCCTTTCATGGCACCCTGACTGGGTATAAATTATTTTCCTAAGAAGTCTGTAGCTATTTTTCCTTGTTTTCTGTCATTGAATGACGTTGTGTAGAAAAGCTTCGTTAGTCTAAATTCACATAGAGCTCTTTACCTCAGCCATGGTTGCTGGCAGAAATCCTTTTTGCTGACGTTCAGTAACTTCATTAATACATCTTAGCATGGATCATTCTTTTATCATTTTGCCCTGGAACACAGTGTACTTGCCTTCATATATTTACCTAGCTCTCTAACTTTGGCTATTTTAGATTTCCAGAGTTTGCTGCGAATACCATCAGTACTCCAACCAACACATTGAATACATATTTGTCCACTTTGTGAGGCTGTAGGATAAATGACTAGAAGTGGAATTGTGGGAAAGTGGTACGTGCATTTAAAAATTCTGATAGTGCCATTCCTACAAAAGTATTGTATCAGTTTATACTCTCACCAACGGGCTAGTTCCTGGTTCCCAAACTTCTGGCCAACGCCATTAAAACATTTTAATGTGAAAGGTGCAAATGGCACCTCAGGAATTACATGTGCAGTTCTTTAGTTACGAGTGACATGGACCATCTTGTGATATTTTATTGCCATAGGTATTTTTCCCTGTGTCACCTGACCATTCCTTATCTGATCTTTGTACATTTTTTTTAGTTGGGTCAGCCAACAGTTTTTTTTAAACTTGTAATTTGGCTGAATAATTTTGGAATGTTGATAAAATGAGATTTGGAATAGCTTGCACAGTTGGTTGAGGAATTTCATGCTGCTGATTTTAGACAGAATAAGAACACTAACATTTCCTGTGGACTAATATTGTGGACTTGAATAAAATGACTCTTTTGGTGATGGAACTCTATATAATTGGATAGTTTTCTGAACCATGATACATTTATTTACCTTTTGTCTGATGATCCTTGCAGTTGGGATGTATATTCCTGCCTACCAGGCTTCGTGTTTATTTGTTATAATGTAATGTGAGAACAGGTTTAACTGTAGGGAAGCAAGTATATTGCCAGAAAGTGGCGGAGCTCACCATGATAAAATGATTTTTCTGGTAATCATTTGTTGCTGGTTCTGTTAGTTGGGTTTATGAACCAGAGTGTGACTTTAGCATATTAAAGGATCTATGAAGTAGCTTCCATAGGAGAGTTTACCAGTCATGCTTAGGGTTTCTCTAATTTTCTACTGCAATTCTGCCAGTGGCAGAGAGAGCCTACACCTGGTTACAGGAAGGCCCCGTCCTGGGTCTGTAGGTCATAGCAGCTCTCTGTAAATCTTGGGGTGTGCCTTAAACATTGATTGTTTGAAAATCAGTATATAAGTAGCCTTGTTCCCTTCCCTGTGCCATTCCTTCCCTCCCTAGTCTTCACAGCCAGTTAAAGATCCAGGCACAGAAGTCATCTGTGAGGTGCACTGGGCGGCCTTCCTCTTGTCTTACCATAGAGGTGACTGGCCTGTGTCTCCAGAGCTTGTGAACAGGCAGGCTTTACCGAGAACTGCTGGAAACTCACATCCTGGCGTATCTGCAAAGAAGACTTCTTTTTTTTTTTTTTAAGATTTTATTGGGGAATTGGGGAAGGGGAACAGACAAGTTGCTGTCCTTTTGTTCTTTAGTCTAGTTGTGGAGGACTTAGCTTCACGGGCCCATGTTGGTATTATCACTGTGCTCTTCTTGGGTGAGGCAGTCGCTCGTCGGCTATTGGACAGCTGCTTACAGCGGCTCACGGCAGCACACAGTAGCTCACGCCCGCTACTGGCCAGCCCCACTGCAGCCTACGCCATCGGTGACTCACGGCAGCCCAGCTCTAGGTCAAGCTATTGTTCACCATCTTAGCTGTAGAGGGCGCAGTGTCACTGGCCCTCATGTGGGATCCGAACCAGGGCCCTGCTGCTCAGCTGGTGCCCCAAGCCAACTCCTAACCAATGTGCCACTTGGCTGACCCAAGAAGACTTCTTATAAAGAGAAAACAACTTGAAGGCTTTTTAAAAGACCTCAAAGAAATACAAGAAAATATTTTGAGGAAAAGAATCCCCTTTTACAGCTCAGTGGTGAATAGATTGAAAATGAAAGAACTTTGATTGGCATACTCAGTAGACCCTGGCTATTTAACACTTGTGGTTTTGATTATTTGTTAGTAACCTTCAAAGCCTTTGATATATCACTGGCTGTTTAAAAAGGTCTGACTTGTCAGCTGGCTGGTGAGTGGGCCCAGCTGACCCAGCTCAGTGGAGCCTGGGGCTTCTTTACCCTGTAAGGCTGTGACTCAGGAGTTATAAAAATCTTCATTACTTTATGGAAAATAATCCCCCAGAGAAACCCAGCTGAGAGCTGGTGATGCACGTGAAA
>NW_017731476.1:726897-813630 GCF_001890085.2 Hipposideros armiger
CAGAACATCCTAGATAGAGGAAATGGCGTATGAAGACATGGAAAGGTTATGTGGAGGAAAGGTGAGACATTGGGTCTGGCTGAGGCCTAGGATGGGGAGGGAGACTGGATGAGGGAGTGTGGGACAGGGAAGCTCAGGGGGCAGGCCAGGGCCTGCGGTGCAGTGGTTTGATCCCCCCCCTCCTCCAATATCAGGTGGTAAAGACCCTGGGCGGTGGTGAGGGGCTTGCAGCTGAAAGATACCTGAGAGAGAATTTACAAACGAGTCTTTCAGCAACTGTTTGTTACCTGCAGACAACTTGCTGGACTTGGTAGAACCCAGATCGTAAAGCTGGAGGGCTTTAGGGCAGCAGTATCTTAGTGCAGGGGCTTGTGTGCTCTGTAGGCCCACAGGGTTTCTTGGTGGAGTCTCAAGTGCTAATTTGGAGTATAAAGGCCTCTGGGTCTCCCTCCCCCTCCCCCACTAAGTAAGCAGAGTCTCAGAGTATGTTTTATATATTGGGGTTCTATGTGATATTTCTTTCTAAAAAAAAAAAGCTTTTCCTGCCAGAATCCTGGACCTAGTAATCCCCAACCCATGTTATCCCAAACACAGAAGCCTGGAAGATGTGTGGTGCCCTTCTTACATTTTTCACAGTGCTGGGCTGGTTGGTGATCTGTATGAAAATGAAAGAGAAGACAGTTGACATTCTTGGGATTTTTTTTTGAACATTTAGTTGACTTGTTATGTGGGAATTTTGTTTATTTGGTTTCTTCCTTTTTTTAAAGCTTAGTGACTCACCAGTGAAATACATAGTGAAATTGTTTTGCTTATTTATGATTATGGGTGCCAAGGGATTTAGCTATATTATGTTTACTTCTCACAGCCACGCGGTGAGGGGTAGTGTTGTTGTAAGCCCATTTTGCAAGTGCAGAACTTTGAGGCTCAGAGAGGTTAAGTCATTTGCTCAAGGTCATGAAAATGCAAAGTGGCGAAGTCAGAAATGAGATGCAGATCTGGGCTGACTGTAGCGACCACACCCTTCCCAGTTACATCGGACAGACACTTCATGGTAAGGCACACCCAGCATAGGGAGCAGCCAACCACCCGTGCAGTGGACGGACACAGGTCGAATGGCTTGGAATTTCTAGGCCTTGGCTTTGTGCTGTTGCCCATCGGGAAGGGGCAGAGCTGGGTTTCAGAGTGAATCCAAAGCAGCACGTTGTCACAGTCCCAGGGTATTGTCCCTGGATTCTAGCAGGGTCGTTGAGAGCTGTGGGGACGGTGAGACATGCTCCCCTCTCAAGCTTGTTGTGTGGGCATGGGAGGCTGACCAAAAGCTGCGTGTAGGAAGCCAGCCCTATATGTGCGGACCTGTGAGCAAGGCCACCTTCCTGGTAGGGCTGTGGAGCTAGACGGGAG
This sequence comes from Hipposideros armiger, assembly GCF_001890085.2. Taxonomy (NCBI): domain Eukaryota; kingdom Metazoa; phylum Chordata; class Mammalia; order Chiroptera; family Hipposideridae; genus Hipposideros; species Hipposideros armiger. The sequence goes on from NW_017731476.1 coordinate 728,299, forward strand.
CTAAGTACCCCTTCTTTTCAACTGTGCACCCCCCCCCCTCCCGCCCCGCAAACCAACAAACAAATTGCTGCTTTTCTGCCTTTCTAAGGCAGGGAACCTGCAGGGGGATGGAGGAAGGGAATCCTGTGTAGTTTCAATATTACAATATAGGTTTCCATAGTGTAAAAGTCACAGCTTTTAAAAATCATAGTTTTGATTATTACCAGGCATACTGTTGGCAGTAAGACTTAAAATTGCATCTGCTGGGAGTGCTGTGTAGACCCAGGACACTCGCCCAGCTGCGGTGTCTTCTTCCTCTGTGGCCTATAGTCATCTGTGGGGGTGGGAGGAGCATTCAGAACCCGCAGCCAGGAAGAGTCACTTCCTACTGCACACAGATCTCTGCTGCAGCACCGGCTGGCTTCCTGCCGTAATGTGCGCTCTCAAAGTACCCGCCCCCATAGTCCCCGCCCCTACAGTCCCCGCCTTCAAAGTCTCCACCCTCCCAGTCCCCGCCCCCGCAGTCCCCGGCAACGGCTCTTCTCGGGTATAGTGGGGACACAAAAGGATCCTTGGCTGTTGGTGGTGATACCTGAGAGACTCCGAGTAATGTGACTGAGCGTGAACAGAGAATTCAAGCGTGGTGGTACTGGGTGTATTGAGAGCTACATGCTACTGACAGCTTAGGGGACTTTTTTTATTTTTTTTTATTTTTATTGCGGAATTGGGGGAAGGGGAACAGACAAGTTGCTGTCCTTTTGTTCTTCAGTCTAGTTGTGGAGGATGTTGCTTCACTGGCCCAAGTTGGCACTATCATTGCGCTCTTCCCGGGCGAGGCAAATCAGTCGCTGGCTTCTGGACAGCACTCACACTGGCTGCTGGCTATACACAGTAGCCCATGGCAACCCACTGCAGCCTACATGCCCCTCGCGGGCGACTCACGGCAGCCCAGCTCCAGGTTGAGCTGTTCAGCATGTTAGCTGTAGAGTGCAGTGTCACTGGCCCTCATATGTGGGATCCGAACTGGGGCTCTCTGGCGTCCCAAGCCAGCTCTTAACCAATGGCCACTCTGCCGGCCCAAGGGGGACTTTGCCTTAATAAAAACATGTACACGTGGAGTTTGGGTTTGAGAAATTTGTTGTGAGTATGGATGATGTGAGGAAGGATGACTATTAGCCGGCATTTGCATGGTGCATTGTAATTAGCATGCAGGACACACCTGGCTGCATTTCGTAACCAGGATGTTCAAGAGCTCGCAGGATCTGCCCAGAGTCACACAGACTCCGTGGCACTAGGACTGGCTGGAGCCTGTCATTTTCTCTGCCTGCCATGCGTGGCTATGTGCCTCTCAGAGGTGGCACTGAGTCCCATGAGCCTGTTCGTTCCCTCGTTGCTTGTGCAGAGGGCACCTTTCTGTGCCCCCTCATTCTTGCCTTGGCTCGCATTCAGGGGCTTGTCATCTGGATCCCAGGAGAGAGCAGTCTGGGCGCACATTCTCCTGGGCTGTGTCTACCCCCTCTCAACTCTCCCTTCCCACAGGAGTGACTTCCCTCCTGTTTATTTATGAGGGGGCCCTGGGAAGAGCCTCCCACCATTGGCCTGTCCACCTGTGCCAGGTGCAGGGTCACTGCTGCAGAGCAGTGCCTGGCAGTGTGCTTGTACTGTCACCTGCTGACCCTCAGGAGAAGCTTGGCTTCTCTGTCCTGCCTTCCTATTGTCCTAGGCCTGGGTGGGAATGTCATTTCAGGAGGGGACAGAGGAGGCATCACAGCTTTGCCAGCCATGAAGAGGACGTTAGACTTTGACCTGCACTCAGTTTCTGGAGACTGTGTGGCCACTGGATAGAACCTGGGGGGAGACAGGAAGTGATTCTTCTCCCCCATATCCTAGCGGTTTGCACTGCAGTCTGGAGATTCATGCCAAAATCAAGTACATGCTATTTTAACTCATTTAAAGTGCCAGTTCTGTCCGGGAGTAATTGAGGATGAAGGTGGTGTGGGTTTTACAAGGGACTTGTCTGAAACAGTTGCCTGTGGTAGTGGCAGCTGACATGACATGATGTACATGTGAGCTGGAGTGTTGATTGTGACTTTAGATTTGCAGCATGCACGTACAGGGGTTCACCAGCTTCACACTCGTTGGCTGCCTGATTTCATCCCATGCGAGGTAATGCCAGCTCATTCCTCGCCCTGCAGCCCTTGGCGCGGAACTTCTGTGCTGCTCTGGGGGGCAGAGGAGCTGTGGCTGGGACAGGGCTCTGGTGGCCCTGCTGGTGACTAGACCAAGAGCTGCTCAACTCGGGCCAACATACCCTCTCTGAGCTTCATTTTCCTCATCTGTGAAATGAGGTTGGACTTGCTGTTCTCTGGAGTTTATTTCCAAAGATTCTGTGATCCTGGTCTAGGATTTCTGGTAGCCTGCCTTGTGTTAATGTGCTCAGTGGGTATCTTGAGAGTGTAATTGATGAGGCATGCAGATAAAACATTTCCTCCTCCTGGGATATGTACCTGGGAAAGAGAAGCAGATGGGATTGTGAAGAGAGCCTGTTCTTGGCTACATTACTTATTTATTTTAGACAGTTTCTTACAGAACTATTTTCTCATTTGCTTTTTTCTGGTCGTCTAATTAAAGCCTTCTGACTGGCATATAAAGATATAAGTATATTATTATATGTCTTCAGCTCCTAGTGAGATGTAGTTGTTGCCCAAGCAGCAGATGCAAAATTTTTAGTGTCTGGGCTAATTAATATCATTTTAAAAAAACAATGTGTGACAATAAACCTGGCATTTGAGAGAATAAAGTAACCTCCTCCTCCTTAGTTCCTCACTTCTCTTTTCTCTTTGCCCAACTGGTTTAGAAGAGTTGGAGCAAGGTGGAGGGTACCAGTCCCCCAGGTGACATTTTAAAACACCTTTTATTTGGAAATAATTTCAAATTGACGGAAAGATGGCAACGGAGGAGCAGTGCAAAGAACACTCATACCTTTACCCAAACACACCTGTTGTTAACATCTTGCCGTTTGCTTTATTTGGACTTTTTCTGTGTATGATATACTGTTGACCCTGGAACAATGCAGGGCTTAGGGGTGCTGACCTCACGCAGTTGAAAATCTGCATACGACTTGATTCCCTCAAAACCCAGTCATCCTTTGGTAACAGTGGAAACTGGTTCCAGGACCCCCGCAGATACCACAACCCGGGGATGCTCGCATCCCTTATGAAAGGGTGCAAAGAACAAGCATAAGCCAGCCCTTTGCATCCCCGGACTCCCAGCGATTCCAATCTGAGGTGATTGAATCCGCAGAAACGAAATCAGGGCCATGGAGGGCGGACTGTGTATTTACTGAAAAAGGTCTGCATAGAAGTGGACCTGTGTGTTTGAAATCCCTGTTGTTGGAGCCAGCTGTATATGCACATGCATATATATATATATATATACATCTAGACATATAGTCACGGTATTTTTTTCCTGAACTCCTTGAGAGTAAGTTGTCTGCATCTTGGGCCATAACCCCTGTGTAGTGTGTTGCCTAATAGGGATAGTCGCTACATAACCACAGGTAGTTATCAACTTCAGTTAATTTAACGCTGATGCAGATTCAGTGCTTTTGCCTGATCTACAGTCGGTATTCTGATTTTGTCAGTTTGCCCAATTATGTCCTTTTAGCATTTCCCCCATCAAGTCCAGGATCTAGTCGAGAATCAGGCATAGTATTTACTTGTTATGACTCTAGATTTGTTGTTTTAAATTTTTGAACCCAGTGCACCTGTCCATTGGTAGCTAATTGGTGCTGCCTGTTTTTATGTACTGGCTGGTGGTGCGTGTCCTCTGTGTACAAGATGTTTCCTCTGATTGGTTCCCACGGGGACAGAATATGCTGCCTGGACCTTATCATCTCCACAGTGAAACCAGTGGGCTTTCTGGCCCAGACGCCTGGCGGTCATCCTGTGTCTAACGTATGGTCCTCAGCAGTAGACAGATCCCTGTGATCATGGAGGAGCCCGAGACTCTGACTGGGCACTTTGTGCAGAGCCGAGGAATTCTGGGTGGACATTTCGCCCAGTGGTCAGCTTGACGGTAGCTGAGCCTGAAGCCTAAAAGGGCCTTTTAATGACTTGCCTTATGTTTGGGTGCGGCCAGAGTATGTGCTTTAATCAAATGTTAAGTATCTCATGACGGTACTATGCCAAGTTGCGTCTGCAGTTAGTCCCAAAGGGTCAGCATTGCTCAGATTTAGGCTGCAGGCAGGGCAGTGAGGGGCCTCTGAGGCCAGCACATGACTTCAGAAGTTTGATCCAGAGGCGCGTTTGTGAGTTGCGATAAATGCACCCACCTGGGCCCGGTCTCAGTTCCCTTCCTTCAGTAGAAGACATTGTTTTCCATCCACTTTTGTACATGCTTTTTAGAGTTCATAACTTCAGCGTACAGTTGACCCTTGAACAACACAGGTTTGGACATGGGTTCAGTTATACACAGGTTTTTTGTCAATAAGTATATTGGAACTTTTTTTTTGGAGATTTGCGACAATTGAAAAAGCTCAGACCAACCACATCGCCTAGAATTATCAGAAAAATCAGCTTTGTTATTGGTCAGGCTTCTGGTCAACAGGAGGCTACTAGTAGTTAAGTTTTGGGGGAGTCAAAAGTTATGTGTGGATTTTTGAATGTGTGGGGGGTTGACCCTTCACCTCCACATGGTTCAAGGGTCAGCTGTGTATACTTTCCCCTCCGCTTAACCTGCCTCTGCCTCTGTCATGAGTAGGCTGAGGGACGGGGTTGACCTGGGTGGGGATGGGACTGAGGGGGGACCTGCCTGCCACTTAGTAGCCGTGCACCTTTGAGTGAGGCGGTCGGCGCCTCGGGGTTTCAGTGACTGTACTCCTGGGTGTTAGATTGAAGATTTAGCTGGTTTTACCAGTTTGCTTTTAGAGAACTCAAGTGAGATGTGTACGTCATTATGATGGATTTGGTTTGGGTTTTTAAAAGGACAATGTCTGCAGTTGGGAGACACAAGAGCAGTGACAGGGAAGATAGGCACCGGGGTGGGCTTCCCTGCTTCCTGGTGTCTGAGCTGACTCCAGGAGGGGCCGGGTGGATGTCACACCCATTCCCACTGTGTGTTACTTAAGGAATAGTCATCTCATATGAAGGCCGAGAGGCCAAGGAGGTATTTTCCTGCATAGGTGAAGGTATGGAAGAAAGAGGTGTTCTGAGAGGTCAGACATCCATGATAACCCCTCCCATTAGCTTCCAGAGAGTTGTATGAGGCTGAAGTTTTTTGCTGGTGGCATCTGTTGTAACTCATGGTATGTTTTATGTACTTGTTAAAACCCTGATCAGCAGCTAGTATAGAATCACTTTTCTCAGAACCCTTCTTCATATCCAAGTCAATAGAGTAGTAAAATTGTTCTAGAGATGCCACAGGAATATTTGAATGGGACTCTGGGGTGCTAGTCCCTATTTTATTCGGTTTGCTATCACGGAGGCCATGAACCTGAAATCAGGAGGCCCATGCAACTCACCTCCGTGTAGGGTCTGTGGAGTGTGGCTCTTGGAAAGGGTGGCAGAAAGCTTGATTAAAGTTTTCTGATTAAAAACAAGAGCCATTTTTTTTCTCCCAATACCAATCTTGTGAAAGGTTACGCTTCAGAGGGGGATGTTGTAGAGCCAATTAGATAAAACATTACAGAGTTCATCAGGGTTTGAGAAAATGGTCATCTAGGTGCCTTATGTTAAGGGAGAAAGCACCATGTTATCCACCTTTAGTCTCAGTGTTTTTTTTAGATAAATTATTAGCAGCCTTCTGGTTTTCAGAGCACATTCACTGAGTGCTTCTGAGCAAAGGTCATTATGATCAGAGTCCATAAAGGGGAAAGTTTAACAGTCATGTGTGTCTTGAATTTAGAGGAATTACTAGTATCCTGAGGAACTAAAAGTGATTCTATTGTAATAGTCCACTGGTTCCTTTCGCTCTCCTGAATTTGGCCTGTAACATATTTGAGCAGCAGGCTGTACTGGATGTTACAGAAAATACAAAGCTATTAGGCAGAGTCCCTTCCCGGATGGTTGATGTTCTGGTTTGGGAGGGAGACCTAGTGTCTGTGGAGTGTTACCAGGTGCAGATAGGACGCCCAGCCCTTCCTTTATTTCTGGCATTATGGTTACTGTGTGCTGTACATTGATCATTTTGTTTGAGCCCCAGAGCCACCCCACGTGTTAGGTTCTCTGTTATCCCCCTTTGTCTCCAGAGGAAGAAGAGTGACAGATTAAATAACTAGGCCGAGGTGGAGGTGCGTTTTGATTCGAACCCAGGGAACCCGACACCAGAGCCTGTGCTCTTTAACTGTGCCATTCTGAGATGGGCCGAGAACCGTGCCACGGGCAGAACTGTGCAGTGCTGGTTACGGGACAGACTTAAGGATGAGAACAGAGAAGGGGTCTGGAGTGAGACACCCCCTCAGGGTGAGCTGTGTGTGCACTCCGAGCTGTGTGTGCACTCCACACCCAGGAGCAAAGCAGGACGAAACTGGCTTCCGAGACCGGGAGCCTTCAGACNGCGTTGGTTGAGAGCTGGCTTGGGACGCCAGAGAGCCCTGGTTCAGATCCCACATATGAGGGCCAGTGACACTGCCCTCTACCGCTAAGATGCTGAACAACAGCTCAACCTGGAGCTGGGCTGCCATGAGTCGCCGGCGATGGCGTGGGCTGCAGCCCCTGCTGCAGTAGGTTGCCATGGGCTACCGTGTGTAGCCAGCAGCCAGCATGAGCGGCCAGCAGCCGCAGTGAGCGGCCGTCCAGAAGCGGGCGACTGATCTACCTCAGCCGGGAAGAGCGCAATGATGGTGCTAACTTGGGCCAGTGAAGTGATGTCCTCCACAACCAGACTGAAGAACAAAAGGACAGCAACTTGTCTGTTCCCCTTCCCCCAGTTCTCCAGCACTGTTCCCATCCCCCAATTCCCCAATAAAAAAATCTTAAAAAAAAAAAGAAAAAAAAGAAATGATGCCTTAACATATATTTTTTTTCCAGCCTTAAGTTGGTGATTTTTTTAATCTTGATACAATACACATAACATAAAATTTACCATTTTAAAGTGTACAATTCAGTGACATTAAAGTACATTCACCATGCTGTGCAGTCGTTTCCACTCTATAGTTCTAGAGCTTTTTCATCACTCCAAAGGAACCTCCTTACCCATTAACCCTCCCCCCGCCCCCCCCAGCAACCACGTATCTGCTTTCTGTCTATGGTTATGCTTATTCTGGATATTTCATATAAACCGTATTTACAATGGCTTATAATACTGTATTACAGTGATTCCTCAGGCCCCACGTAGGCAGTGGCCTAACTCATTTTGTTTCAACAGTTTTTATGATGAAGCAGTTTAGGGACAGGAGATGTTTGTAGCAAGTATTCAGTGGGGAGTGTACTTCAGTGTTTGGTGATTTCATTACATTCCTAGGTATGTGAGGAATAGTATAACCTCGTGTGTAAGAGCAGGGTTTTTGACATGCATTTCAATTCTGGCTCTACCACTTACCCAGGTGTGTGACTGGGGACAGATGACTTCATCTCTCTGGACCTCAGTTTCCTCATCTGTGCAATGGGTTTGTTGGGAGGATGAAAGAAATTAATGATGTCAGGTCCCTACGACAGGTCCTGGTGTTACCCAGTAAGTGGTAGCTTTTTTAAGTTATCACCATTGAGTAACTAGTTTACAGCTTCACTTAGTATCAGAGAAAGAGTTAATTCCTGCAGCACACATATATTAAGTGCCTACTGTGTGCTGAATCCTGGGAATGTAGAGATGGCCAGGAAGTAGTTTGCCTGGGTGCTTCCAGGCTACCATGGAAACCTGCATGGTAGCAGGTAATGGCTCTTTTCTCTCTCATTTTTAAAAACAAATGAATATTGTACAGAATTTAAATGATACAGAGAATGTTCAAAGTGCAAGCCTTTTTCCATTCCCATTTCCAGAACCCCATTCCCTTCCTTAGAGGCAACTATCATTACCAGTTTAGAAAAAAAGTATGTGTCTGTGTATGTATAGTATAGATATGTTTTTTCATATTCCCCACTCTCTCTGTAAATGGGTAGCATACTATCTATACACACTGTCACACTGTTTTGTGCCTTTGTAAAACATTTCATTTATATTGGACATAGTTGCATATATGAGGTTTGACAATTAAGTTTGCGAACGTGTTGCAACGATGTTGCTAACCTTTTTTGATATCAGAGGGATTATTCATTATGACTTTCTACCAACTGGACAAATAGTTAACTAAGTTTACTATTTGGAAATNTCCTTCATCCTCACCCGCTCCCAACTAGCAACCTTCAGTTTTTCCTCTGTGTCTCTGAGACTATTTCTGTTTACATTTCTCATTTATTCCCACAAACTGTTTTTAAACAGCAAATCCTTTTTCTCAAAAGAAATGCTACATCAAGGTGATTTTATGAAACAGACCAAAGTAGTCTTTTTATATCAATTCGTTTTAGAAATTTGAATTTATAGCATTTACTCAGAAAGTCAGTCAGTGAGAAGAGCGAGGCTGTTTTGATCACAGAAACTTGAAATGGGTTATAAAAAATATTACAGTCTTATTTTAGTCCCACAGTCTAGTTATTTCTGTATTTGAAAAAATTGCTAGTTTTTACAGCTTGCAATCCTAGGATATTTTTCAGTCAAGCTGGTGGATTGGTTCAGAAAAGGAGCAGAAGGCAGATCTTTATCATAAATACAAAACTCAAGAAAGTTCCTCACACTCAAAGTGCTGAAACTTGTACAAATGATTCATCCCTCAGCACTTCCGAGTTCAGTTGTCATCGCACAGCCATCATGCCACGACTGCAGCATGGTGGGGACAGTGGGCTGGCACTCCTGAGTGTGGCTGGCCCCCGTGTGCCATGTTGTTGGCCTGAGCTGCTGGTGTGGGTGGGCTGGTGTCAGCCCGACAGCCTCCATAGTTCCAATTCCGTCCTCAGACGTGCTGGTTTCTCCGGAGACGGCTCTGAGTTCTTCCGTCTCCTTCAAAGCCAGTGACCACGTCAGCTTCCGGCAGTAGTACAGTTTGCTCCGTAACACATTTGAACATGGACTTGTTTTAAAATACAGTTCTTGTAGTTAGCTCTCACTCTGGGGGCACTGAGAGGCTATGGGGAAGGGAGGAGGGGAGGTGAGTGGGAAGAAGGGAATTAAGAAATCAGAGCCACTGTTGGCTTTGGGTTGTCTCCGGGTAGGTTCATGCCAGTGAGGGCAGAGGGCATCCAGCCGGGCTCACAGTTGGCTTGTGTGGAGGGATGCTGGCTCCAGCTCATCACTACTTCAGGGAGAGAAGAGGAAGTGGGTTTGGGGCTCCGGGTAGAGAGGGACGGAAGAGCATTGAAGGCCCCTCGCTTCTCATAATTCTCTGAACTGCTCTGTTGAGAGTCTGGCTGTGTGTGGGCCTGGGATTGGGGGTGCTGCCTAGTTCTTAGTCCCTGCTCAGCGTGGCTCTTGGCTGCACCTTGGTCTCTGTTGGCTGCTTACGTGAGGTGGAGAGTTGGCTGGACACACGGTTCCTGAAGCACCTTCAGAAAACCCCGAGAATCCACACGCAGCTTGACTGCAATGGCTCTGAATCAAAATATGGCCGATTATTCAGACCCGGGGCAAATGTGTTGTAACAGCAGGTCTGTAGGGAACCCCAACCTTTTCCCTAATGTCCTCACGTTGCCTGTTCAGCCAGGGCCAGGGACTGTTAATTTGCATTCAGTGTGTTTCCAGAATTAAATTTGAATTATTTGCTCCCTTTTCCTTAGCATAAATAACTGAAAATCGATTTCACAGTAGCATGAATTTATAGTGTATACTCAAACTTTGGGTTTCGAGCCAGTTGGGAAATTCCCTTTGCGTTTCTGGCTTCCACCATGTGTCTGAAGAATATTGAACCAGGATGCTTTGAGGAAGTAAATTACTGTGCTGCTGCATGTGACCTGGAAGGAACCGAGGAACAGCGGAACTGAAGATACAGTTTTACTGATTTGTTTTTTTCTCCAAATTCCTTTGTTAGGCATCTGAAGAAGCCTCCCTCAGGGCATTGGAAAGTCTGATGACGGAGTTTTTTCATGACTGTACAACCAATGAAAGAAAACGTGAGATAGGTAAGTGCCGCACTGAGTAGTGAAGAGTCCTTTATGACAGAAAGGCCCCCGTGGGGAGGAAGGAGCTGGTAGCTTCGGCTGGTTAGGCCTGCGTGTTTCTCCTGGAATTCTTGCTCCTTTTGCTCTGGTTCTGCTGCTTGGTGGCTGGTGAGGTCTGCACGTCTAGCCGGGAGGGCTGTCGCCCGTGGAGCCTATTGTCCTCCATGGTGACGGACTTTCTTTCCTTCGGTGAAGCGGGGGAAAGCCCTCCCCTGCCTTGTTCATTTCCGCAGTGTTGAACTTTCTAAGACTGCAACTAAGACTGTTACTTTAAAGAAATTCATCAAAGTGTCAAAACAAACATGATTTTGGTGTGTAGATGTCCAAGTTGAGCCCTATCTAGTGCCTAGAGGGCCTTTAACCATTGTTACCTTTGGGGGCTTCTCGCTTCTTTTTCCTGGTCTCCATTGTTACCTCGCCCATTCAGAGAGGCATAGGTGTCATCACTCAGGTCTCCTGAGAACCTCAGCACCTTCGAGAACCTCTGAGTTTTCTATTCATTGACATGAACAATATTCATTAAAGCATGTGTGAACTAGACAGTGGATTCAGGTGTCAGCTCTCTGCCTCAGGGACATGTGGCCCTGTGGGCCTAGAATAACCCTTTTCCCTCTGAGCCCTCACTTAACCCCTACATTTGAAAATGAAAAACGTTTTCCTTTCTTCAAACCTGAAGGCTTTCCCCTCAGATGCCTGTGCTGACCTCACACTCACTGCTCTCACTTCCTAGGAGGCCTTTTTCTGTTTGGATTCTGCCGAGGCCTATTTCTCTGCCTCACTGGTTTCTCTAACCAGTTAAGTGTCAGGGCTGATTCCTGCCTTTGGTCCAGAGTTTGATGGAGGCTTGCTGTCCAGGTGGCCAGTAGCCCTTCAGCTATGGCCCATTTCCCCCAGCTCCTCTGACCATCATCGTACCAGCTCCTGGCAGATGCTAACTCCTTGTCTCCTCATTTGAAACTTGGTGGTCTCTTTGGGGCTTGCCCTGTACGTGCCCCTCTTTTCCGAGGGGGTGCCCTGCAGAGAACCAGAGCGTGTAAACAGGGTGCTGACAGAAGCGGAGCCCAGTGGGTGACGAGGCATTCGGCTTAGAGGGTCCCCTCTGCTTCCTTCCCTAGGCTCTCTTATTTCTCAGCGCTCTGTCTCTCCTCCCGCCCCCAGAGTGATTCCTCATTAGTGTTGTGCTACCAGAGCATCTTCTAGTAAGAATATCACCCGTGATTTTTACCAAAGAAGGTGAAAGAGCTTTCCCTTACATCAATCCACTATATTCTAACACTAATTTCTGTAAAGTTCAGTTTTGTTTTGTTTTTAAAGATTTTTATTGGGGAATTGGGGAACAGAATCAGGGGAAGGGGAACAGACAAGTTGCTGTCCTTTTGTTCTTCAGTCTAGTTGTGGAGGACGTTGCTTCACTGGCCCATGTTGGTATTATCATNCCCTTTTCCCCCCACCTCGGGCCACCTTTGGTTCTTTGAAGTCAAGGACAGTCTTACTCTTACTCCTTTTTGTATCTCGGGCTAAATACAGTATCAGTTACTTAGTGAGTATTGAGCTTATTTGTTTGTTGAATGAATAGCTGAGATTCTCAGTGGGTCCAGATTTCAAGGCTTGTTAAAGGCAGGCTGAGAATAATTGTGGCATAAAGTGTATATTTAGGAGAGTTTATGTGGTGGTGAAGTACAGATTGGATTGGCATGGGGAAAGCTGAAATCAAGATGACCAAGTAAAAGAAATAATATTTAGTAAGCTGGGCAGGAGGTGATTAGGGCCTGGCAGAAGTTATGTGAGGGAAAAGGTATAAATCTAAGAAACCTTGTAAAGCAAGCCTCAGGCCTGGTGACATTTGTTATGGGCACAGAGGATCGGGGAAGAGTCAAAGAAGGTTTCAAATTATGTGACCCTCCTCCTCTTTCACGTGTTCCTTAGACTCTATTAGGTGATTATGGGTCTCGGCTGACTTAGTGGCTCCTTAATAAACGAGTCAGCTGTGTGGGTCCCTGAACTGCCAAGCCCTGAGCAGTGCAGTCAAGGAGCAGATAGAGTCAAGACAGGTGTCGTGAAAAGCATCTCTGCTTTGCAGATTCTAACTCTTTCTGTTTGGTTTATTTCCGATAGATACATAAATAGCTCTGCAGGAGTATATCCTGAGCCAAGTTTAACTCATCATCCTGCCCAAGGATTTCAGTTTGCTGTCGAGGGAAGCCAGGTAGCTCGTGGGGAGTTCAGCCAGGCAACCCACAGACTTACAGCTGTGTGCCTGTTGCTCCCTGATGTCCGAAGACAAGTAGGTGATGGTTCCTGGGAATCCACAGTCTCGTGCTCATACTTCCCCTGTGGGCTTCCTACGGGCCCCCAATTGCTCTTCATAGTTGTGCTAACAGAGGGAAATCACCATTTCTAAGTTCAGAGTCTGAAAATATCAACCTGATTGTTAACAATAAGTATAATAAGTGTTAAAAAATCGTGTATGTATACTGATAGAAAAGTGCATAGATCATGATGTAGAGCAGGATGTACGTATCCCGGGTGCCCACCACCCTCACCAACACCTGTGACTGTCTCTGATTTTAGCCATTTTGCTGGATGTGTAGCGCCGTCTGGTATTTTTTCATTTGCATTTCCCTGATCACTAGTGAGATCGCGCACTTATTTTCTATTTAGGCTTTTTGGATACCTTATAATTTTGTCAAAGATAATTGGGCTGTTTTTCTTTACTGATTTGTAGAACTTATTTTATACAGTAAGCCCTTACTTAACCTCATTGATAGGGTCTGTGACTTTAAGTGAAACGATGTATAATGAAACTAGTAAATGATATACACATGAGTTAAATTCCTAGGATGTCTCATCACTGTTACAACAAAATTACGTTGAACGAAACGACATGATCTGAGGACCTGCTGTGCTCTGATGAGCGTTCTCTTAGCTGTTTATGTTGGAAATACCTTCTCCCGTTTGGTGGCTTTCTTTTATTTTACATTCTCTTCATTGAGCTACCTGATGAATGTTCCACTTTATAATCTTTCCCTTCGTGTTTATTGCTCTTATATGTCCTGTGCGAGAGATTTGTTCCTACCCTCAGGTCATGGAGATATTTCCTTCTAGAAGCTTTGTGGTTTTGCCTCTCACATTTTCTATCTACAGTGCAAGTACAATTTGTGTGTGTGTCTGTGTGTGTGTGAAAGTCTCACTCGGTTTGGAGCTAATCCCACCTATCCTTAGTTCTTCAAGCTTTGGGCCCTGAATCCTAAGCACAAGACAGGCAGCCATTGGGTATGTATGTTTCCCCGGTGTCTGAATCCCCAGTGTCTGCCCGAGTCAGTCCAAAGCCTCTTCTCCATCCGACACACGGCGCTTGTTCTTTGTTTTATGTCCTTGGTCCCTTTATTACTAGACAGTGTAGCCTACATGGAATATGACCACATCCTCACTTGCCGTTCATTCCTTACTTCACTGCAGTGTGGGCTCTGGCATCACCACCTGCTTGAAACAGCCTTCTTGCCAAATGGGGGGCTTTTCCAGGGTCCTTCCGTCATTTGCAGGCCTTGAACACATTTTTTGTCTTGACAGCTCTGTTCTTACTGTATGATCTCAGCCTCCTTTCCTTCTGTAACTTGACATAGTTTCCTTTGGAAATCCAGTTGGAAAGGCCCCAGTAGCTATGTTTGGGTCAGAGCCCTTCAGCTTGAGGGCACGAATCTGTGGTGTCACGTAGGCCTGACCTTTTCTGTCCTTTTGCTTTGGTCTGTTCTCATTTGGTATCTAAGACTAAATAAAAATGGCAGCAGCCATAACTGTGAATTAGATAAGTCCTTTGAGTTTTTCTGACTTCATTTGATCCTCATAAAACTAGTGAGGTAGGTGGTTAGTTTAGTATTGCAGTTACAGAAGTGGTTGAAAATGCAAACAGCTCATTGTTTCTGCTGAGAAACACCCGGTGATGCCACTGGGTCAGGCTGTGGAGCTTCCGTCTTCCTGGAACCATTGTTTGATGGGAGCTCCCATTCTGTGACCCTCGTGGATACCTTTTTCTCTCCATGGTCTGATGGAATGTTAGCTTTTTGGGTTGGAGCAGGGAGGGTGAGGTGGGTCACACCCGGGAATAGAGCTAGAGCAAATTGTTTGGGGAGATTGTGGGAAGGCACCCAGCAGCCTGTACTGCAGGGCCGGTAGTTGTCAAGATCACAGACCTCTGTCTTAAGGACTGGACCATGGTGGCTGATCGTCTGGATGTGATGAGCTCATGTCTCTTCCAGGATCTACTCTGAAATGATTCACTGAGAAAAAACTGTGGAACAGCTGCCACTGGAAGATAGGCCCTTAGTTTTCAGGAACCCATTTTGGCCCCAGAAGAATTATGAATTTATTTTAACTAAGTAGCTGACTTTAGTTCAACAGATACATCTTGAGTTATGTTTATTTTTATTTTTTATTTTTTGCCAGTAAGTTTCTTTAATGTGAGACTTTCCTTTGATTCTTTAAAATCTTCCCACAAACTGTTTTTATTTTATTTATTTTATATTATTTATATTTTTTATTTTTATTGTTTCAGGTGTACAGAACAATGCAATAGTTATCCTTTTCACCCTTCACACAGAAACAATCCCCCACCCCCATCTACTGCCCTCCCACCCCTGATATCATGCTTATCTATTACAATTCCATTGACTCCATTTCCACACTCTACTCCACGTCCCGTGACTATATGTATATATAATTATAGNGGTTTACAGCCATTGAATGTAAGCTTGGGAAAGGGTGACTAGAAGGTGTAGAAGTTTATAACTTCTGGAAGTTTCTAATCCTGCATGAGGACATGTGCATGTCAGTACATGATTAGAGCGCTGAGGGATAAGTACAGAAATAGAATTTTGTACGGGTACAACTACACTTAAAAAAACAAAGCCTGGCTAAATTGGGGGTGGGAGGGCTGCATCAAGGAAGTCTTCCCAGAGGAGGTGACAGCTGAAGTGGGAAGTCACTAGGAAAGAATTTGGGGCCTGAAGTGAGGAAGCAGAAGGGACATGTGGGATAGACGGAGCTGCGGATATTTACGGATAAGTGAAAAGCTCAGTGTGTTTAAGTGAGTTCGTGAGGATGAAAGTTCTGAGATGTTGAAGAGCAAGGTTTCTAGCAGGCGGCACAGGTGATTCTGCGAGCAGCTCCTCTGGGAAAGGCTTCTGTTTAATTCACAAAGAGAGGAGCCTCATGCACTTCCTTACCGCCCAGGAGATCGTATACATCTGTCTACATCCTGCATCCTGCTTTTAGCAGAAGACAAATGAAGTGAACTATCAAGGACTTACTTAATTTAAATGTCTTCCTTTCAGATATTAATAATTACAGACTTGCAGAATCACTGCAGAAATAGTACAGGGAGTTCTTCTATGCTCTTCTCCCATAGGGATTTATTTACAAACAAACAAACAAACAAACAAACAAACAAACAAACCAAAATGCAATAGCCAAGCCTTCCCAGAGTTCTGGTCTGCAGTTGAGCTCAGTTTCTGCACCGTCTTGGTTCCATACTGTTTGGCAGGTGAAGTCGGCACTGATGCTCTCAGAAACAGAAAGCCTTCTCTGCCTTTGCTTATTCATCATTTCCTTGACTGTAGAAAGTATTTGGGGCTCTGTAGAATTTGATAAGTATAAAAAAGACGAGAAATGACCGCCATCTGATTCAACCTTTAATAACATTTTGGTTTATTTTCTTCTAGTCTTTTTTTCTATTTACTTTTAAAATATTGTTGAGCCCCCAATGTAACTGCAGTTTTTCTTCTGCCTTTTCCACTTAACATTATAGTATAAGTGGTTTTCCAAACCATTAAATACTTCATAAATATTTACAGTGGCTTATAATATTGTGTTACATGGATTCTTGGGCAGTTAGATTGTTCCATTTTTTGCCATTGTAAACAATATGTGATTAATGTATTTGCAAAAAGCTTTTTCTGTATTTCAGAAAATTGCCTTAGGCTAGATTCCCAGAAGGACCCAAGGGTATGAAGATTTTTTTTTTAAAATAAACCTTTTATGTTAAAATAGTTTTAGATTTAGTATGAACATTTTTAAGGTACGTCATCAGACATTTTCCAGATAGGCTATGCCAGTTTATTCTTTCTATTCGCTGGAGATAAATACACTCATCAGTATTGAGTAGTCTTAAGAAAAATGTNCTCTTAACCAGTGCGCCACTCAGTCGGCCCAAAAGTCCAGTTTTTAGCTTATGCTTGAAATGCGTTTAGTTTTTCTCTTAATTTTTGGTTAGCAAAGCAAACACAGCTTCAGTGTTCATGAATTACAAGTAGAACCTTCTGAACATGTTCCCATTTTAATCTGATTTAAAAATATCTTTAAATAACCAGATGCTACAAATGTCTAATGTAAATGCGGGCTCAGGGGAATCCGGGGGTTTGGTTCTATGTAGTGGGTGTGTCGTAGTTCAGTTCTCTTTGTACCCAGTCTTCATAGCTTTATTCAAGTGTGTGGGCTGGAACCACTTCGTGCTTTTTTTTTGATGCCTCAGGATAAGCGAAAGGCTTTCCCTAGCTAGGTGGGAGAAACGGGGCCGCCATGGGGGAGGCCTTTTATTATAGGGGCTCCATCCACTCTCCACCAGGGGTGTGGTATTAGTGCTCTAGAGACGGAGCTGTTAGCCAGAAACCCCAAGAGATGGCCTGGTCATTGGAACAGTGAGGGAAGCTGAAGCATCGAAGGGAGGGCGTGATTCGCGTGGGACCAGACTCAGCAAGTGAGTGGCAACACCGAGAACAGCCCCGAGTTCCCATTTCCAGCCAGAGCTTGTTCTCTCCAGCTTGATTTCGCCTCTGGGATTCATTGAAACTTACTTACAGACAGGCCTCGGGCTTCCTGCTGGAGCCCAGGGGGCAGTGCCGCCCGCTTTTCCAGGGCTTCCTGCAGTCTCTCAGGTGGTCGCCCTTGTGGTCCCCCCTTTTCTGTTCCATTTCATGACCAGTGCTGCAGGCTAAGGAGACAGAGGGACAGCATGTCCACCACATGGGGACAGACTCATAATGCTGGCTGTCCGCTGCCCTGGCGGACGTGCTCAGCAGCCCAACGGAGGAGGAAACCGTTTCTGACGGATTTGATGTGCACAGGGCTGCTCTCGACAGCTCCTGTGGTGGCTGCTCTGCCTTTCTTTCGGGGGGGTTGTAGTCGCAACTAAAACCAACCCAGATGAAGAGGAATAGCCATCTTAAATACTCTTCCATTGTTTCCTATCCTTTATTTATAAGGTTAATCTTTTCCTACTTCTTTAGCCATCGTGTGTGTGTGTGTGAACAATGTAGTGGTGAGGAAACACACACAGCTTCTACCCCAGGGGAAACAACAATTAGCTGTCATTTATAAGGGGAAATGATACTCTTATCATTGTCTGTCCCCGAGTTAGGTTAAGGAAGAACTGTAACAATGAGTGTTTCTCTGCCTAAAAGAAGTGTCCCTAGCGAGCTACTGGCATTTCAGTGGCCGAACACACTGTCAGTGTCTCTGGTCGCTCAGGGTCGGGAAAAAGTATGGTCCGGCCTTTCTGTGCTGAACAATCAGTTGGGGTTTGTAGCTGGTTTTGAGAACATTTGCATATGTTACTAAGAGAGACGAGTTTGAAAAATGATAAGACAGCCCGGCCCTGAGTGAATTTCATGTATGTTCACAGCCTTCTTTTGTTGCTATTTAACTTTTCCAGAGGAGCTTCTTAATAACTTTGCCCAGCAAATAGGAGCCTGGAGGTTCTGCCTGTATTTTCTCTCCAGCACTAGGAATGACTATGTAATGATGTACAGTTTGACGGTTTTTGAGGTAAGTTGTCAGCCAATTTTCTCCTGTTCTGAAAAGTATTTTGTAGTTGCATTGCCATGTCATTGGCGCTGGGCTCTAGCTTTGATGTACCGATGGCTGGGAAACGGTAGTGCCTCTGCTCAGGGGCTTCTCCACACGCTGCCTGTATTGGAGTGTCTGGTGTTCCAGGGTTCCTTTCACCTGCGACACCAGGAAGGTAACATGGGGTGAGGCAGGCAGGCCATTTGTGGTAGCATATTGCCTTTCCTTTCATGTTTTCATTTGTAAAAGAAAGATAATTAAAGAAAAACAGGTTGGAAGGAGGGCTGATGCCCATAGTACCATCATCCCAACCACAAAAATGTTCATTTTTATGCACTCTTCCCATCTTTGTCTTCCCATGCATACTTTTAAAAAAAAACCTAATTATAACAACCACAATGCTCATGTCATTTTGTGTTCTGCATTTTTTCCCAACTTACCTTATTATATTTCTGTAAGCGGTTGCACTATTATTCCCCAAGCTATTCTCCCATTTTTGAATGTTAAAGTTGTCTCTGATTTTTTTTGGGTGGCCTTTAGAGACAGGGTTGTAATAGGAAGGTTTTGCACATACAGTTTTTTGTTTCCATTAAATTACTTAGCAGCTCTTCCTAGAAATGGGATTGTTATATCAGAAGATTTGAATATTTTTATTACTCTGATTGCCAGATTGCCCCAAACCTTTGTTTAAAATCAGGATTTCTTGTTTGAGGTGATAAAAGCTACCACTGGATGAAAACCAGTTACTTTTGTGTGTAGATTGCTAACTTAAAAGATGTATGTTTGTTTTTCAGAATCTGATCAATAAAATGTGGCTTGGGGTGCCATCTCAGGATAAGATGGAAATTCGCAGCTGCCTCCCCAAACTCCTCCTAGCTCACCACAAAACCTTACCTTACTTTATCCGGAACAAGCTCTGCAAAGTCATTGTTGACATTGGCCGTCAAGACTGGCCCATGTTCTACCATGACTTTTTTACTAACATTCTCCAGGTAAGGCTGTGCCTGAGGACACTTGATCTTATAAAGAGTTTGTTTGTGGAAGTGATTATTTCCTTGTCCTGAAGAGGAGTTTAAGATTAGCTTTTTGGAACTGCAGTCACGAGGTCTGTCAGTGTAGGGTAGATTCATTTTGTTCTCAAGACACGTTGTGCCTTTTTACAAATAGTGATTAGACATTTACACACCTCACAAAACGATAACCCCAACAAGTCTGCTACCCATCTGACACCGTACATAGCTCTTAAAATACCATTGACTCTATTCCCTATGCTGTAATTTACATCCCATAACTATATATATATTTAATTATAGTTGACATTCAGTGTTATTCTACATCAGCCTCAGGTGTACAGTGCAGTGGTCAGTCATCTACACGGTCTATGAAGTGATCCCCCTGATAAGTCCAGTGTCCATCTGGCACCCTACATAATCTTTACAAGACTATTGATTATATCCCCCACACTGTATTTCACATCCCTGTGACTATTTTGTAATGACCAATTTGTTCTTTCTAATTCCTTCACCTTCCCACCCATCTCCCAACCTCCTCCCATCTAGCAATTATCAGTTTGTTCTCTGTGTCTCTTGAGTCTGTTTCTGTTTTGTTTGCTCGTTTATTCTGTTCTTTAGATTCCACAAATAAGTGAGATCATACGGTATTTGTCTTTCTCAGTCTGACTTACTTCAGCATAATACCCTCTAGGCCCATCCGTGTTGTTGCAAAGACATGTACCTTTGTGCAGTGGAGAAAGGGCGGGGGAAACCTAGTCACTTTGTTGACCTCTTGTGAAATTGTGTTCAGCAAATATTTGAAAAGCTCTTTGGTGCTGTGCCAGGTGTTGGGAGTATAGGATGAGGCCGTCACTAGTCATAATTCAGTGGGGAGAGAGCTGTGCAAACAGCGAATATCCTACTCTGGCAGTGACTGCGGTGGAAGTACAATAGGTGTCGGGTGCAGTGGTGCCAAAGCATGTAGACTTAAGGAGCCGTGGGGTTTCCCGTGTTTTTGGCCATGAGATGAGAGGTGCTGGCATGGTCAGAGGCTAGATTGATGGGCAGAGGCCAGAGCAGGCAGGGCATGGCTCCTGCAGGGGCTTCAACATGAAAGTCGTAGTCTTCCCTCGTGAGCTCATGAAAAGTCTGAAGAAGAGAGGAAACACGTCACCTTTTATGATAGAGCGACAACGTTAGCAGTAGAGGGGAGCCTTGACCGAGAGAGGTGAGGCTGGAGTGAAGGAGGCCAGTCAGGCTGTCGCTGGACCTAAGCCGTGCAGAGGCGCGCCCGGTGGTTGGAGGCGAGGTGCCAGGAGACTGAGTCAGGGGGCTTTGGTCAGACTACCTGGCTGGGATGAGGGAGGGAGCAAGCTAGATGCCTTCAGGGTATCTGGCTTAGAGAGCAGATTTTCTGGGCCTGGGATGAAGAAAGAAGGAATGAATTTTGGCAGAAGATGGTGAATTCAGTTTGGCAGAAAATGCATTTAGAATTTGTATTTCCTTCTGTGTATATCTAGTAAGACATTCAGAAATGTGGACCTGAGGTTCAGGAAAGAGGCCTGACTACATACATACAGGTCAGGATTTGGAAGTGACCTGGGCTAGGTGTGACCTGGAGTAGGTGTGACCTGGAATAAGTGTGACCTAAAAACTTCGAGGCAGGTGTTGCTCATTTGAATCACGTGATAGAGCTGGAAACACCTTCACGTTATTGAGCCAGTCTTGGGTGTACAGGAAATGGGTCTTACCGGACAGTTTATAGAAATAAAAATAATTGGTTATAATGCCAGTGACTGTAGGTTCAGGATTTTCCAGAACAATACCATTTTCTGACATTCTGCCCGCTTTTCCTACAAACCATTTGAATGATGCAGCAATTAAAAAAAAAATTCAGCATCAATATTTCTTCTGTCACATTGCCTCAAAATAGACCACAAATTTTTCATTCAGTTTTGTTTTGTTTGTTTGCTCCTCACTTATCTAGAGTTCTATTGATCTTGTAAATAAGATTCATGCATTTGTTGAATAAACTGTGGAATATCAGCCACGTGCTAATAACCGAGTGTGTGGTAATTTGTAGTAATGAACAACACAGTGTACAATCTTCAGGGAGCCTGTAATCTCAAAGTGGGGGAGGCGGCATCAGTGGATGGTAAGCAAGTGAATACTTGCTGGTAATTAAAGGACTACAAAAACTAAATTTGAGATAAGGAGAAGGGGAGTATTGGGGTGTTACGTAGATGGGGTGATCCTGGATGGCTTTTCTGAGAAGCAGACGTTTGAGCAGAAGCCTGAGTGGAAGTGATGGAGGGAGCCACATGGGTGGGTGCCCAGGGGAACAGTGTTTGAAGCAGAGAGAACAGAGCACGTGCCAGGAATCTCAGGGAGGGCGCGGAGGCCAGGAGCCCGAGTGGCAGGTCCGAGGTGGGTGGCTTTGCTGGTTCTATGTGGTGCCCTTACCCTCGCTCCACGTTGAGCACAGCTGTGGTAACTCCAGGGCTCTGTGGGAGGGAGCCAGGAAGTCAGGTGGAGATGGGAAGGCCAAGAGGTTGCATGGGAGTCTGGTGGGTTCATTCCTGGGCTGGCAAGCGGCCTGTCCTGTGCAGGCAGCGGTGGGAGGTGAGCTGGGAGCCTGTGAGGAGGAGCTGGGATCCTTTCCTGTGGGGAAGCCATTTCCTGTCCACTCGAGACTATAATTAATGATGATAAATGAGGATTTGGAAGAACTCTTTTAGGTGACGAGCTCATGGAGAGTTAAAAAGGCTGGTTGTCCTCCTTTATCCTCTGCCGCTTCAATCTTTCCACTACTTCAAACACCTCCTTTGATCCCCTGCAGTCTTCATGGCTGTAAAACACCTGGAGTGGAAGGAGCATAGGGAGGCAGCGGGTGGGGGTCCGCGTCCGTGTTGTCACAGGGCATTTTTGTTTTAGCAGCTCATGCCCTGTGTGAGCGAGCCTCCATTTCCTCCTTTGTGAAATGAGAGGATGGACTAGGAAATCTTTAAAATCCTCTCCAGTTGTATTATTCTCTGCTGCTTATCTATCCAGGAGAACCAGCCATGGCATGAAAGTCAAGAATGATTGGTTTTCAATTGCTGACATTTCAGATAATGACAATAAAGTGACCCTTTTCTTCAGGGATTGGTAAATAAGACCCAACCGGTTCTGGAATATACCTCACCATTATGCAGTCCTTTGGACATCGGAAAGGTTTTATTGGCTCATTTCTATCCTGGTCTGCTTGTAGTCTGGGTGCATCGTTTTTATTTATTTTTTATTTTATTTTATTTAAAAAAAATTTTTAACCCTGTAACATTTGGCTAGGGGCATCTATGCAGTTTATGCCATAATTGTGGCAGCACCGCACCAGGCAGAGAAGAGTTGATTCAGGGTTTTAGAAAGATACTTGCAGAAGTAGCTGAAGTCAAATTTGACCCTGTCCCCAACCTCCTCACCCCCTCTGCACTTGCACACACACCACTCCTTCCTGGAGTCTGTTCCTCAGATTCCTGGTCTGCTGAACTGGACATATAGTCACACTGTGTGCCACTTACGGGCCAGGTTAAAGGCCTGTAGTCACACTGTGCACAGGGCCAGGTGACTCAAGGGCCAACAGCATAGGACAGAATTGCCTTTGTTCCTCTGATTGGTGGTGTAATAAAAATTGTACCTTTTCAGAAGCTCACACTAAGAACTGAACTTGGCCTTCAACCAAAAGGTGCTTATTCTCTGTTAAAATAAATTGCAGAGGTTTACCTATGTTATGAGCTTAAATTATATATGTGAAGATGGTAAAGAGAAACACCGTTTTAATAAAAAGCTTTCAGGGCACAAGCTAGTGAGAAGTACATGTTTTATCAGGCTGTTCTTTCAGGTAAAGAATAACTTTCATTTTTAGCCTGTTTCTTGCCTGACTGTCTCCCCTTCTCTCACAGTATGTAAGAAAAGAGGACTTTAAGATAGATTTTCCATATTGTGGGAATTTATTTCTGGGTAGCACAGAAGCATTTCATATCCACAGGAAAGTGTATTGCCAGATGGAATATTTGGTAGTATGAATCATTCCAGCTGAGAGAATAAGGTTGAGGGCTTGGGGGAAAATGGAGACACAAGAGGTAGAGAAGAAGTGAAAGGGGTGCAGTAATGGAAATCTTACAGAGCACAGGTGGGTAAGGCAAAGGTCTGCAGACAGAAAGAGGTGCCTATGAAGGGTCAATTCCACCTGATTATGGAAAGAAACATTGCTACATGAGGTTTCCTATTCCTCTCCTACTTCATTATCTGAATTTAAGCTGGTGCTAGAAATAGTCCAAACTTGTAGTAAA
Source organism: Hipposideros armiger (assembly GCF_001890085.2). Taxonomy (NCBI): domain Eukaryota; kingdom Metazoa; phylum Chordata; class Mammalia; order Chiroptera; family Hipposideridae; genus Hipposideros; species Hipposideros armiger. Next base: position 751,621 of record NW_017731476.1, read on the forward strand.
TGAAGAGAAAACTTGCGGCAGATGTACTTGTAGTTTTAGCATTCAAAAGAACTGATTTCATAGAGGGGATTTTTTAACATGGAGGTCATATAGGTCAGTAACATAAATTTCCAGTGGGCAACATTATAAGTTGATATTCGTACACTGGCTTCCTCCCATTACCCATTAGAGCCTTTGTAACAGCTGGTCATTTCTGCAGGTTTTAACTAAGGCTGCTGCTGAGGGCGGAAGAATGTATCCTAAGTTCCCATTGTTTGAGTACTTGACCTACTCCTTGGGGATGGACTTTTCCTTGGCCTGCAATGGGAAGAGTTGTTTTCAAGGGGAAGGAAAGTGCCTCGTATTTCTTGAAGTGGGGAATATATAATACATTCTATCTGGGTTCAGTGCCTGGTGTCCTCTCCCCTAAGGCTTTCATTTTGTAGATTGAGTACATGAAAATTTTATTTGTATCAGAGAATGAACTACATTTAGAGTTAATTATGATTTAAGAAAATGGCCAAGTGTTCCTTAAGTTGGTTGCTCCCTTATAGCTTGGAGCATGTAACTCCACAGAGAATTTTAATGGCAACATGTTTACTTTGACCATTCCGGGAAATGGAAAAATAAATGCAGTAGCGATGCTTTGAATTTTGTGAAATTGATTAGAAAGGATATAAGTAGTGTTATGCTGTTGAAGGCATACCTTTTTTTCTGTCTTTTATTTAAGGAAACTTGCTTATGGTATAGTGGATATTGCAGGTGCTAGAAAAAGTTACTTAATTTGCTGCATAGGTATTTGCAGGATCTTAACCTTAGTCATAGTTTAATGATGTGTATGTGTCTGCCCTGCCACATGTTTAATCTTGAGCTTGCATGAAGCATGAAAAGTTTAGAAATGTAAAGTTGACTTAACACCTGAATGTTGAAAAGGTATCACAGATTGCTTTATACATATCTTAATCTTACTAATATATTAACCTGGGCAAAGTAACCCAGGCTCTTTTGGGAATCTGGACGTGTATAAAAACTGTCATGTTAGGTGTAAAAGGGCAGTGTTTTCTTGTGTGTGTGTGTGTTTTTTTTTTAAAGATTTTTATTGGGGAATTGGGGGAAAGGGAATAGACAAGTTGCTGTTGTTTTGTTCTTCAGTTTAGTTGTAGAGAACGTTGCTTCACTGGCCTAAGTTGGCACCATCATTGCGCTCTTCCCAGGCGAGGCGGATCAGTCGCCGGCTTCTGGACGGCCGCTCACGTTGGCTGCTGGCCGCTCACGCTGGCTGCTGGCTACACACGGTAGCCCATGGCAACCCACTGCCACAGGGGCTGCAGCCTACGCTGTCGCCGGCGACTCACGGCAGCCCAGCTCCAGGTTGAACTGTTGTTCAGCATCTTAGCTGTGGAGGGCAGTGTCACTGGCCCTCATGTGGGATCCGAACCGGGGTCCTCTGGCGTCCCAAGCCAGTTCTTAACCATCGCGCCACTCGGCCGGCCCGTTTTCTTGTGTTTTTAAAGTTCATGGTGTTAGCATTTTGTCTTTTAAATAAGATGAGAATATATTTTGAATGGTTAGATAAGGTACATAAATGATGGTTAGAAAAGGTACATAAATGTACTTTTAAGTCGTTTTGCTCAGGTATTGATTTGTGTAACCTGTTTTCTGTGAGATTAAACACACAGGTACTCAGGTTTACTGTCACTCAGGCCTTTTTGCACGTCAGCGGCTGAAACGCCCTGCTCAGAACTTGAGTTTTCTTGGCAGCTGATCCAGTCCCCTGTGACGACCCCCCTTGGGCTGATCATGTTGAAAACTACTTCCGAAGAGCTGGCCTGTCCCCGCGAGGACCTCAGTGTGGCTCGCAAGGAGGAGCTGCGGAAGCTGCTGCTGGACCAGGTGCAGACAGTGCTGGGGCTCCTGACAGGTGAGCAGTGGGCGGGTGCAGCCTGGGGCCTGTGGTTCCCGCCCGAGCTGGGCTCAGAGCTCCTGAGCGGTGGTGCGAGCTGCTGCCCAGCCTGAGTGTGAAAACAGGAAGAATGTGCTGCTGTGTTTCCAGCACTAGCCCAGTGCCCAGCACTGGTGGGGCCTCCAGTGTGTTTGTCACTGATAGTCTTCCCTCCATTAATTGGTCCTCACTGTTGTTGTGCTTAATGAGGTATAGACTAGGTCATGGGAATGTGATTGAAATGCTGATACCTGCCTGCTAAGTAAGCTGTGTTTAGAGCGATTTGAATTTAAGATCAGGAGAAGTTGGAGGAGGAGGAAGATAGGAACATTTCAGAGTCTGTGTAGGGCAGTGAGGCAGGGTGTGGAGTCGGCTCCCTGCGCCAGGTTGTGTGTAGCATTTTATCATCCTGTCTGTTTTATTAGAGCCCCATGACAGTGTGTGAAGAAGAAGAATAAACAGAACACAGACCACAGAATAAGACAGTGAGGTAGGAAGAGAGAGTAGTGAGCACCCTGAGGCACGAGGCCGTGACCACTGTGTGGCCGGCTTGTTGGGAGGCGCAGGTGGGCAGGTGGTGCCGTCCACCCGTCCTTCCTGAAATCCCTAGGGGGAAGCCCAACCCTCAGAGCATTTATTCATCCCGAGCACTTACTGACGTCCCCAACTAGATGGAGGTGAAAGTTCTGGAGTCACGGACCATGTCTGATACCTCTGTGTCCTACTGTGTGAACATAAAATTTTCCTAAACAGATATAATTTACATATCATAAAACACCATTTTAAAGAAAAACTCAGTGGTTCTGAATATTCACAAGGTGTGCAACTGTCACACACTCTTAATTCCAGAACATTTTCAGTGCCCCTCCACCCCAACCCTGGCAACTATTAATCTACTATCTGTCTCTGGATTTTTCCATTTGGACTTTTCATAAAGATGAAACCATACAGTATGTGACCTTTTCTGTCTGGCTTCTTTTACTTAGCATGATATTTTCAAGGCTTATTTATGCTGGACTATTAAATATTTTGAGAAAATATTTTTAAAAGCTGTTATGATTCTCTTATGTGCCAGGTTCTGTAAGGAGATATGAAGAGGAATGAAACAGTGTCTGCCCTCTAGTATGGGAGAAAGACAGTTTAAAACAGTGTGTTAAGAATGACAGCTTTATGTGTGGGCAAAACCTAACCAGCAAGACTTCCTGAAGGAGGGGACAGCTGAGTGGACTTCTGAGGGCCAGACATGTGTGAAGGTCAAGTTGGGATACAGAGGGAGAAGAGCAGGTCAGAGGGTGAGAACGAGAAGGACACATGTGGAAGGAACAGCACGCGGTTCAGCATGGTGAAGCCCTGTGTGTGGAGTGGGGCTGAGGCCTGGATTGTGGGGTGGTGCTGTTTATGTGAGGAACCTACCTAAGGGGATGGGACCTAAGGGGATTTGCCACAGGCTTGTGGAGAAGTTGCACTGAGTTTGGAATATCCAAGAAGCAGTTAGACATACGGTTCAGAGTGGGATGCTCAGACACTGATATTTGATCAAAGAGAGCAATAAATTGTTTTTCTGTATTTGATTTACATGTTGGACTTTATTTCTCTCTTAAACTCAGTTTCTCCTTCTCGGTGTAGGTATCTTGGAGACCGTCTGGGATAAGCACAGCGTTACGGCCGCCACCCCGCCACCATCCCCGACCTCAGGAGAAAGTGGTATGCCCCCCCTTTCCACACACACACACACACACGCACGCGCGCGCGGTTCCCCTTTGAAGTGTAGTCCAGGGTCCCAGCAGCATAGCACTTGCTCATTTACCCGATGCCAATTCTTCCTTAATCTGTTTTGCCTATGTCTTCTGAGTAGCTAACTTTCTTAGTTCCTCATAAGTGCTCATGCTTTCTGATAGAGTATTTTGAGCAACATAGCTTGTTTCTTCCTTACCCACTGGGAAGGTGGCACCTGTCATCCACTTCCTGCTGACCCTCCTGCTGTGTTTTTCCCTTTTTCTCAGTTTTCAATGCTGAGATTGGTCTGAGCCTGTGGACTTGGCTGGTTTGCTTTGTGGTTATGCAGGCGTGACTTGAGGGTGGGTGGCAGCCTGCGGGAGGGCGCAGGGGAACGTGGATGCTTTTTTCTTGGGCTCAGGGAGAAGTCCTGTTGGCCTGGACACATGGAAAACCAGTGTGTAGTAATGAGCTTTGCCTTTACATCAGTCCAGAATAATCTGATAAAGCACGGGCGGTCAAATTAAATACTTTACTGCTTGCGAATTATTGTCTGCCGTTACATTAATATCTGTTTCGGAAGTCAGAGTGCAGTTCACCTAAAAATGGCTACTTTTAAGGATGATCGGAAAGGGGAAATTGGTCTGAGCAGGAACTTTTAGTTTCTAAATGCTTCAGTTTACACTCACTGATCACACATGCTTTTTAAGTAGAGCACGTCCTGTGAATTGGCACACACTTCCTCTACTGTAAAGGCTGATGTGGTGCATGAGAAATATCTCCACATCTTTCTCCTTTACCCCAAGGAAACAGGCTGTTGAAATCAGACATCTCTCAGCTCAAACTGTTTCAGGTAGCCTGTCGGTAATGTGTGGAAATGGATATTCAGTTGCTGGAGAATTGAACATCTGTGAAGTTTTGGGGGCTGCTCATAGTATACTTATTCATTCCAAATTCCACTTAACCAAACTTGGAATACAAACTACTCGAGTCATTTGTGATTACTTCTTGGATTGAAAGCTATTACAGAGGTCCAGAGTATATTAAAAGCCCACAGAAAATTGAACTTTGTTCTTGGTAGCAAACCTTTATTTTCAAGGTGGATATTCAGAGGTGACTTAGCAGATTTATATTGTGCAATATTTGAACGATTAAAGAAAAATTTGCAAGTGATGTAGAGATTGATTTTTATGAGTGTACTCCTTGGAATTTCCTGCAGCTTGGCTGATCTTAAATGTGTCATTTTATTTAAATAAGAGTTTGCAATTATTGGTTTTGTTTTGTTTTTGAATTTGATTTGTTTTGAACTAGTTGAACAGTAAGTTAGCATCCAGTTTAAGTTGGCAGCAGTTGACTCAGTAAAAGGTGCTTTTCTGGGATGATTTTCCACTACCCAAAGATGTGTGTTTTAGTGGCTTCGTTCAGGTCTGTGTTCTGAACTAATAACTCAGTTTATGCTTTGATAGATGTATTTTCCTGGAGGACAGGTTGGGGAACATCAGATAATACAAATAAAAAATGTATGCTTGCTCTTTTACACGTCATCTAGGTTTTGATTATGAGGTTAGGTGAAATAAAATATGAATTAATTTGACATTTCCACATACATAAAACCCAAAACTACGTGGCATGCTTCTTGAGAATTGCCTCTTAGACACTCGTCAAAACTTTGGAAGCCTTGAATTTTAGTATTTGAGAAAAGCAAAATAAGTAGAGACGGGGGTTGGGAGGTAGGACTGGGGAGTTAAGTAAACTTTTAAGCTGGTAATGCTTCCTCTTTAAAAAACAGAATTGCATGTTCACTTGTTAACGCCTTTTTCTCTCTGACAGTTATGAGTGAAGTCATGAGATCTTGCTTCACTATTTAGGCAGCACTGATGATTTAATTGTTTCTTTTTTTTTTTTTAAAGATTTTATTGGGGAGTTGGGGGAGAGGAACAGCACTGGGGAATTGGGGGAAGGGGAACAGACAAGTTGCTGTCCTTTTGTTCTTCAGTCTAGTTGTGGAGGACATAGTTTCAATGGCCAATGTTAGTATTATTGCGCTCTTCCTGGATAAGGCAGATTGGTCGCCGGCCTCTGGACGGCCGCTCACAGCAGCTCTTGGCAGCTCACACAGGCTGCTGGCCACTCAACGGCAGCTTATGGCAGCCCACTGCAGCAGGGGCTGCAGCCTACGCCGTCGCCGGCGACTCACGGCAGCCCAGCTCCAGGTGGAGCTGTTATTCACCATCTTAGCTGTAGACGGCAGTGTCACTGGCCCCCATGTGGGATCCGAACCAGGGCCCTGCTGCTCGGAGCTGGCGTCCCCAAGCCAGCCGTTAACCAACGCGCCCCTCGGCCGGCCCTAATCGTTTCTTTTGATGCTTTTATGCTCAATGGCTTTTGTGAACTTAACACACCAAGTTAAGCAGCAAAACTTCTAGAAAATTGTCTAGCTTTCTTGACCATAAGCTTAGTTTTATGGAAGAAGTTCATTCTGAGAAACCGTAGGGCCCCGTGAGTAACCGAGGAATTCCTACACACCGCCCTTCAGCAGCCCCTGCTGGGCTCTCATTTCCCTGCCCGAATCCCTGGGCAGCTCCCGGCAGACAGGCCTGGGGGCCTTGGTCTCCTTTCTCAGCCTCTGTCTTGTTTGTGTTCTATCTGATCTCTTTCAAAGAACAAAGCCCAGGGACTAGTTCCTGCAACAACTACTGTAACAGTCCTTCGGTACAGAAAAAGTCTTCAAGGGATTGTGTGGTTTCTGTCTCAGACTAGTTCCTCAAATTGTTGCCTTATCTCTCCTAAACACCCCTCACCAGGCCAGCGTCCTGTGAAGGAGATGATGGTTTTATGTCTCGTTTACAAACAAGGAACCTGGGGCTCATGGGGAGTCCGTAAGTCGCCAGAGGCCCCATTCCCAGTAAGGGGTGGACCAGGGATGCGACCCCATCATCCTGGTTAGGTGCCCTGTCCTAAGTTGTCCTAAGTGGGCTCTCCTGGTCACTGTCACCACTTCTGGCCTCCTCCTTGTCCTGCTTTGGAGTCCTGGCTCTGCCTCACTGTGTACCTTCTCTGACCATTGATGTCCTCAGCTGTCCTCTGAGAATGAAATGAGGGAAGATGTGGCTGTGTCCCCTGCCTGCTGTGGCTGTTGCTGTTGTCTGCACGTGCGCAGCCTCAGCCCTCTTAGTCTCCTCTGGTCTTCATTTTGCTCAGACAAATGGACAAAATGAAATTCTGCATATAAATAAATGCTGCAATTCTGAGTTAACTGTAATTGTTTTACAGTAAAATTTTCTCGTCCATCCGGCGTGTCGTTTCAGATACAGATCTGTGCGTGCAGTGGTGATGGAAGATTTTCAGGGTGCAGACAGCTTGGATGGATTGAGAACAATTTATACCTTCCGGTTTTTTTCTTAGACTCTTTCCAAATTACATATCTTTGTGCACTTGCAAGTGTTTTCCCATATTGCTTTATAAGCTACTTAGAGAAAGGTGGGACTTGGGAGGGTCACTCACAGCTCCTAGGATCTTGCTTTCTCCCCCTGTGGGCACGTTGAATAGTTTCCCCCATTTTACTGCACTGAGGCTGCAGTTAAGTCAGTGCTTCTCACCTGGGGCGACTGCGCCTGCAGAGCGTCTGGCGATGCGGAGGGGTTCCTTCGGTTACAGCAACTGGAGGAGAGAGTGCTACTGGCATCGGACGAGTGAAGGCAGGGGTGCTGCTATATACCCTTAAGCGCCCAGAACAACAGGGATTATTACCCAGCCCCAAATGCTGAGGCTGGGGTACTCGGAGTCAGTAAATGTAGAACCCAATAGAAAACAGAAAATTTCAATAATTCAAAAAAGAAAAAGAACCAAGGGGATCTTTGCACGAAAGCTCATTATAGGTGTTGCAACCACACGTCTGAGTTGCTCCCAGGTCAGTAATGCCCCAGAGTTGCCCCACACCTCTTGGGGCATGGGGTGCATGTTGCTGCCAGGGCCCGGCCCAGGTCAGGGAGCATGACTTCACCCACTCACAGGTGCCCTCTGACCCAGGTAGCTGGTTAAAGCTCGCTCAGGATTTGCATTGGAAATGCCACAGCATGAAACAGAGTCCGTCGTGTGGTGATCGCTTCCACTTTGATTAAAATACAGTTTTTGAAAAACTCTTTTGTAATCTACGATAATACCTCGAAACATTTAAAGTAGAGTAAAGTCACCTTTATTGAGAAACAGTGTTAAAAGATTCCTGTTTTGAGGAAAAAACTCATAGGTCATCCTGTCCAGCTCAGTAATTTTTACCTTTGCCTGATCCCGTCCGGTCTTTGTCCTTCTGTTTTTCTGTAGTTGAGGTCACAGTGTCCACGTGCCATTTTACATGTGATGTTAGATCATCCAGCTTTTCCTCGATTTGCACCTGAACTTTCCTACTGATTTTTTTTCCTGGTTACGTACTCTCTTCAGATGACCCGCCTTCTGGGTGGAGCGTAGGCTTTGGGGTTTGTTTCAGCTCCCCTCTGACCAGCTGCGGAATAAGGGGGACGCCTTGTCCTTCTGTGTCAGTTACTCTGACCGGCTGTAAACACAGCTCTGAGGTAGTACCCACCTCAGAGCTGTGAGCATTAGGTCAGCATATGTGTGTGAAGCGCTCAGTGCAGCGCCTGGCACACGGTAACAGCATGGCGTTACTGTCGACATTGTTCTCCTTCAACATTCCCATCCTGCGAAAACTCTTCTCAGCCAAGCAGTGGGGACTTCTCTGGTTTTTGTTTTTAAAGCCAGAGTTTATTTCTATTTAAAAATGTTCAAGAGGCTTTTAAAAAGGTCCATGGGCCCAAAGATGTCTGGTTTTAATATAAGATTATACTGAGGTGGTGTCTGTTGGTTCCTCCATTGCTAAAGCCTCAGCGTGATCCTGGGTAAGCATACACCCCACGAATGCTAGTTGGCTGGGGGAGGTTTCTTCTGACTCCTCCATCTTTCCTAAGTGGCCACCAGCCCACGGATGATGAACAAAGTCATACCAGAAATAGTCAGTGTCACTGAAAGAGAAAGTGGTATGACTCACATGGAAAGCCACCACAGCGATTCCAAAAATCAGAAGCATCAGTCCAGTGCAAACAAACCGAAACGTTTGCAGATCCTACTGGAATGTACGTCTCCCTTTATATTTTGTAGCCAGGTTCTCTGACTGTCATCTCGGGTAGCTGAGGTCGTGAGTCTCATCGGGTGTTACACACACCTCTTTCACAACAGAAACCAGCAAACATGCTTCCAGATAAAATGCCAAGGGACAGCTTTTAATCTGTTTCTAACAATGGAAATTAACTTCTGTATTATTAATAATAAGTCACAAAATCCTCATTTTAATGGCTGAGGAGATTGAGGCTGAGAAAGGTTAACAAATTTGTTCAGATTCATCCAACTTTAGTGGAAGGCAACAGTTCTCAGTAGGTCTGGGGACCCCTAGTGGTCCCCCAAACCCTTTCAGGGGTCCCAAAGGTCAAATAGGTGTTTATAAAAATACTAAGACATTGTTTGTCACTTTTAATCTCATTCTCTCATGAGTATACCGAATAGCAGTTAATTTTGAAGACATGACTACGCATCACATTTTAACATTACATTAAAGAATAGTTACTGTTAGGTGGAAAAACCACTAAAACACTTTTTCTGTCAGTTGTATATCTAGGCGAAGCTGGGTTTTCTTCATATGCTTCAATGAAAATAATATTGCAACAGCTTGAATGCAGAAACTGATGAGAGAATCAATCTACCTTTTAATTTTAAGCCAGACATTAAAGAGATGTCCAGAAATGTAAAAACTGTGCTACTCTTCTCACTAATTTGGGGGAAGCAAATCATAGCCTTTTCATTGAAAATAAGTTATTTATGCTAATATGTAATAGGTTTATTGTTGTTAAATGAATTAAATTGAAAACTTCTCAGTTTTAATTTCGAATATGACAAATACCAATAGAAATAACCTGCATAAACAAAAGCTCTTTGTCATCTTCAGTAATTTTTTAGAACATTAAAGGGGTTCTGAGACCCAAACATTTGAGAACTGTTAAGGTACAAAATAAAATAAAAATTTACCCAGTGTTCAACCGTACAAAAATGACATCATTCCAGTTATCTCTCTATACACAGATACAGATAAGAGAGATAAAACTGAATGAAAAGACAAAATGGCATTGTATCGTAGTTTTATTTTTATTTTATTTATTATTTATTTTTTATTTTTTTTTAATATTTTTATTGGGGAATTGGGGGGTTGGGAACAGTGCTGGGGAATTGGGGGAAGGGGAACAGACAAGTTGCTGTTGTTTTGTTCTTCAGTCTAGTTGTGGAGGACGTTGCTTCACTGGCCCAAGTTGGCACCATCATTGCGCCCTTCCCGGGCGAGGCAGATCAGTCGCCGGCTTCTGGACGGCCACTCACTGCGGCTGCTAGCTGCTCACGCTGGCTGCTGGCTGCTCATGCTGGCTGCTGGCTACACACAGTAGCCCATGGCAACCCACTGCCACAGGGGCTGCAGCCTACGCCGTCGCCGGCGACTCACGGCAGCCCAGCTCCAGGTTGAGCTGTTGTTCAGCATCTTAGCTGTGGAGGGCAGTGTCACTGGCCCTCAGATGTGGGATCTGAACTGGGGCCCTCTGGCATCCCAAGCCAGTTCTTAACCATTGCTCCACTCGGCTGGCCCATCGTAGTTTTATTTTTAATAAAAATAAATTTTTGTTTTACTTGGATTTAACAAAAGGAATTAAATGGAAGGAATTGCTGACCTTGAGATGCTTTTCCCACAAAGAATATTAGTTTGTAAAAGGAGCCTCTAAGGTTAAGAAAAAAAGGTTATGAAAACCAATTTCTTGCTACATATTTGAATTTTAGAACGTATATTTAGAGACTTCTTGCTGGTGAAGATGAGACAGTGCATTACTGACCTGGAAGTCCTATGTTTGTTTGGTCTCGATTCTATATTCAATGCTTGCATCAGTCCCTTTCCATAGCTTCTCCATTCCTTAATTTTTTACTTTTATGTATTGCTTTATTTGCATGGTTTCATTGTTCAGTATCCTCCTTAGGAAGAATTTGTGAGCAATGTTATTTGAGTGTTTGCACATTTGAGGAAATGCCACCTTTACACTCACAGGAGAGCTTTGGGTTAAGTCAGTTTTGCCCTGGAACTTGGAGAGGCTGCATTACTGTTTCTGGCTTGGAGGGGTCTGAAATCGGCGTTTTCTCCACTGTATTTGTGCTTTTCTGCCTACATTTCTTCCTTATTCTTTATCATTTTTTGAGTAAGTCCTTTTATTTTGTATAGTCACATCTTTACTTCAGGGAAATTTTCTCCTTGTTAGTTTTGAATATTTTTCGTGTTTTGTCTTTTCTGAAATCATTTTTTAGGCCCCCCCCACCCCACCATTTCATTCTACATGATTTCCTTGTCCAGTGCTTCTCAAAAACTAAGCAAGCTTAAGAATCACCCAGAGAGCTTGTAAAATGCAGATTCCTGGCCCTGCCTCTCCTGGGTCCACTTTAGTAGGTGTTGGGGGACGGGGTCTGATAATCTGTGTTTCTGACAAGCCCACGGTGGTGCCTGTAGCGCAGGCCCACACACCTCACCTTGTCTAGCCCAGCAATTAGTTCTCAAATTTTTGGTCTCTGGGCCCCTTTACTCTTTTTTTAAAAAACTCGAGATGTAATTGGCATATAACACGGTGTTAGTTGTAGATGTGGAACATAATGATTTGATTGATATATGTGTATACTGTGAAATGATCACCACAATAAGCTTAGTTAACATCCGTCACCACACAAAGTTACAAATTTTTTTCTCTTGAGATGAGAACTTTTAAGATCTGCTCTCTTAGCAGCTTTCAGATATATTGTTAACTGTATTCACCGTGCTAGAGGTGCCATCCCCAGGACTTACTTTGCTTGTAGCTGGAAGTTGGTACCTTTGGACCTCCGTCACCCATTTTGCCCACCCTCACCCAGGACTCTTAAATAAAAATCATTGAGGTCTTCAAAGACTTTTGTGGGTTATATCTATTGATATTAAAACCAAGAAAATTTATAAATATTTATTCATTTAAAAATAACTGTGATGAACTCATTATATATAAGCATATTTTAGTGAAAAATAACTGTTTTCCAAAGCAAATAAAAGCATTTACTGAGAAGAGCGACATTATTTTACGTCTTTGCAAATCTCTAATAGGTGGCTTAATGAAAGCTTTTTGCTTTCTCTCGTTGGATAGCACATGTCATGTAGCCTCTGGAAAGCTCTATTGTACACTTGTGAGACAGTAAAAGTGAGAAAGGAAAATAGCATTATATCATTCTTTTAAAAAATAGTTTTGAATTTGTGAACTCCTGAAGAGTCTTGGACCAAAGTGTGAGAACTGCTACTTAACAGTAGCAGTGGGTTTGTCAGAGGTCTGATGGTGCGGATCTTAGAAGCCCTTTGTGTTTCCAGGTGACTTACTGAGTAACCTGCTGCAGAGCCCTAGTTCAGCCAAACTGCTGAGTCAGCCCATCCCCATCCTCGATGCGGACAGTGAGTATGTCTGTTCCCTGGCCCTGGAGTGCCTGGCCCACCTCTTCAGTTGGATTCCTCTGTCTGCCAGCATCACCCCGTCCCTCCTCACCACCATCTTCCACTTTGCGCGCTTTGGCTGTGACATCCGGGCCAGAAAGATGACGTCAGTGAATGGCAGCAGCCAGAACTGTGTGTTGGGTCAGGAGCGCGGCCGGCTCGGGGTCCTGGCCATGTCCTGCATCAATGAACTCATGTCCAAGAACTGCGTGCCTATGGAATTCGAGGAGTACCTGCTGCGGATGTTTCAGCAGACTTTCTACCTCCTGCAGAAAATCACCAAGGATAACAATGCCCACACGGTGAAGAGCAGGCTAGAAGAGCTCGATGAGAGGTAATGAAAACAGGCGTGGCACTGGCTGTGCCCTGAGAAAGGGCCAGGGCCAGGTATCGGGGGGCTGCATGGCGTCTGTAACCCTCTTTGGTTTCAGAATGTGGGCTTCTGATGAGGATGGAAAGGTAGGTGTGTACAGTAAGTCCCAGCTTAGCTGGAAGGGCTCGGGTGGTGAGGGGAAATGAGGTGAGTCTGCACAGTGACTGTGAATTGTGTAGGTTTGTTGTCTCTCCCCCTCCCCCCGACCTGCTGTCCCCCCCTTCCCCCCTCACTATTTGCCTGCAGGTCTGATGTGGTGCAGGAGCTGAGACTCTGCTCATGCGTAGCCAAGACCAGGAGAGGAGGTCGCTGAGGTACAGGAGTTACAGTCACCCTTTCTCACTTGGTGTGGCTTGTCAGTTGTTACTATTTGACTTTCCCCAAGTGAACATCAGGCAGCCTATGGGAATGTCATTGCTGTTGTAAGTTTTACACAGATGGCAAGTTTGCATCAGAAGAAAGGAGCGAGTGTTAACGTGGGCACAGGTTAATTAGTGTGGCGCACACCTGCGTCTTTGTCATTGTCCTTTTGAGTGGATCCTAAAGCCACCTAGCCTTTCTTTCTGAAGTGCTCTAGATGATGACTCCCATCACAGTGCCCGAGGCACCTGGTCTCGTTATTTTCCTCGCAGATGATGTCAGTTACCTGGGTTACAACCTTCATTCATATGATGCTACTGCGGGGTAAAAATGAGAGAAAATTGGAAACTTACATTAACAACATCACGTTGACTGCAAATTTCCAAGCAGATAAATTGTATTGAATTCATAAATGTGTATAGATTGCCTGGCAGCCAACGTTAGTATTTTAATAAATTTTCCTGGGCTTGTTTTTGTTATTAAGCTATATAGAGTGAAGTCATTTCCTTTTCCTTAGAGTAAATTGCAGAATGTAAAATCAAGTGCCTAAAGATAAGATAGTTTTGGTGCCTTTTAAATTTAGCAATTTTAATAAGTTTCTAAGGTTAAAAATATTGGTATATAAGATGATGTTGGTTTGCTTCATTATAAACAAGCTCTGTGTAAAATTTTCTCTGTATGGTCACAAAAGAACTCATAATTCAGTGTGGTAATGTGTTTTCTTTTTCATTATTGGGTAATAGCTTCCTCTATGAATTCAAAAGCAGCAGTATTCAAACACAAAAAAATTTATATTCTTTCTACTTTGGTTAAGAAAGGTTGTATTTTTGTATGTTTAAAAAAAACCTCGCTGCTTGTACCGATCATCAGATATCAGCTGTTTTGACTTTTACTTGGAGCATAATGTGTGTTACGGCTTACCTTTGGGTGGTATAGAAACGTCATGGGTTATCTCTGTACTGACTGTGTTACGTGTAACTTTTGTGCTCTTGGTTTTATATTTTAATCCTATGCTTCCTATTGCCCCGTGAAAGCTGAGAGGTGCCTGGGAGCAGAAAGGTGACATAAACAGTATACTGTGTGCTTGCTTCCTGCCTCTCGGGTCCCTTACCACTAATTCTAAGCAGCTAAGGCCACCCTCGGTTGTTTAGGAGCTTCCTAACCAGGCCCTTGGCTTCTCCTCTCCTCCTCCACTGCCTTTTTCCTAACTTTCTACTGCTCATTAGCACCTGTACCAGAAGGTGGGCAAGGGAAAGAAAATGAGGTGAAATAAACCTGTAGTTTTAGCTCCTGAACGGCCTTGTTGGTGTTCTTTCCAAAATTGGGTTGGAGATGAAAATAAAATTGAGATTGTGCGACATTTTACCCTCGACTTCTCTGTGTTCTTTTATGGGTGGGAGGGAGTTGAGTGCATCTCTAAAGAGCAGCGACTAGTTGGCGACTCTGCAAATCCATGGGAAAATGTGATGTAACAAGCTGAGCCTCGTAACTGTCAGCGATGGAGGGCATCAGAGAGAAGTCCCTTTGTACTTTTCGAGCTCTGAAAACGGTTGATTTCAGTGCCTTACTGGGTTTCAAGGATTTGGCTGGCCCCATGATCCTTATCAAACATGTTAATGGTTTTTTTTGTTTTTAAGCTGCAAATAAGTTTACACATGTGTGGAGGTCAGGCTGACGGGTTGGCCCCCGTCAGCGCCATCGGTCCCAGGAGCCATGGGACATTTTATTTATGGGCCAGTTCAGCTCCTCTGAGTCGCAGCCTTCCTCTCTCCCTTCATTATTTCATATATCTGTGCTTTCAAAAATAGTTTTTTGCAGTTACGAGTTTCAGAATTGGTTTTAGCCATTATTTAATTTTTGGCTAAGGCCTGTATGTTTTTGCTTTTTTTTGTTTGGTTTCAAATGTGATTTATGGAGATATGTCCATCTCATTTTCTATCACCTTTTGGTATTTAGGGGCTTCAAATGACAGTGTCTGAAATGTGAGAGTGGTGATGTGCTGTGTATTTAATAGCCAAAAATCTCTTATCCTTGGGCTGTGACCCACACTTATTTTTCTGAATACAAACGAATTGGGGATTCACTGTGCTGTGAAAAGTAAGCGCCCTGGATTGGGAGTGGATGGTGGTCCCGTTCGGCCAGGAGCTGGCCGAGTGACCTTGGACCGGTCACTTTCCCGCTCTGGGCCTCGCCTGTAAAATGAAGCATCGATAAATTGTCCTGAGGCTTGTCTAGCTCCAACAGCTTTCCTCCCTGATATTTGAAATCACTTTGGAGTGGATTGGGATGTGTGGTGTTTAATTAACGGACAAGCCTGATCATCTTACAGGGACACCATCCATGTCTTTTGGACAGCCTGGTTTGGTTCTTGTGTTTTTAACCCCATGCATTTTAATGTTTTGGCCTCCTAGCCAAGAAAGCCAGCCTCCCAGACTGGCCACATTGAAATGACACGCGTGATCTGCTCCCCGACTTTTTGGCACCGTTCCCCTTCACTTTCATTGGGTCATAACACTAATGAGATAGGAAGTCTGAGCGCACTAGCTTTATAAGATGCCTTCATGTGTGGTGTCTGAGGATTAAAGTTGCTTTTCTGCTATGTTTCAGGTGGTAAAGGAATGAAGGGTTGCCTGACCTGTAGGTAATTGTTGCAGGCCTTTATATTTTTCACTGAAAATGTAAATCTGTACTGACAGCAATTTGGATTGAATTTGAGTTCCCTCCCAAGGCAGTAGCCTGGCTTCTCATAGTCGCCTTTGTCTCTCTGTCTCTTTAGCTACATCGAGAAGTTCACGGACTTCCTGCGGCTCTTCGTGAGCGTTCACCTGCGGAGGATTGAGTCCTACTCCCAGTTTCCCGTGGTGGAGTTTTTGACGCTTTTGTTCAAATACACATTTCACCAGGTAAAGCACAGAACGGCCAAGCACTTCCTCCCCAAGCAGGCTCTCTTGTTAGCTTCAGGAGGAAGAATTACAGTAATGCCTTGGTTTGTGAGCATAATTCGTTCCGGAACCAAACTACCAGTACTCATATTGCAAGACATCGCTCGTTTACTACGTTAAAATGTACTAAAAATGTTTGCTCGTCTTGTGGAACACTCACAAACCACGTTACTCGCAATCCAAGGTTTTACTGTACTTTGTTTCCCAGATATTTATGTAGTGTGTACTGTGTGAAGATTGACACATTTAACCTTCAAAACAGCCTTGCGAGGTAGGTGGCATTGTCATCATCACTGTTGTCTCCATTTTACAGACAAAGAAACTGAGGCCCAGAGAGTAACTTGCTCAGGGTTGTACAGTTGGTAACCAGTGGGGCCAGGATTTGAACCCATGGAGTCTGTGCTCTTATTTACTGTTATGTTGGAGAAGCAAAACAGAGGAGAAGTCTGAACTGAGGCTTCTAGTTCTGTAACTGTCACTGGAACTTCCCAGAAGGAGGTTAGAGCGAAGCTGTCAGAGCTGAGTTTCGGTGGATCCAGGATTTTCCCCCATTCACCAAATAGCTTTGGAACTCCTGTTATATCCCAGGAGCCGGGCATCTAACCCTCAAAGTCCTTGCCGCCACTGAGTCTACACTCTAGGGAATCCAAAAAGTAAATCTGAATACAGGTTCATTTTTAAAATGGGTCTGAGACTACATTTCCTGGCTACGCCAGTCGAGTGCCAGCCACCACTACCCATCTGATGTCCACGTGGCATATTCATTGCTTTTTCTGCTTATTCTGCTTCATTTCATCTCCTGGACATCCTGGAGTTTGCAGAGTACGAAGTGGAGACAGGACACGGCCGTTTTGTTGTCTGAGGGTGGCCCTGTCAGTGGTCCTGACTGAGTGGCAGCTGTCTGGCTCCAGGGCTGCTCTGCGGACTGTGAGCTTGGAATCTGCCCGTTCTCTGAGTAACAGGCTTCTGTCTCAGAATCAGTCTGGGCACAGAGCTCCCACATCATGCCACCACCTAATGTTAGGTACCCTTTGGGCAAACTCAGTACATGCCCTTGTGAACTGGATTTCCTTATGGATCAGAAATGGGAGGAAAACTGACCCCAAAAGACGATGGTATTATTTCTTTCCAGTCTGATCCTGCCACCAGTTACGTGCCTCAGTGAAGCAATCAGAAATAAAACCAAAGAGTTCTTGCAGGTTCATGAATTTGAGTGGATGTGTAAGGGGCTGGGGGACCACAAGTCGAAACTGAATGTGTATGAGAAGGACTAGGTGTTGGAGAGCTTAACGCTTGGGTTTTGCGTAAAATAGAATCTCCAGGCTCTGAAACTGGTCATTACAGTGGCCCGGCACTAGGACCCTGCAGACACTTCCTCCTCTCTCCTTCCTCTGTCCTTACCAGCACCAGGTTAAAGTTTGCTGTTAGCCTGTTGCACACCGACTTGTGCAGACGAGATAATGCCCAAGGGTCAGAATTTACAAGCTCAATGTCAGTCTGTTCCATAGTAAGGTGGCAAGTGTCACTTTCCTACTGTTCAGATGTGTCCATCTGGCACCTTTGGAGCCACCGAAACTTATTTTTGATTTTCTGATGGTTTGCAGTGGAAAGAGCATTAGCTGGGGATAAAGGGGCCTGCTCCTCCCCTGACCTTGAGTAAATCTTGTCTCTGGACCTCACTTCCTTTCTCTGTAAAATAGATTTGAAGTGGATGATGTGTAAGAGCCCTCCCTCCTCAGCACAGTCTCCGATTTAAGCTAGGTGTTCGCTGGGCTTATTTGTAACCCAGTATGTCCTGCGTAGTATCTCCCTAATGATGTTTTCCATGGAACCCTTGTCCTGTGAGGCTCAATGGGGTCCGATTGTGAACACTCACCATAAGACACCAGTTGTGGTTACTGGGGCTCCCAGGGCATCTTGGCTTATAGTTGTAACTTTCTGGTGGAAGTAAACCAGTGGGTGTGTTTCTCAGGAGTGTTTGCGTTAAGTAATTGTATTGTCTGGGTTTCTTTTGCACCCCAGCCTACTCATGAAGGTTACTTCTCTTGCTTGGATATCTGGACGCTCTTTCTGGACTATCTGACAAGTAAAATTAAAAGTCGTCTGGGAGACAAGGAAGCAGTTCTCAACAGGTAAACCCCAGAAACACTGATAACTGGAAATAAGACACCTTTGTCCATTTTTCTTATGGCCTAAAGGGGCTGCCGTGCAGCCAGACCCGTTAGAGAAACTGAGTCCCGTAGGCTGTTTAGTTAGTAATGCCATTGAGTATTTTCTTCTCCTTTTTTCCTCTTAAATATCTCATTTTCTGAAAATGTTTTTTTTTTTTTTTTTTTTTGCTTTCTGACTAAAAAAGTAATATGTAAACTTTTTAAGGTGTGTTAATGTTTTTGTGTTGTTTTCTTTTAATGGCACTATGTTAGAGATACAAACTGAAGTATTTTTTGGGGTGAAATGATGTGACAGTTGGGATTAGCTTTAAAGTAACCCACTGGGGACAGGGGAAGTGTTTGGCCACGTGTTGATAATTGATGTTGAACTTGGTTGATAGGAACTTGGGTTCCATTGTCTTCTTCATTTTTTTGTATGTGTTTGAACATTTCCTAAATAAATAAGTACTTGCCATGAGAAAGGTATTTATTTTAGAAACCAGGAAAAGATAGAAAAAAATAAAAAAAGATAAATTGACCATAATCCCACAATCTGAGATGTCTTTTGTACTTCTTATTGTATTTTTTAAAAACAGAAATGGAGAAATGCTTTTTCCCCATGTTTCTCAAGCCCATTTTTCTTGCTTACAAGCAGAAAGTATGTTTCCTGTACACTGTGGTCATTATTTCATTATTCAGAAATGAAATAATGAGCTGGTGTATCTAGAACCCTTGGCACATTATGAGTGCTCAGTACGTGGACCGATCCTTTAAAACCCTTTCCGTTGCTGAGGTTTTACGAGTTTTCAAAAATTCTAAGCAGAATATGTGCACTCCAAATTTAAACATTTGCACTTTTTTCTCCTAACATCATTTTTGTGATTGCAAAAGAGCTTCCAAGTTGCTATGGTGCCGGGTCCAATGTGGCTATGGTAGTATATCATGTATCAGAAACCTTATTACACAACAGTAGATCCTGTTTTTGGTGAATTTGCCAGCTGTAAGTAATTATGTTTTTGAATGATATTCTTCAAAGAAAAAGTAATTCCACCAAATTGTTTTTCTTGGATGCCTGACAGTTGCATCCTTTGGTCCGGGGACTGTGCCTGATTTTGCTGTATTTAGTGGTAGATATTCTTTCATATCTCTCAGGCTGTTGGAAAAATAAACTAGGGAAATGAGTAATAATGAAAATGCTTTTTAAAGCACAGTACGGTTGTGCTTTAGGTGTGGAGAACGTGGTTCCATTGATCAAAGTACAGTAACATATTATTACTTTCAAATACACACTTATTCAGATTAGTGTACCAACCAGTAGAAGGAGCAGCGGTGTAGAGCTTAAATTCTTTTTCTGCTTCATGGTTGCAGTGTAACTTTTGGTCAGGTTAGATGCTGACCACATTTCCTCTTGCAACATGAGCATACTAATTAATAGCTCTGTTGGAGGATGGTTAGGATTCAGGAAAATCATGTATGTAAGATACTTGGGACATCTAGCACGTGTCAGCACTCAGCAAATGGTCATAGAGATGACCCCACAGTGATAATAGCTAACGGATGAAGATGTTGCCATTGGGCTGCGGTGGTGACTATGGAGTTCAGTGACAAGCGCCCCTGGACAGCCTAAAGGCCTTTAGTCCTCCTGCAGATGTGGACCTGTCTGCCCAGGCACTGTCATCTGATACAGGCTGATAGCACAGCTGTTGTGGTTCTGGCTGCCTGCTGTAACCCCTAGGGATTTTTCTCAGTGATCATTTGATCATCATCCTAAATGAGGCTTTCTAATTTTTCATGATTTTTTTTTTAAACATAACACTTATAACACTTTTATGCCTTTAATGAAACAGAAAGACCCAAACCCAGAACCTTCAAAGCTGGTCTGTGGTTTATGCTGTTAAAGAGGAACCATCATCTGGGGACCTGCCTGTAGATATTGTATGTTTTATCTGTCACCTCTTACATGCTATACTGATACAAGGGTGTGCTCAAAGTTTTTAAATGAAAATTTTGAAAGTTTGACAGCCATCGCTCTAGGTTATAAAAGACCCTGATATTATCAGAGTATGTAGTTTCGGAGAAGCAGCTGATAAAGAGCACTGGCTGCTGGTAATTCCCACGTTCATTTTAACTAGGAGCTTATAAACGTGATCAGATGTTTTTCAGCTGATAAAATGTATCTGCAAGAAGTTGGTGCTTTTGGAATCACACCTGTGGCGTGAGCCAGACTTTCAGAAACAACCGCTCTTGCAGGAAGTAGTCAAGAATGTTTTCTTGTCTTCAATGGGAAACATAGGTGTGGTTAAGTCACAGAGGCAGTGCTGAGTTCCTGTCCCTTGTGGTTTAAAGGTTTTCATCATTCATCACAACAACAAAGTGGTGGGCATGGTAGGCCACAAATTTAGAAGCACAAATTGTACCTGGATTTCTTTTCAGTCTTCAGAGCTTGGAAATTGGAGCTCTGCATGCCCCTTGCTCAGTGAGGACTGAGGACACTTAAGAGTTTCTTGATCAGAGCTGATGGGGGCACTTGAGAGAGCCTGAGTCCCAGTGTTAAGGGAATAAAGGCTCTATAACGTACCCCGCTGAACGGAGCTGCTGATGGGGCTCCTGAGCCAGATTCGCCATTTTCAGGTGGTGTGGAGAGACCTGAATTTCAGCCTCCTTTTTCTCTTTTGTAGTTTGGGGATGGTTGTACCTGTACAAGTTGTTGAGAAAATTAAATGAACCAATGTGTGTAAAGTACTTGGTGTGATCAAACAATACAGTGAATGTTTAAATAAATAAAAAATTGTTATAGTAAAAGACACATTGCCATTAATCCCCTTCAAAATATCCCCCCTTGCTTTGAACATACTTATCCCATCATTCTTGCCACTTTCTGAAGCAGTTCTGGAAGTCCTCTTTCATGAGTGTCTTTAGTTGCGCTGTTGTGGCTGCCTCGATGTCCTGAATCATTTTGACTTTGGGGAAGAGCCAGAAGTCGCACGGTGCCAGATCTGGTGAATAAGGTGGATGAGGACACACTGTAACATTTTGTTTGACAGAAACTGCTGTGCCAGAAGTGATGTGTGACATGGAACCTTTCCATTGTGATCACAAAATACAGTGAATGCTGCTGCAGAGTGCCATCCAATGGAAAGGCAGGGATCTTCAATACGGGAAGCAGCGCATCGAACCTTAGTAACAGTGTGTGACAAGGTTCAACTTGTTCAGTGCAGGGCCGGCCGAGTGGCGCGATGGTTAAGAACTCGCTTGGGATGCCAGAGGGCCCCGGTTCGGATCCCACGTATGAGGGCCAGTGACACTGCCCTCCACAGCTAAGATGCTGAACAACAGCTCAACCTGGAGCTGGGCTGCCGTGAGTCGCCGGTGAGTCGCCGGCGACGGCGTAGGCTGCAGCCCCCTTGGCAGTGGGTTGCCATGGGCTACCGTGTGTAGCCAGCAGCCAGCGTGAGCGGCCAGCAGCCGCAGTGAGCGGCCATCCAGAAGCCGGCGACTGATCTGCTTCACCAGGGAAGAGCGCAATGACGGTGCCAGCTTGGGCCAGGAAGCAACGTCCTCCACAACTAGATTGAAGAACAAAAATGACAGCAACTTGTATGTTCCCCTTCCCCCAGTTCCTCAGCACTGTTCCCATCCCCCCAATTCCCCAATAAAAATCTTTAAAAAAAAAAAAAATCTTGTTCAGTGCAGTCAGTCAGGTGTGAGCTCTGGTTAAGAGAAGGTGTGTTTTAAAGTGTGCCATCAATCATCCTCCATCATGACAACGTTCCGTGTCACACACATCACTTCTGGTATATGGCAATTTCTGTCAAATAACAACATTACGGTGTGTCCTCATCCACTTTATTCACCAAATCTGGCACCATGCGATTTCTGGCTCTTCCCCAAAGTCAAAATGATTCAGGACATCAAGGCAGCCACAACAGTGCAACTAAAGACCTCACTAAAGAGGACTTCCAGAACTGCTTCAGAAAGTGGCAAGAA
This sequence comes from Hipposideros armiger, assembly GCF_001890085.2. NCBI lineage: Eukaryota > Metazoa > Chordata > Mammalia > Chiroptera > Hipposideridae > Hipposideros > Hipposideros armiger. Next base: position 773,648 of record NW_017731476.1, read on the forward strand.
CGATGGGATAAGTGTGTGCGAAGCGAGGACGAGTATTTTGGGGGTGATTAATGGCACTATGTCTTTCACTGTAATGAATTTTCTTTATTTAAACATTCGCTGTGATGTTTGATCATACCCTGTACCTTGGCTGACAGTAAGTGCTTGGTAAATAAGTGTTGGTTCTCTTCCCTTTTCTCTCTCTCCTTCCCTTCTCTTTGTGCTTGTTGAGGTGGAGGGAGCCACCTATGTCCAAACTTATTTTTACAGGAAGATGAGGCAACCTGAAGTGAGTTAAGCAACTTGAAGTTACTGAGCCATAGCCTGGGAACCCCTTTGTCTTGAGAATACGGGCAGGTGTTGGCCACAGACCAGCCAGGGGTTCCGGGAGACATTAGACTGGACTGTAAACAAATGGGGGTGAACGTGAGAAAAAACGCTGCCCATCTTTTCCTAGTGAGTTTTCTGCTTAATAATGAGGAAGTGCCATTATGACGCTTGACATTTTGATACAACTAATAAGAGGTGTTAACTAGGTTCATAATGGGGCTCTAGCAGCTTTCTAGCTCCTGCTATGAGAAGTTTGTTCCACTGACTGCCCCAGAGAGCTAGTGAATGGGCCTTAGTTATTTCTTATAGAGTTGAAAAAGCTATCCAAGATCACGCTTCAGTCCTTAGTAGTTATCCTACTTGGAATTTTGTCTGTTTGTTGCCCAAGTTGTTTATTTCTTGTTCATTTGTTCATTCATTCATCGTGTATGTACTGAGCACCTACTATGTAGTTGCCTTTACACATACACTTTTATTTAACTCTCAGAAGAATTTGGGGTAGTTTTGGAATCACCTCTGTGACTTGATCCATACAGGCCTATAGGTCTATCTCCGTTGTATATTGAACCATTTAATGCTATAAATTTTCCTCTAAGTGGTGCTTTAGCTTCATCCATCAAATTTCAATATGTTCCATTTTGCTCTTCATTGTCCAATATATTTGTAAATTTCTCTTGAGATTTCCTCTTGGTTTACTTTCCAAATATTTGGAGACTTTTCCATATATCTTGCTATTATTGTTTTCTAGTTGATATTGATCTATAAACACAGTTTCATTTCACCTCTTTTCAATTTGTTATGGTTCATTTTATGACCTGGTCTTCTTGGTGATTGTTCATCATGCACTTGAAAAGAGTGTGTATTCTACTGTTGTTGGCTGGAGTGTTCTGTGAATCTGTGAGGTCAGGCTGGTCGATCGAATTCTACATGTTATCTTTGTCTTGCTTGTGCCATCAGTTACCAAGAGAAGTGAACGCTCCATGTCTCTTTTCAATTCTGTCAGTTTTTGCTTTATTTATTTTGAGACTCTGTTAGTTGCACACAAATTTAATTTTCCTTTTCAGTGTATCTATTGAGTGTTTGACTAGATCTCATTAGATGATTTTTTTTTTTAGTGGTTGCTCTGGGTATTATATATACTTTGCACATTTTTTGATTACTTCAATGTAATGTGGAAACCTTATCACCATGTAGGTCCTTTACGCTCCCTTCTTTATATTGAGGTTGCTGTATGTTTTACATCTATATACACTGAAAACCCCATCAGACAATGTTCGGTGTTTGCTTTCACCCATCATTCATATTTTAAAGATCTTAACAGGAGAGAAGTAGTTTATTGTATTTACCCAGACATTTGCCAGGTCCCTTACTGTACCTTCATACTTGAAGTTCAGGTTTCTTTCTCATTATCATTTACCTTCTGGATTTGCTTGGTTTGCCATAATGAAATACCGCAGGCTGGGAGGCTAAACAACAGAAATCTATTTTCCCATAGTTCTGGAGGTTGGAAGTCCAAGATCAAGGTGCTGGTAGGTGCAGTTCTGGTGAGGACCCTCTCGGCTTGCCGGTGCTGCCTTCTCTCTGTGTCTTCCCATGGCCTGTCTTCTGTGCATGCCCAGGACAGAGCGGGCAAGCCCACACACACCCTCGTGTCCCTTCATCTAGGGCACTAATCCTGTTGGATTAAGGCTCCTATCCTGATGACCCCACGTAACTTTTAGTCCCTTTTTAGAGGCCTTTTCCACAAATACAGTCATACTGGGGGTTCAGGCTTCAGCATAGGGATTTTGAGTGGACACAGCCCAGCGCATAACACCCTTCCATCTGCAGATGCTCATGGAGGGCGGTTATAATCACTGCTTTCAAAGTGTCTGGTAATTCCAGCGTCAGTGCCATCTTGAGTTGGCATCTGTCAATTGTCTTTCCCTTGATAAATGGTCAGTGTCTTCTCGGTTCTTTGTGTGTTGACTCATATTTTGGATCCTTTTACCTGTTTGCTCTACCAGTCTTAGACATGGTTTCCGTCTCCACAATCCCCTATGGTCAAAGACGAATGCTGAGTTTACAGCCATCACGCCCACAATTCAGGCAGCAGGAATGAGAAGGGGGAGAAGTTTGACCAAAGAAGCTTTCCCGAAGGCCCCACCCAGTGACTTCTATTAATCTGTCCTTGACCACACCCCTCTCTGCAAATGCGACTGGAAATGTAGTCTTGCAGATGGCCCCAACGCCCAGTGTTCTCTTATGAAGAAGGAAAGAATGGGTATTGGGTAGGCCACCAGCGTCTGCCACATCCACCTACTTCCCAACCTTCACCAAACACCGGGAGCTTAGTTACCTAAGTGTGCTTTAGCCTGCTTCCTACTTGGCTTCAATTTTCTAAGTGATGTGGGTTTTTTTGCAGCCATAGTTACCAATTGCCAGTAAGGATTTTAGGTCTAATTTAGGAGTACCCTTTGCATACAAAGTCTTTAAATTGCCTTTTAGCTCTATAAGACAGTTTACAGGTGACAGATTTTTCTGTCCTCTAGTTTGAAGTGGATTTTCTTTCCTAGCAAAATTGTGAGGCTGTTTTGGTTCATCATAGCAAATTATAGCATGAAACTTCTGTAATGTTAGGAATTTATGTCTTGAACAAATGGCAGATATAGGCTCCAGGCTCAAGTGTTTGATCTTACCTCTCTCTGAAGCGTACCCAAGTGGGACTTTGATTCTCTTGGGAATTTTTCCCTGCAGATAATTGCCTGTTTTATTAGTGATTTTCCTGCCATCATTCCTTTTTGGGCCATGCTCAGTTGCCAATCTGGTCTAGGTTAAGTCTAGTCATTTACAAAGACTGAGGGAGGTATTGTTGGGGGAAGGGTGGGCAGCGTTTTTGTCCCTAGTGAAGAAAGAGCCCTTCTGCCACCAAACTCTGAAATATGACCATTCAGGAGGATTTTTTAAGTTGTCTTTAGACGGTCTCTATACGGTCTCATCACATGAGCTGAAACTCTTAGATGAGATGGACTACATTTGATCTTGGCATTGGATACCTTTTAGCTTTGGTTATCTTGCTATCCTAACACTCACCTGAATAGATTAGGTGGTTTATTAGAGTTCCTGTCATGAAAACAAAGCACACTTAATTATTTTAGGAATTCCATGTAGAAAATGGATTAAACTGGCTTTAGAGGACTGGAAAAGCAATAGGGGAGCACTGAGATAACAGATGAGAGCTGCCGGAGATAGCTCCACCCCCAGGGCTAAGAGGTTAGGTTTATTAAAAGGATCACAAAACACCACTTACCTCTTACAGTTGTTAAAAGGATTGAATCATTCACTTAATTGATATTTAAATATAGTACCTGTACTCCCCAAGACAACCACTGAGAAAATAACTAAAAAAATATATGGTAAAAGAAATGGCAAGGGAATTAAGATGGTATACTAGAAAATACAATAGAAGGCGGTAGTGGGGAAATTGAGGACCAAAAGATATCACAGAAGAGCAAAATGGCAGAAGTCCTTCCTTAGCAGTAATTACATGAAATGTAAAGGATTGACTTCTCTAGCTAAAAAGCAGAGGTTGGCAGGATGGATGAAAAAACATGGTCCAATTCCATGTTGTCTCCAAGCTTTGGTTTCAAAGACATAACTAGGTTGAAAGTAAAAGGCTAGAAAAAGATATTCCCTGCACACAAGAACAGAAAGAGATCCAGGGAAGCTATACAGACAAAACAGACTTTAAGACAACAATTACTACCAGAGACAAAGGAGGACGTTATATGATGAGAAAAGGGTCAGCCTGTTTGGAAGGTGCCTGTACCATAGTTAAATGAAGAAGGACCCCTGCTGCTGTTCACTGTCACACACTTGTGCCACCCCTTGAACTAAGTGTAGCTCAGATGTCGCTTGTGTGTGATAATCTCACACACACACACACACACACACACACACTATCCTCTTCATAGCGCAGGGGCCTTTGCAGACCGAGGCTCGATGCCTGCTTTCACCTGACCTTGAATTTCTCCCGCCACCTAGGTACGAAGACGCCCTCGTCCTTCTGCTCACAGAGGTGTTGAATCGAATCCAGTTCAGATACAACCAGGCCCAGCTGGAGGAATTGGACGACGAGACTCTGGACGATGATGTAAGGGGACCCCCCTCCCTAACCGGGGACCACCACCATGCTCTGGAGACTCGGAGCCTGTCAGCCCCTGCTTAGGAGTCTGTTTAAGCCAGAGTCGTCTTAGGAGGGCTTGAGTTGCGCATTTGAAACTTACATCCTACCCGTATCTTTGGGTTTGTTCACTGTAAAGACAGTTTCACAGGCATTTTTACCTGTGTGGTTGAGAGGTGTAAGCACATATGTACACGGACAGGTGGTTTAGTGAGAACTCTGTCCCACCCGTTTCCCTGCCTTGCACCCACACCTGGCTGCTGCTGGTGGAAATACGCACGTGATAAGGTTAGAGTGAAAGGAAGTTTCTTTCAAGCGTATTTTGTAAACTGATAGCTCTTCAAATCAACCTTGAATTTATTGATGCTGGTGTGCTCCTCATCGATGAGGACCAGCTCCTGTGTTCTTTTCCTTAACCCATGCACTTTTACATGTTCAAGTCACTGGTGTGGCTTTCAAAGTAACAGTGACTGTGGCATCATGAAGACCTTGAGGGCGGCCATGTTTGGGTTAGAAGGAGCCCAGAGCTTGGAACCAGGTGTCCTGGGTGCAAATCTGCAGCCTTGGGCACGAAGGAGATCGAGGTGTGATCATGGAAGTCTCTGAACCTTAGTTTCTCATCTCCCAGGAGAGGGTGACGTGTGTGTGTGTGGACAATTACATGAGGGTAACACACGAGGAAGGACTGGCCACATGCTTGGTGCATAGTAGGTGCTTGGTGAACTCGCTTCACTTCTTGTGAACTGTGTGATTTAGGCCGGTGCTTCTCGCACTTTCGCGTGGATGAGACTCGCTGGGAGTGGAGGATGGGGGTGGGGACACAGCATTTGCATCTCTGACAAGCCCGTCACCTGGCGCAGCTCCCACCGAGGTCGTCAGTGACACAGGAACGGAGTAACGGACCGTCTCAGAGGGCAGGGAGTGACCAGCCCCTGTAGTGGTGGGGCTGACGTGCAGGTGATGCGAGCATTTCCCACGTGGCTTTTTATCTGTCTTCCTGTGACTGTAGGGGATAAAGTCGGTTCATTCTACGTGGATCATTTGCTTTCTTAGGAAAAAGTTTTTAATGACAGTAATTAATTAATTGGATTTAAAAGATATATTTTAGCTTGGCCTTTTTCAAGTACCAGATCACCCGGTCCCATCGTTAGCCATTTCGTCCAACTGTTACGTTGGAGAGTGGACTTAAGCTGAGGACAGGTGGGCAGAGAAGATGACAAGACTCTGCCCATTAGGAGAGCTGACCCTTCCCTGTCCCCCTGCAGCAGCAGACAGAGTGGCAGCGGTACTTACGCCAGAGCCTGGAGGTGGTGGCCCGAGTGATGGAGCTCCTGCCCACACACGCCTTCTCAACCCTGGTGAGTCGCCATTTGGGGGACGGGAGCCTCACATGTTCCCTGTGCACACAGCGCGAGGAGGAAGGCTTCCTTGTCACTGGTGTTACCAAAACGTGTACGCTAATTACCAGTCCCGACCCTTCCATTTAGCAAACGCTAACATTTTCCCCAAATATTTTAAGTCACTTTTTGGAAGCCCTGTTTTTCTCTGCTCAGCTCTGGGTGTAATGTGAGTTTTCCTACTGCCTTCATCGGTGGCTTGACAGTGGCCAGGCCGTCGAGGGTTTACTTACACGAACCACATGGCCGATCAGTGAGCTGGGGGGAAGCTCATCCCTGGCAGGTGGCCAGCACTTTCTGCCTGGGTCTTTGGCGGCGTTTCTAGTCACAGGACCGATTCCGTTCCCTCGGTGGTGCTTGTTGTGCGAGGGGATTTCGTTAAGCCATCGCTTCTTCAAAAGCAAGTTAACTTAGGGGGCAGCCTCGCACTGTACAGCCCAGCTGTATTGGTTCTCTCATGGAAAGGGCCATTCTATTCTGTCATCTGCCTTTCTTATGGACCTGTCATATTAAAGTTTTATCTCAATGGCGAAATTAGCAGTTTAGAGAGTGTTGAGTTAGCAGTTTAGAAAGAGAAGCTGCTGCTCTGGTCATGAAGGGCCTGTCACTAAATGAGTGAGGGAAGCTGACTTCCATATAGCCCGTCGTCTTCTCACTCGGCCTGCACTTTAATAAGGGCATGTGTGCATTGCTCTCGAAGGTCGGATCTCCCTTGGACTTGAATTTGAAGGGAGATAGGCCTGTCTCAGAACTCTGAAAGGTATAGATCGTTTGGGGGATGGGTGGTCCCTTTGGGAACATAATAGGCCTACTTAGCATCCACTGCTTAAAAAAGAAAAAGTATCAAACTGACATTTTCTTTCTTAGTCCAAATATTGGGTTGTCAGAAAAGTCATGACACATTTTTGCAAAGAAAAACAGAAAAAATATGTCATGACTTTTCCGACAACCCAATATTAAGTGGTGGTTTCGGTTGTAAAACTTGGTGGTGGGATATTGCAGGGAGCCACCTCTTAGGTAACCGGAGGACCTGTATCCTGCCTCGCCCCCCCAGGGACTTGTACTGTTTTAATCGAAAAATGCTGTTAAAACTCGCATTTATGATTTTGTTTTTTAATCTTTGCTGCTTTGTTTTCAGTTCCCAGTTCTTCAGGACAATTTGGACGTTTATCTGGGGTTACAGCAGTTTATCGTTACGTCAGGGTCAGGTAACTGGTTTTTATTGTCTAATTTAACCAACATTCACACAGATTGACTAACATGTAATTACTGCTTTCTTTGCCATCAGAACATGGTTTCTCCTCTGTCACCTCCTGCTCTGCCTTTCCCTGCTTCTAAACAGAAAAAAGAAAAAGTGATAGAAAGGAGCATGGGGGAGGTCAGAGATGAGGTGACAGTGTATTCCAGAGGTGTTTCCGTGAGAGAGAGAGGGAGGGAGAGAGAGAGAGAGAGAGAGAGAGAGAGGGAGAGAGGGAGGGAGAGAGGAGAGAGAGAGAAAATCAGGAGCAGAGGTGGGGCTTTTTATAACCCTGGCCGTTGGAACATGTCCTGACGTCCTCCAAACCTTAGGGTGTGCTGGGGAAATGACCTGGGGCTCAGCTGTGACGGGCTTTTTCTCGTCTGGGCTTCAGAGTCCAGGAGGACGGAGGGGCAACCCCAGAGCAGGACGGCCGGGATTGAGTGCCCAGAGCTCAGGGATGTTAGCATTCCTCCTGGAAACGGCCGTGGGCGGCTCTACCCGGAGCTGGCTGGGAAGGCTCTGGGCTGCGTGTACCCGGTTCACCTACTTGGGGTTTAGGGGTAGCACTTGTATGTTTATTGCTAGTAATAATAACAATAACAACAACAACCTCCATTTGTAAAACATTCATGACATGCCAAACATTGCATTATTTATTTGCCCTGTTATCTTATTTCATTCTCTTAACTGTTCTATGAGGTGTAAGCATTAACACTAGTTACCCCTATTTTATAAAAGAGGAAATCAGAGATGCTCAGAGATGTTAATTTACTTAGAGTCATGGAACTCGTTAGTGCTAGTCCAAAGATGGTATGATGGGGAATGACAGAAAGCTGAAGTAACTAAAACCTGACATGCACCATGCCAGCTGAAAACAGCAGACACTCACGAGTGTGCTTTCCGACACACCGTGTGCCCCAGCCCCGTCCCCCACAGGCATTTTACTCACTCGCCGCCTCCAGTGCTCCCCTTGTAGGAGTTATGCGTGGCCCTGGCCTGCTGTCCCCATGCTGTGTGACTGGCACCCAGCTGACCAAGGTGCAGCCCGGCTCCTGGTCACTTTGCTTTGCATGGCGCAGCCTCCCTGGAAGGCTCCTTCTGAGACTGTCCTTCTGGGTGGCCTGTGACGGCTTCTTTCCATGACTACAGGAGCTTCTAAATAACCACCTGGGCTCCAGGAATCTGATGAGACTTGGCTTGGCCTGAGGATAGGCCCTGGTGTTGGAGATCCGGCAAGCACAACATCTACAGAACTTTAAAAAGCCCACTTTGCAATGCAGACGGGCCTGTAAAGTATGTCGTCAGCATGAATGAAAATCATTTGTGTGAACACTACGGATGTTTCCAGAAGCCATTCCTGGGAAAAAGCCACCCTGGTGGTCCCTCCTAGAATGTCCTCAGGACCTTGAAGACATTGTTCTTTTTTTTTAAATTTTTTAAAATTTTTTTTTTTTTAAGATTTTTATTGGGGAATTGGGGGGATGGGAACAGTGCTGGGGAATTGGGGAAAGGGGAACAGACAAGTTGCTGTCGTTTTTTTTTTTGTTCTTCAATCTAGTTGTGGAGGACGTTGCTTCACTGACCCAAGTTGGCACCATCATTGCACTCTTCCTGGGCGAGGCAGATCAGTCGCCGGCTTCTGGACGGCCGCTCACTGCGGCTGCTGGCCACTCATGCTGGCTGCTGGCCACACACGGTAGCCCATGGCAATCCACTGCCACAGGGACTGCAGCCCACGCCGTCGCCAGTGACTCACGGCAGCCCAGCTCCAGGTTGAGCTGTTGTTCAGCATCTTAGCTGCAGAGGGCAGTGTCACTGGCCCTTATGAAGACATTGTTCTTGACCTTAAAAGTAAACAAACACAGCATGTACTTCCTGCCCCCAAATTTGACTCCTTGGCTTTGTAGTGTGGTAGCTGCCTTGTGTCTGTTAGGTTGAGTCTGTCTTGCGGTGGAAATCAACAGTGGTGAGCCTTAAGTCCTTTTTCTGAGACACAACTGATCACTTGGAGCTTCTCATCTGAGGAGGATAATCTGACTCATTTTTCCCTCAATGAAGTGCTGTATCCCTGCTCATCGAAGCCCATTTACTGGCAATTTCACAGTGAGCTGGGCTCTTCCCGATTACCTATAAATCTCACCCAGCCTGGTCCTTAGTGCCAACTCCGGTGGCACAGCCTCTCAGGCTGCAGAAACACTTATTTCCTTTTTCAAAATGAGCTCTCTTATCCATGACGAAGCCTTCCCTCATTCCTTGGTGGCTCCAAAGCTGCGTTTCCAATGCAGAGGCTGTTAGCAAATGGAAACGCCTAGTACCTTCTGTTTCTGGTTCCCGTGGCCATTCCCCCCCCACGTAACCTCTGTGCTCATTAGCCAGCTTTACGGCCTCGCAGCAGAAACCACAGTGTCCTGTCCCCATAGGTTGTAGCCCCCACCTTCCACTGGCATTTATCCTGCTGGCCTTTCCTTCTTGGGTCTCTTGGAGCCTGTGTGGATGGCAGCCTCACGTTTTCTCACAGCTGCTCACTTTCCTGCTTCCTCTTCCTCAGTCAAGTCCAAGGCGGATATGTTGTTGCTGGGACACGGCCATGGCCGCGTGCTCCCCCACCCTGCGGCGCCCTGCCCTCGCTGCCTGTCTTTCCCTCCGCGTGTGGTGGTTCTGTGTTTGTGCCTATTCTGGCCCCTAGGGACCCGTTCTACATGTGATGTTCCCTCCCCGGGGCAGGGTTTCTGCCTTGAGTAACCCAGCTCACCTCTCTGCTTAGTCATGCAGACTTCCCCGCCTGAGAGATTGCTTCACCTACAGTATATAAGAGCTTTGGACCTAGTTCTTTGTCCTGCTTGGGTTTACTTAGGACTTGGTGTTCTCTCAGGACGGGATGCCGCACATGCTCATTTTCACATTGTCACCTCCCCAGCCTTCTCAGAAGAAGACGAGTTACGCATGGCGTTAGATGTTTATTTCCAGGGCAGTGGTTTGCCAGGGAGCTCTTCTCTGGAGGTGGCTCAGAGCGCACCTGGACAGCCTCAGGGGGACTGGGTTTGTGGAGGATAGGACTTGAGCGTGGCCATGATTTCTGCCTCAAACTCACATGGAGCAGTATTCTCACCTGAACATTCCAGCCTGCAGACACTGTGCTCCTGGGGGGAAACCTAAGCTTAGTGAAGTAGAGGGAAATGGGGGGATCTGACAGCTTTCCGCAGCAGGAACCCCAGCCTGCCAACGCAGAGTGAGCTGTGGTGCTGTGTGACTTTGCGGTAGGGGTGCTGTAGGAGGGGTCTAGACCCAGGGCGGGGCGGAGACCTGGATGGGGGATGGGGGGCCCTTCTGCCTGTGTGTGTGTGTGTCTGTGCCTTGCAGGTAGAGCAGGAAGGAACCAGCTACCGTTTTAACAAGCACCTTTGATGACATGTGTGTTAAGTTGAATTATATGGAATTGTAGTTTTGTTAGGCCAGAAATGGCCCAATATCAACAGTTTCATATGGTTCAAACTAATAATTAACAGAAGCCACACACAGCAGTTCTGAGCTGGTTTTTTTTTTTTTTTTTTTTTTTTTTTTTTTTTGTTTTTTGTGGGCACCGCTCTTCGTTACACAAGTTAGGGCAGGTTTAGCAGGGGGTGACCAGGAGGGTGACAGGGGACATGGAAGGAACCCCAGGGGGTTATTTCAGCCAAGTGGGGATTTGCAGGACTGTTAGCTAGCTTCACGTCTCTCCAACACTGTCTGTCGTGTGTCAGCAAGCCTAGGCTCGGCTTACGTTCTACCATCCAGGAGTGGGGCCGGGGGAATGAGGAGGAATTACCTGCGTCTGACTAAGCTGTCCAGGGATGGGAGGCTCCCGCAAGGGGCACTGGGCTCCATGGCATCCAGGTGTGGTGCCCAGGGAGAGGCTAAAGGGCTGCGGGCAAGGCTGGAGTGGGGAGGCAGGGCTACTCCTGGCTCCAATGACTGTCTGTCAGGGGCTGTATGCAGATGGGACCTTGACTTAGGGTGGGGGGGTGTTTGGATTTGGTTTTTAAGAGAGAAATATAGACTGTTTCCCTTCATGCTTCAAATATTTAAGAACCTAGTTCCTAGGCACACCTGAGGGTACCTCGTTCTAGGTATTCAGTACAGCAGATGAGCTGAAAACTGTGATGGGGTGGAGCTGGTGGGAGGTGGAGTTAAGATGAGGGGCTGCTGCCCCTGACTCAGGCCCACCCACACTGCTCTTAGAAGGAGAGGCTGGCCTCGTCGCTGTCCTGCCACCACCTCTGTTCCCAGGTGTGTTTGCAGGAGCCTTATTTCCCACAGAGCCTGAGGCATGGCTGGTGTGATGGGAACCAAGGTGTACCCTGGGAGTCGGCCAGCTGGCCGTGACCCTGAAAATCCCGGACACTCGGAAGGTGTATAATTGTGCTTCTTTTAACTGGGGGGTGAGAAGACGGGCGGTGTCCCTGTCATGTGACACAGTGTGACCAGAAGTAATTCCTGGTCCTGTCTGTGCTGTGGGCTCACCTGGCTGGTGCTGTGGGCTGGTCCCCCTCTTGCTCTGACTGGGGGGCTGGCTCAGACCCCCAGACGCCACCTGGTGGCCTCACGGGATGCCTGTGGGCTGATTGTCTGTTCTCTGCACCAGGGCTCCGCTCTCTGGAGAAAGGAACGGGCCATCGGGGGCCGGTCAGAGTTGCCGGTTAGAGCTGGCCTTTGTCACCTCGTAAGGCCCTTCCTGGAGCTGCCCCTTCCTTTCCTTCTCCTTGGGATGTGACCCACAGTGCCCTGGCCAGAGTCTCCTTTTCCACGTGCCGTCACAGGCTCCGTTCCTGCCTCATCACTTGGAAGTTGGTGTAGGAGCCGAGGCAGAAAACTTGCTGCTTCACCCATCACTGTCTTCATAGGTGCTCAGCCTCGCAGGATTCTCCTCCACACGTGTAGCTTATCCGCATTCACCTTTAAATATAAAACTAACGTGATATTCCCGAGGGCAGTTCGAGGACATCAAGCTCCCAAGATTCCCTCTCCTGCTCTGTCTAGTTTGCTTTCTGTCCTGTTGTATTGAACTCACTCACACACTTGTGGTCATACCAGGCTGTACCAGGTGCTGTGTGACATTGGGTATGGCCCCTTCCCATCAAGGACTTAGTGAGAAGACTTGTGAATCTTGTTTGTGTCTGAGGTGCCTAGAGGGACTCAGGAGGCGGGGAAGCCTGTTTTCTGTTGGGGGAGGGAAGGGAAGGTCTCTCAGAAGAGATGCAGGTTATGCGGGTCTAGAGAGACCGGAAGGTGCCTAAGAGCGTGCGAAGCGGGGTGGACGGTCCAGGAAGGGACACCAGTTTATGCAGACACAAGGTGTCCGGGAGGTGATCGGGGATCCCTCTGATAAGAGTGGAATTGTAGGAGGAGGTGATGTTGTGGGAGACCCTGAGTTGGTACTGGGATTCAAGCTCTTCCCCCTTTAGTTGGAGAGCCCAGGAGGGTGTGGCACCTTGCTCCAGGGAGCTGTGGGCTTAGATCGGGGCTCCAGGAAGTGTTTGTGGAGTGCTATGGGATTGGTGATGACTGCTTTGAGGTGCTTGCCTCTTAACAGTGAAACCCTGGAGTGGCAGTGCAGGAATAAGCCTAGAAAAGTGTTTGGGGACCGGTGGCATTGCAGGCGCCCGGGGCAGTGGTCTGACTACTGCCCTCCCTCAGTCCTGCTGGTGAAGGAGGGGGACTCAGAGCCCTCCCCTCTGGCTGACCGTTCTTACTGTGTTTTGTGGACCTTTGTGAGGAGAGGGGCCCAAGGGGCAAGTGGGTTGCCGAACTGAGGATGTTTTTGTCCTTCATCATTGCATCGTCCTTGCTCAGCTTGTAGAAATTATGTTGAAAAGTAAGGAAGTTTCAGGCCTTAGAAAATCACTAGCTCTTTGTCATTCATAATTATTGCAAACATTGAATAAATAATAGTTTACAGGGTTTTTCTGTGCATTCTAATTTAGCCCTTAGTGAATGAGATAGTAGCATATTTTTCCATTTTGAAGATGAGGAAACAGACTTAGAAGGACTCACCGAGGCACAGAGGCAGCAGATGGCAGGGAACCTGTCTGCTGGGTCCCAGTCCTGTGCTGGGTGTCACATGTTCTGCTCCTGCAGCTTTCCCTCGTTGGGCTGCCGAGTGACCCTGTTCTTTGAGCAGGGAGAGGCTCACTTCTCCGCCCATGGAGATGTCATCCTATGGCAGAGCTGTGTGCAGGGTCAGGGAGTTGTGGAGCTGCTTAGACCGGCTTGCTAGGACAGCAGCTCTGCCCCAGAAGTGGGGTTCACGTTGGGCATGTGACTGGGCCCCCCGAGTGTGCTCCCTTGTATGTAAAACTGGTGGCATCAGGATCTGATAGGTGCTCGGCCCGTGTTGGCACTCCCGGGCTGGCCCTTCCTCTGGCTCAGCAGTGCCTGTGGCCTGGCAGGAGGTGGAGACTGCACAGCTGCCGTGCTTGGTCCCAGGCCTGGGGGTTGCTGTGTTTCGAGAACTGGTTTTGCTAACTGTAGCTGGCCTGTCGTGGTCACTAAGGCATGCTCTTCCTGTGACAACGTGTCTGCGCTGCTCTGTTCTAGGCCACAGGCTGAACATCACGGCTGAGAATGACTGCCGTCGGCTGCACTGCTCCCTGAGAGACCTGAGCTCGCTGCTGCAGGCCGTCGGCCGCCTGGCCGAGTACTTCATCGGAGACGTGTTTGCTGCACGCTTCAGCGACGCCCACACAGTCGTGGAGAGGTAGGCTGGCTGCCATTCCCCCTACGTGCGGGAGGGGCAGTGCGTTCCCACCAGCCTCTGCCTGGCGCCAGGTAAACCGAGGCTCTGCACCTGCAACGTGAACACGGAGCAGTGAACATGGAGCAGTCGATCCCTTGACCCCTGAGGCTCCTTACCGGTAACGTGGAGCAGGGAGTCTCTGTAGGTTTACTGGGAGAATTAATAGGATGAGGCACTTGGTACCAGGCCTGGTGTGGAGCAGACAATAAATAAATACAGCTGTTATTTTGTTGAAGGTCTTGTATGTGATGTAAAAAGACAGGATTAGTCAGAGAAGAGCAGGTGAGGTCTCTGCTGATGGGATAAAGAGACATTAGGAAGGCCTATTAATTAATAAAAGGACCAAGAAGCAGGTAACAGGCAGCTGGATGTCAGAGGTAGGGCTTTCCCTGTCCTAATAGGACTGTTTTTTCTCATCCTGTCCGGGTCTCAAGGAGGTAAAGCTGGGCAGCCTCCCAGCCTGACCGGAGAGGGGTCCCCAACCGCTCTACCACCAAACCGCTCTTGTGACTTCCTCTCCTTGGGTCCCTCGTAGGGTTGGCAGCTGCATTTGTTGGGGACCATTTCATGCTCCCTAGTCTGCCCCTCCACCCTCAACTCACATGCTTAAAAAAATCATGCACTTAAAATGGAAGTGATGGGTGGTTCAGGCCTTTCATGGTAACGGTTGAGTTCATTGGATCAATACTGGGTGGATGTGGGTCAAGACCAAGGTACCTGGTGCTTTCCCGGCCTAGTAGCCGCGTCACTGGGAACACTGAAGGGGACACCGAGCCCCAGGCCTAGTCACTTGCCTACCAGGTTTTTATTTAATGGTTCTTAGCTTCGAATCAGAGATAACTAAGAGTTTTAAATGACTCTTTAAAAATCAGATTAATATCAATTATAAAAGCGGCCTGTAGTAGGAAATTTTCAAAGTGGTTTTGCACCTTTCATCTATACCAGGGGTCGGCAAACTGCGGTTCACAAGCCACATGCGGCTCTTTGGGTACGTTCCATCTCAAAAGTTTGTCAGCCCCTGGGCCGGCCAAGTGACTTAGTTGTTTAAGAGCTCGCTCAAGAGTTTGAGCTTTGAGCAACAGCGGTTCGATGCCCAGCCTGAGCTGAGTTGCTAACAGATGGCAGGATGGCTCAGCTTAAAAAAAAAAAAAAAAGTTTGCCAACCCCTGATCTATACTTTGAGGGACAGGTATTGTCACTTTACCTGCAAGTAAGTGGGGCCTAGAGACGCTGAGCACTGTGGATGGGTCACACAGCTCCTGAGACAGAGCTTGCGGACTAACCACCTCCTGAGTCCAGTGCTGTGCTCTTTGCTTCCAGACCTTAGTGCAGAAAGGTGTGTGTGTGAGGACCTGGGAAGTAACAGCTCGAGGTCTCTGCACTGCCTCGGTCTGCAGGACCAGCACTTAAAGATTCTCAGCTATTATATTTTTGTCTTCAGTTTAGAATGAAGTGTGAGAGAAGGTGCCACGTGAGCTTAATAGCCAGTCTGTTCAGCAGTGTTTTCACCTACAGGTTCCAGGAAACCAACCTGGCATTTATACTGCTAACCACAGAAACATTAAGAGACACGTTATGAAGTCCATTTTCAATGTGGACGAGCCGCAGAGTGTAAAAACAGAGTGTAACGCCATCATGTGTGATGCCACGTGTGTGAGGCCCCAAGAGGAGTCAGATTTATAGGGACAGAAAATAGATGGTGGGTACAAGGGCCAGGGGTGGGGTAGGGAGAGTTTTATTATCTAATGGGTATAGAGTTTCAGTTTTATAGGGTGAAATGGATAGTAGTGATGACTGCACATTATGAATATACTTAGTGCTTATTGTATAAACATAAAGAATGGGGAGCAGTTTGAAGAGTTGAACCCCAGGGCACGTTGCTGTTCTTCTTCCTGAGTAACTGTTTAGATTTCTACTATATTAATAGTTACCACCACCACCACCGCCCCCTTCCTAGGATTTCAGACTGGGACCCTTGGCTCTCTGACCCTTATCTTCTTGACTGAGTGGAAACGCCCCAGTCTGACTAATTTGTGGCCCAAGCTTGCAGTTTTATAGTAAAGCCCTCCTCTCCCTGCATTGGAGAGGAGCATTCCCAGAGGAGGGTCCACACATCAGAGTCCCGGGTGCTTTTCACAGATGTGTATTTCCCACTCCTCCTCACAACTAGAAGTCGGTCTGTGGGGTAGGAGGAGGGAGTTGGTACTTGTCACACGTTCCCCAGGCGATTCCCATGCTCAGTGAAGCTCGAGGGCCCCTCACCACTGGACTGAGGGAGAACACGCCGTCTTCCCTGGCACCCGTCTCAGGCCTGCTTGTGGGTTTGCTCACCGAGTGGGCACAGAGGGAGCTTGGCCAGGTCTCCGGTTTCCCCCTGGCTCAGGAAGGACTGTCTGTCTGTCTGTCTCTGAGGAAAGAGGCGCTTTCCATTCGCCAGTACAGATGGCCATTAGTCACTGTATTTAAGGCTCGTTTGTGTCCAGCGAGCCCTTGGGCAACAGGGGGCTCAGCAGCTGGCTTCTGAGAGACTTGTGCTTGAAATGAAAACACCTCGATTTATTCTAGAGACTTTTGCTCCCTTCCCGCCCCCCCCCCCCGCCCCAATATTTTATCATGAACATTTTCAAATCTTCAGCAAAGTGGAAAAATTATACAGGCCATACCCATATACTTATCTCCTAGATTCTACAGTGCTGTATTTTCTTTGTCATATAGATCTACCCACCTGAAACATTTACTTTAAAAAAAAAATTTTTATTGTAAAATACACTTCTAAAATTTCTATCTTAATTATTTTTATTGTATATATATTATATTACATCATAGGATAGTCTCTGTGTTGGATATTTATATTGTTTTCAAAAATTTTTGCTACTGCAAGTAATACTTTCATTGGTACCTTTGTATATCAGTCTTTATGCACTTCTCAGATTGTATCTCTGGGATGAAATTGGAGGTCCAGCCTTTATTCTGGGACCTCTGTTGGCACCGTGCCTCTTGTCTTACTTGAGTCTGAAGCTTAGTGTTTTTTCTCACCTGCTTCTCTGCCGACAGATTGGTCAAAGTCACTCTGTATGGATCTCAGATCAAGTTGTACAACATTGAGACTGCTGTGCCGTCTGTGCTGAAACCTGACCTCATCGATGTGTAAGTAGTTAGATGCTTGTGGCTTCTCGGGAGAAAGCTTGTCCTCCAGCCCCAGATAATAGTACAAATAAAGGGGGATAGCAGTGGCTGCCATGAGAAAACTCCCACCTCCAGACCTAGAAGCGGGAGATTGTTTGGTGGAATTCCCGGGCCGGGGTGGTCAGAGTGAGTGGGCCCCATCAGGAAGCTGAGCGCTGGGAACGGAGGGTCCACGGAGCGGGCATTTTAGGAGGGTAGGATGGCACAGGCCAGGGCAGGTGGGGAGGTGATGCCCATCGGGGGCTGGGAGGTGAGACTGCACAGGTGGGTGGGAGCCAGAGTGGGAGCACCATGAAGGCTGTGGATCTGATCCTAGAACAGTGACTGGGACTGTGGTGCAGAGAATGACATGGGGACACAGTCCCTCGTAGGCTCTGATGGAGAGGCTGGCACAAGGCCCAGGTGGCCACACAGGAAACAGGGTATCCAGGGACCACACTTTGGGAGACTGTGTAGATGATTCGAAGCCAACAGGAAAGTGACACATGGGCTAGAGGAATGGAGACTGGACATGGGGCCATAGCTCAGAGGTCACACTGCCTTCTGGGCCTGCTCTCAACTAGAGCAGGGTTTGGCCAACGGTGGCCTATGCCACACCTGGCCCATGGCCAGCTTTTGTAAATAAAGTTATTGGCATACAGCCATGCCCACTCATGTGCATATTGTCTGTGCTGCTTTTGCACTGTAATGGGAAAGAGTATGGCCTGCAAAGCTCAAAATATTTACACTGTTTTTATAGGAAAAATCTGCTGACCCCTGTTCTGGAGTGTTCTCGAGCTGCAAATTAGATAAATGATATAAAGAGAATCTTTTTTCACTATGGTGGTTTACATGTTGGAAACCTTTCTTTTTGAGAATTTAAAGAAAGCTGTGAAGCTTCTCTTGAGAAAGATGCTAATTTGCCCATAAACACAATCCCTTTCACATGATGTCAGGAAGCTCTAGAGCCCATCCCTTCGGCCTTAAGGAACTCGGTCAGTTTGATGGATTGACAGAAATTCTGTGCCTGTGAAGGAGACTTTTATGTCCTCCCTCTTTCCTTTGTGCTCAGATCCTAAATGAAGGGTAAAATGGTCACTGGATTCTAAGTACAGAATACAAAATACCTGCCTGGTTGCGATGGAGTTTAAACTCTCAATATCTATATTTTTTTACCTTAAGGCACTTAGTACCTTTTCTTACCTAACTTTTTTTTTTTTTTTAAAGATTTTTATTGGGGAATTGGGGGGACGGGAACAGTGCAGGGGAATTGGGGGAAGGGGAACAGACAAGTTGCTGTCATTTTGTTCTTCAATCTAGTTGTGGAGGATGTTGCTTCACTGGCCCAAGTTGGTATCATCATTGCACTCTTCTCTGGCGAGGCAGATCAGTCGCCGGCTTCTGGACGGCCGCTCACTGCGGCTGCTGGCCGCTCACGCTAGCTGCTGGCCACACACGGTAGCCCATGGCAATCCACTGCCACAGGGACTGCAGCCCACGCCGTCGCTGGCGACTCATGGCAGCCCAGCTCGAGGTTGAGCTGTTGTTCAGCATCTTAGCTGTGGAGGGCAGTGTCACTGGCCCTCATATGTGGGATCCGAACCGGGGCCCTCTGGCATCCCAAGCGAGTTCTCAACCATCGCGCCACTCGGCCGGCCCTTACCTAACTTTTTATTTTGAAAAAGTTCAGAGCTATAGAAAAGGGGGAAAATAAATGAACACCCTTATACCCTTAGGCTAGACTCATCGATCATAAATATTTTGCCACATTTGCTCGTTTCTTGTGCTTTTTCTCTGTGTATATACATACATACATACATACATACATACATACATACATTTTTGTGTGTGTGAACTTTGAAAATAAATTGCAGACAATATGTTACTTCACCAATAAATTCTTTAGCATGTATCTCCTAGCAACAAGGTCATCCTCCTATGTAACCATAATACCATTATCAACACTCAGAAATTTTCATGGATACAGCTATATCACCTAGTATTTTTGAGAGAGAAAAAACACACATTTCCATATTCAAATTTTCCCAATTGTTCCAGGAATGTCCTTTATACATATATACATATGTATATATTTGGATCCAAAGCCTAACTACTGATGAATCACAGATTAAATTTGTCCCTTAAAATCTAGAACAGCTCTCCCAGTTGTGCACGTTGCAGGGAAGAGGACTGGGAAAAGGGAGGGTTAGAGAGAGACAGACTGACCTTTTGGAGATCCACCCCTTAAATTTTTCTTTTAAAAGCAATCTTAAAAATCCGGGTTTGTCCATTTGTTTTTCTCCCGTGATATTAGAAGCATTTTTAGAGAGAAGACTGCATAGGGGGTGGTGTGTCCTTTTCTTGCATCATGTCTGGAGGCACTTGAGATCACTTTGCCCTGTGAGTGGTGATGCTAAGTTTGATTTTAAAGTGGGGCCTGTGTACGTCCCAGCTTTGTCTACTGAAAGGTTCTGGAAGCGGTGACACCTGGTAGCAGTGCCACCCAAGTACCCAGGCTCTTGGTTTCTAAAGGACAGTCTCCACTGAAAGGCACCAGGGCTTCTCGAGAAATGCTCTGAGGTTGGGGCAGGAAGGAAGGCAGTGCTCAGTGAATGGTAGGAACATGGAAAGGACGCAGGAACCAGCCTGAGGGGTTTTCCTGGCCAGAGTTGACAAGTTGACCATCAAGAAAGAATAAGGATGAGAATGGATTATAACATTGAATATAAGAATCCATGCATCCCTAGTGATTGACCAAAGATGGGGGAGGAAAGCTCTTTTTTACAGAAGAATGCCAGCTAATGAATGGAAAAGGAAAGGTGGAATTAGAAAAATCACCAGTGTACAATCACCAGTTCAATAATGATTTAGGCAGGCATCCTCAGTGGGTGACAAAACCATGGATGTTTGTTGGGGAACAGTATATTTATATAGTCTCCGCATATCACCCCACCAATTATTATAGGAAAGGGAGAAATTACATTTAGGTTTATTAGGAGGTCTGGTGTTTGTAAGCTCTGAGACAGCTGCCCCACTTTGTTTAAGATGTGCTAGCCTTGATGAATTATGAGCTTTTATGATGTGTATTTTGTCGCGTGTGTGATGTAGCACAAAATTGGCATAAACCAAATAGTGTTCGCCATCTCTGGGGCTGCCCCATAACCAGATACAATCCATTGTGTGCTGGAGGCTGAAACTGGGGAACTTACAGCAAAGCTTGTTGATAAAGCGGTAGTTCCTGATCTGCAGCTATGACTGTTACAGTTTTACTCATTCTAAAGTCAGCTCATTGTCACCTAAGTTCTGTGGTTCTGTTTATTATTTATCATTTTATTGGGGGAGTCCCCGTGTGTCACAGAGAGATGGAATAAGATCTGAGAGACATTTGCTACCTGCCCTCTGGGTTCTAGGCAATGGTGGCAATGTGTAGCTGATGAGTTTCAGTTTTTAGGTCCTGCGTGAGCAGGTTAATGACTTCCATGCTGTTGGACAGATCCTGGAACAGTCAGTGCAGCGGGTGGCATTCTCACCACCTGTGGCAACACGGTGACGCTACCACCTGCTGACCGAGATCTCTGAAGGCGCCCTCTCTTCTCCCCGCAGACACGCCCAGTCCCTGGCCGCACTGCAGGCGTACTCACACTGGTTGGCACAGTACTGCAGTGACACCCGTCGGCAGAACACGCAGCAGTTTGTCACGCTCATCTCCACGACCATGGATGCCGTCACACCCCTGATCAGCACCAAGGTCTGGACAGCCAGGCTGCCCCTTTCTCTTCCTCTGCCTGTGCCTCTGTCCTCGTGCCGCTTACTGTACAGCCGAAAGCTGACGTAGCGTTAGACGCGTGATTCTTACCACCGGGGGACAAACTGTGTGTCGTTTCATGCTCTTCTTTGGTTGTAGTCCACATAAATGCACATGGACCTTGATGTTTTTAGTTCTCTGAGTCCTATATGAATATGTGCTTATTGTGAAAAGTAGACTACGGTTCAGATTTATAGACTGGAAAGCTCTGGTGCCCATTAACCCCTTCCTCCCAAACCTTCTTCCCGTGGAAGCACTGTCAGCGGGTGTGTTATCCTTCAGACGTCTTTCCCTCTTGACACATGTCACTGAAAGCTGGCAGATGCCTGGAGATACGGATTCCTTTGCCTAACAGTGTGCTTTGGCATCCTTCACATGCATAGAGCAGCTTTGGTTTTGTAAACTGCCCCCTGCGGCTCTGCAGTGGGGATGGATTATAAGACTTGTGATAATGGAGATTGGACCCTTGTAGGTGGGTTCCTGGAAGGGGAACTGCTGGGCATAAAGGCTGTGTACATGGAAACTTCCATAGGTTCTAGGGAGTCATCCTTCAGGAAGACACCAATTTATATTACCAAAGTGTCTATAATAGATTCTCATTTCTCTGTTTTATAGTTGTAATCACACATAGCATTTTGTGCCACTGTTAACAGGATAATGGACTGTTTCTATAGCTTTCTGTTGTGTTTAACATTGTAATTGGTAAATGAGTTATGATATCCCATGGGGGAGGGTGTTTCATCATTTCCCTAGCCTCTGCTGGGTTTTTAAGTAGCTGCCACTTGGAAAAAGGTCATTACAAATATTTCCAAAATGTGTGTGTTCATAAACGTTACTTTCTCCTTTTAGGTAATTCCCTTAGAATCAGTGGGATTGTAGAGTTAAAGGTTACGGATATTTCGTGCTCCAAGGGAATGGTAGTGTTTCTTTCCTAAACAAGTCTCCGTGCCCCTGAGTCTTTTGTGTGCTGTCTTCACCATGGTCTCACAGTGTAAAGTCTTGTCGGTAGGAAGTTCTCTCCTCTGCTCATGTGAAAAGGATAGAACAGCGCTTGAATCACATATTTTTAAAGATTTTATTGGGGAATTGGGGGAGGGGACCAGCCAAGTTGTTGTTCTTCAGTCTCCGTTGTGGAGGGTGCCAGTCGCCATATGGCTTTCCGTTGGCAGCTTGAGGTCTCTAAGCTCAAGGTGCCGAGTTCGGTCTTAGTTGTGGGTGGGCATAACCCACCATCGAACAGGCAATCTTGTTGTTATATCAGCTGAGCCATCCTGCCACCTGTTGGCAGCTCAGCGACAGCTCAGCTCGGGGTACAGCATCACTGGCCCATGTGGGAATCAAACCGGCGGCCCTGTTGCTCAGAGCTCGCGCTCTTAAGCCAACTCTTAACCAAGTGAGCCCTTGGCCTGCCCTTGAATCACGTTTTTTTTTTTTTTAAAAGATTTTTTTTGGAGAATTGGAGGAAGGGGAACAGACAAGTTGCTATCCTTTTGTTCTTCAGTCTAGTTGTGGAGGACACTGCTTCACTGGCCCAAGTTAGTACCATCATTGCACTCTTCCTGGGCGAGGCAGATCAGTCGCTGGCTTCTGGACGGCCGCTCACCGCGGCTGCTGGGTACACATGGTAGCCCATGGCAACCCACTACAGCAGGGGCCTACACCGTCGCCGGGGACTCACGGCAGCCCAGCTCCAGGTTGAGCTGTTGTTCAGCATCTTAGCTGTAGAGGGCAGTGTTACTGGCCCTTGTATGTGGGATCCGAACCGGGACTCTCTGGCGTCCCAAGCCAGCTCTTAACCAACGTGCCTCTTGGCCGGCCCTGAATCACGTTTTTGATTGTCACGTTGAGTGAAAGCAGTGGGAGAGCCTGGAGACGGATGGAGTGCAGAGGCGGGGTGGGGAGGTCTTGTTTGCTTGGAGTAGAGGGGTGAGGTGAATGCTTTGCCAGGGAGGTTGGCATGTACTATAAGAGCTGACGGAACCACTATAGATTGTTAGGCTGAGAAGTGACTGGGTTCAAAGATGCCGGTGACTGAACAGGAGGAACTGGAGGTGGTGGTCCGGCTGGCGGGAGGAGCTGTGGACAAGGCAGAGAACAGGATGCCTTTTGGACGGGAGTCACCACAGAAAAGCGCCATTGAGAGAGAGCCTGCGCAGTGTGACTTGACAGCCAAGAATCACGTTGAACTTGTGACTGCCTCATCAGAGACTTCTCACGCCAGTCTCTTGGGGGTGCAGAGAGCTGACGTGTCCTCTTCCCCTTCAGGTCCAGGACAAGCTGCTGCTCTCCGCGTGCCACCTCCTGGTGTCCCTGGCTACCACTGTGAGGCCCGTCTTCCTGATTAGCATCCCCGCAGTGCAGAAACTGTTCAACAGGATCACTGACGCCTCTGCCCAGCGCCTGGTTGATAAGGTGAGGCCCTGGCATCACCCTGGGGTCACCAGAGCTGTGGCTCGTCCTTGGGGAAGCTGAGGAGGAGAGCCTGGCCTTGCTTTTTGCACTCGGCGCTTACAGGCCATGCCGACATAGATGGCTTCCTTAAGGTGCGGCACTGAGCAGCCTAAGCGCCCTCCTGTGCTGCCTCCTGATGTGGACGGCCAGTGTGTTGATTCAGACATGAGACGTTCTCCCGGTATGCACAGGGGCTGTGCTGCTGTGAGAGCTGGCAGTGTGGCTGCTATTTTGTGAGTTGTCCTGGGAGGCTCAGGCTAGAAGCTCAGAAACAATCCAAACAGGCCTGGGGCAGGAGGGAAGCCTAGACAGTCACTCTGAGCACCTGGCTGGGATTGTACGGCTGCTGACCTGGTGCTGGGCACACAGATCGGAAGGGAGTCTTCTACCAGCGCTGCTCTGAGTAGCCCCTCAGGGTGTCAGAGCCAGCCATGCAGGATGGTTAGAGGCAGTGGCTGCCATGTCCCCCTGCTGCTGCAGGTATGAGGTGACAGGGGAAGTGATGGTGCCAGGACTTTCCTTCCTGGGTTGCCTGAGAGTTGAACCAAAGCCCCAGGTCCAGGTTTTAAGAAAGGAGCCTGGGTCCCAAGCTCCATTGTGACTCCCTGTTCTCTGCTGCCCTTGAACTTGTTTCAGTAATGCCAGGGGGTCTCTTCCAGGCTCAGGTGTTGCTGTGCCGAGCCCTCTCGAACATCCTGCTGCTCCCGTGGCCAAACCTCCCCGAGAACGAGCAGCAGTGGCCCGTGCGCTCCATCAACCACACCAGCCTCATCTCCGCGCTCTCCCGGGACTATCGCAACCTGAAACCTAATGCTGTTGCCTCCCAGAGGAAGATGCCACTGGATGATAGTAAGTGGCCGCCAGGCAGGGACATCAGAGAGCTGACAGGGCCGCTGTTCTCTTGCTTTGTGGTAGCTGAGATTTGTACCCGAAGCTCATGAGGTGAATGAATTCCCTGTCCAGTCACTCGACTGCCCAGGGGAAGAGTCACCCTGGGGAGACCCCACTTAGCTATGGGGTTCAGTGAGCTCATCAGTAGGGCCTGTTTCCTGAGCGCAGGACGCCTCTTCTCGTATTTTAAATATACAAAATAATATTTTGAATAGTGCTTATTCAAAGCACTATTGATGGTGCCTTCTGTGGATAAAACCCCATAGAGATGACTGATCTGTTTTAGATACTTGTACAAGCAAGCGAAGCAGTTCACCTCTACACACTGGGGAGAAAAGAATTTAAAAATTATCTTTTGAAACATTTTAACCTTTCTCCAAATACAGATATTTCAGAGGCCTTGAAAGAGCTCGATATCTTCACAAATGGCACTTTAAGTTGATTGTTTATGTTAAAGAGGGAGGAAAAAATCGATCAGGAGCACTCAGTAGTCAAGTAGAAGGTATCAGATTTCTCTGAAAAATCTTCCTGAAAGATTAGATATATTTCTGAAATATCTCACAATAAGAAACTAATGGGACATTTATTGGATAATGTCATTTGTAGAATGTCAACAAAAATGCTTTGTGAAATGTTAGAAATAGTAATAAATACGCAACATTTTAAAAAAACATTACTTTTGTAATTAGGAACATTAACATATGCTTATTGTACAAAAATATTAGACTAGTATAAAGAAGAAAAAAGAAACTCTGAAATCTCACCAGTGTTAGTATTTTACAAAGTAACCAGTTTAACTGTCTTGGTTTCCTTTTCCTATATTTTAAACATTTTGTATAGTTACATTTGTGTAAGAATGGCTGATGTGCTGAGGGCGCACTGGCCTTGGCCACCTTCTGTCTGTCATCAGATCTCTGACTGTGCCAGCATCAGCCTTCACGGTCTGGTACTTGTCTAATCCCGAGTGCTTTACACTCAGTAATTCACTTAATTCTCCTATCAGCCTTATGAGTTGGGTATTGTGAATTATCCTGACTTGATCTGTGAGGAAACTGAGGTTCGAGAAGGTTAAGTAACTTGCCTAGGGGTGACATATAGTTACTGTGGAATGATGGTTTACAGAGTTTGTTTTCTTTTTTACTGTATCTTACATGTACTTGTATCAGTCAGCATAGGGTAAGTTATGCTGTGTAACAAACAATGCCGAAAGCTTAGTGGCCTAATGCAGGGAGAATTGTATTTCCTGTTAATCTATGTGTCAGCCTTGGGCAGGAGGGCCGGGTGGTCCTGCTCATTCCGGTCCCTGCAGGACCTGGCCTCTGGAGGGTTTGTTTCAGTGTGTGCTGTTCTGCATTGGGAAAAGCACCTGTGGTCGTGTAGTGGCTCGTAAAGCTCCCGCCTAGAAGTGGTCCTCACCATTTTTACTTGTATTCTGGTGGCCAGAGTGCATGGTGATATGACTGTGGCTTCACCTCAGAGGGGTGGAACGTGTGATGCCATCATGTGCTGGAAATGCGGGCTGAACAGCATGAGTGATTTCATTTCCACAGTGGATGGGATTAAAAACACAGTTAGCATTTGTGGAGCGTTTACTGCATGCCAGGCGCTGGGTTGAGAATGTTATACACATTATTTCACTTAGCCATCCCAGAGCCCTGTCTGGTGTATCTTATTATCCCCATCCTCCAACTGATGAAGTGAAGGCCTGGAAAGGTTTTTCTATCCCAACTTTAAACTCGGAAAAATTTTCAAACCTACAGAATAATTGGAAGAATAAGAAAATGAACAACTATGTATCTTGCACCAAGATTCACTGGTTGTTAATATTTTGCCACATTTGTGTTCTTCCCCACTCACATGTACTTTCTCTTTTCTTTTTTTAGGGGGGTGTGGGGAATTGGTGAAGGGGAACATTGTGTTTTTCCAGGACCCATCAGCTCCAAGTCAAGTTGTTGCCTTTCAGTCTTAGCTGTGGAGGGCGCAGCTCAGCTCCAAGTCCAGTCACTGCTTTCAATCTAGTAGCGGTGGGGCAGAGTCCACCATCCCATGCGGGAATCGAACCGGCAACCTTGTCGTTAGGAGCACGTACTCTCACCAGCTGAGCCATCCTGCCACCTGTTGGCAGCCCAGCAGCAGCTCAGCTCGGGTGCAGCTCACTGGCCAATGTGGGAATCGAACCGGCGACCCTGTTGCTCAGATCTCGTGCTCTTAACGAACTGAGCCACTGGGCCGGCCCCTGTACTCTTTCTTTTTAACTGAGCTACTGAAAGTAAGTTGCAGACATTGACACTTTATTGCTGAATATTTAACCTTTATCTTTGAAAACAAGATATCCTCTTATGTAACCAAAATACCATTAACACAACCAAGCGGTGTTACATTATTATGATGTCATTTAACATATAGACTTTTCCCCAGTCATTTCCATAATGTCCCTTTTTTGCTTTTTAAAAATCCAGCATACAATCAAGGATCATGTGTCCTATTTGGTTGCCAGATCTCTTTAATCTCTTTATATAGACAAGCGTTCCTGTTTCTTCTTTTTCATGATCTTGACATTTTTGAAGAGTCAGGCCTGGCTTCTTTGGTAGAAGGTCCCATATCTTGTTCTGTCTGATCGCTCCCTGCAGGTTTGGGTGGGAACACCCCCCAGGTGGTGTGTGCCTCCTGTCGCATGGCTTCTGTTTGTTCCGTTAGTGGTGATGCTCAGTGTGATCGCCTGCTTCAGGCGCTGTCTGCCGCTGTCCCCATTATAAAGGTGTCTTCACCCCCCAACCCCCGGGCCTGGCAGGTTTAAGTTGCTCAGTCAGGATCAAGAGGAGAGTTGGGGCAGGAGCCGGACGAGGGGCTGGAGGGCGTCAGACCCGTGCTCTTTCCCACCCCTTTGCCCTTTTTTCTTGGAAGCACTGTTTTTTTAAATTGCTTATCGTGGCCTAGCCTCTGGAAGTACCGTGATTTGCAGACCTGTGCTGTCACTACGTATTTAGTGGTGCTTTCCGTTTTTTACTTGTACACTTTGGTGAATAAATCTTGGTTCTCGTTCCAGTTTCTGTACACGTCAGAGGTCAAGATTTTGGTTTCTGATGCTTGGCCTTTCCCTAAATTGCTTTCCTTGTGCCTCGTGTATGTATTCTTAGGGAAAAGCCTGCCCCGATGCAGTTTCCTGGCTCGGAAAATCCCCGTGTTGTGGTCGTGTGAGTGACAGCTCTGTGATCAGCAGTGTGGGCGGGCAGGCCTGCCATTCACCCTCCAGCATCCCCGTGACCAGCCTTTCGTGGACCAGGCCTGTATGAGCCTCGCTTCTCTCATGCCCAGTCCTGTGAGTGAGGCCGTGTCATCTGTCCACTTCTTCACATGAGGAAACCGAGACTCAGAATCTAGCAGAGTCAGGAGTTAAACCTGATTCCTCCCACCTCCAAGCATGGACTCTCTCTCTGCTGCCCCCTTCTCTGGAAGCCGCCTCAGCCCCTAGAGGCTGCTGAGCTCGGGGGTCCAGGCGATCCAAAAAGAGCTGCCAGGCTGAGCCATGGCGGCTACTTGGGGAAGCTGTCTAAGGGGAAAAGCGCCCACCCTTGCTGGGGGATGATGGCAGCTTTCCTCTCCTGGACTTACTGGTACACCAGACACTGGGCTAGAATTACCCTGAACCTTGTCTCTGCCCCCCACAGCCACTGTGCAGGGGTGGGGCTGTCGGCCGGGCCCGGTGTGCTCACGAGGACCCTGCCCTGGGTGTAGGGCTGTCTGTGTCCTGTGAACTGTCTGGAGTCATCCAGGGAGCTCAGACGTTACGGTGCTGTTAGAAGTATAGATTGTCAGCAACATATAATATGGTATAATAACAAGAATTAAAAATATTGTCAGGCCACAGGCCCATTAAGCCCAGGATCGACCAGGCAGTTTATTCCTGGACACGTCAGCAGTAGATGTTGTCACACTCAAAGATAAAATAGCCCGTTATTTTACCAGCAAAATGAGTGTATTCGGGAATAGTGGAGAATTGCAATTGAGGACAAACAAACTGTAGTTGCTTGTTGGAATACCCATTTCTGGTCAAGATTTCTTTTCCATAAACCTGTAACTTTTCATGTCCAATTAGGTGATGGCCTCTCTTTTTTTTTCTACTTATTTTGGAATAATCATTTTAAGACAAAATTACTTTTTTTTTCCTTACCAAAAAATGCATCTCTGTTCCTCATACCTTCTTTCATTAAAAATACAAATCCCACTTTTCATATATAGTCCTTTTCTTTCGTCCTTATTGTTTTTCAGTAGTTTTGTAAAAAACCTTTTTTGGAGGGTAATAATTTCAATGTTATTAGTTTAAGTGTTATTTTCTCAATTTCAAAACCTTACAAATTTGGTCTAGAAAAGAAATGATGCAAGGCAGTTGTTATGGAGTAATTAAGCCTTCCTCCTAGAGGAACTGCCTGTGCATCCCATTAAAGGAATATAATCTCCTTCTACATAAACAGAATAATAATGCAGTAAGATTCCCCACATTTTTGCTGAAGAGGACTGCTCTACATCGAGTCAGCAAAATAAAGATGTGAAAGATGGGATAACTTATAAACTGATGGCAGAGCTCTAAATATCCTGGAAGCCACGACCAGTCCCCAGTCCTGCAAGTCATTATAAGAAACGGGAAAGCTCTTTTAGATAAAGATGACTGCCTGCTGACAAATCTGAAAAGACAGGCTGCAAAGTACGAGCATATCAGAGAGGGATCCCAGCCTGGCTGGAGGCGGTAGCCCTGTGTGTAAGGGACAGGAAGGGTGTCATTCTCAGATTGGTCTCTTCAGCCGGCTACACACACAACAGTTTTGTTTGCCCAACTGGTGTGAAACTGGCTGTCAGACATGGTGGGTCATTTCACAGCAAGAAATACAGGGTGTAAATGGGCCAGCATATACCTGCACACATAGAACCAGATAAGTGACAAATAAGAGGTTATCAAACTGACATGTATTTCCTATTTTCAGTATATGTCATGCATGCCCTCTATTTTGCATTTTATAAAATTATTCTTATTTACATATAGATACATCTGTCATCTATAAATTACAGATAGAATTAGAGATATATATCATCCATTTGTCAATACTGACAAATACAGATAATATGTAGATTTTCTGTTTCAGTACATGTTAATCATACCTCGCCAGTGGTCCGTCACCACAGTTTGAGAAACAAGAAGTTACAGGACATCTCTCGGTAGTGGGAGAAAGTTCTGGGGGTGGGGGGGAGGGGCGGGGGAAGGGTCCCATGGCTGCTTATTCCCCGTTCCCTCAGCATCAGTGCTTGTAGTTCCATGCAGTTAATTGATGCTTCTTATTCTAGGTGTTTTGGTATTTTCTCTGTGGTTCATTTGTGTTCTTAGCTCTTCTTCCAACTTTTTAAACTATTTGTAATCTTTGCTTTCTTGTGAAAACTAGGAAGCAGGCAGTTGTGAACTGTTTATCATATATTAGCAAACTTAAAATGCATTCCACAATTTTTGGAAGGGTATTATTTTTCATGATAAACATTTCTTATATAAAAATCAAAATGCCAAAAGTGGATCAACTTATGTTTGGCGTTCAGTTAGAAAATTAATTTAGATATTCAGTGACTATCTGTTATTTGGTTTAACTTAGTACAAAGTTTGATTTTATTTGCATTTATTTAAATTACTTGTTTTTAACAAGTATGCTTGGATTAGACATTACACAACTAACCATCACTTTAACTTATTTCCTTGCTGACAAGTTCTGTAAATGAGATATGAACTTATTTGATTTTAAGTAAACCTAGGTAAAGTAAAAGTATTATGCTAATAATTCTAAAGCCGTGCCTGTTTTAATTAAACCAACAACCTGGCACTAATGTGAATATTGAGTATTTTTTCTGAAATTCATTTGGGTTAGTTTATGTTTCTGAGAGTATACTTAATTTATATAAATGCTTGATTTTTTTTAAAGCTCATTAAATAGAGTTCTTTACAAATCAACTTTGATAATACCATCCAAAGGTAGAAAAATATCACACACATATATAGACATAAAGGTAGACACAGACCAATTTTTAAAACTATCAGCCATGTCTCCGGCATAAAACTCAAAAGAATAGTTGGATCCAAATTGTGTTTCTGGCGGATGGAGTAAGTTAAGGTTACCTGCTCAGATGGCCAGAGTTTTATATGAAAGATTTTTTAAAATTTGCATGGTGTAAGGATCCTTTTTAGAGCTGTTTCTGGAGTTATTTTATCGTTTTGAAGCTTCTGCATATCAACCAAAGGATGCATTTCATTGTCTCTGAGAGGCTTGGAGTTCTCTCTTTTAAGGGTACTTACCCTTAAGGTGGATTTACTTAAAACAAAGGTTCTCCGGAATGGCCATTGCAATTCCAAACAGAAAGAGTACTCATTGGGAAGGACATGTCGTTATACAAATGGAAAGGATGAAGCCTTTAAATAGATCACAAATGAAGTCAGAGGGCTCACAAAGGGAGGGAGCTCAGCACCACACAGATTGACCTAACGGAAAGGAGAAAGACCACTCGTGGGAGTGGAGAACACAGAAGGCTCAAGTGGGCACTGCACTAGTTCCTTAGAGGTTTGTCTCCTTTGGATCCCACTTCTGACACCATATAGTGTGTCAGAAATAAACCTCAAAAATAAAACAGCCAGTTATTTTACCAGCAGAATGGGTTTATTTGGGAATAGCAGAGAATTGCAATTTGGGGCTAGCAAATTGTAGCAAGCTACAGGCATGTCTGGAGAGACAAAGGGAAGGGAAGCTTTTGTTAAGTTTTAGGAGGAAACTGGGGAGGATTTTTCTTTTTAATTTTATTGGGTAACAGTGTAATTTTTTCCAGGACCCATCAGCTCCAAGTCAAATAGTTGTCCTTCAATCTAGTTGTGGAGGGTGCAGCTCAGCTCCAAGTCCAGTCACCATTTTCAGTCTAGTTGTGGAGGGCACAGCTCACCATCCCATGTGGGTATGAACTGGCAACCTTGTTAAGAGCACGTGCTCTAACCAACTGAGCCATCCGGCCGTGGGGAGGATGTTTTTAACTGAAGTTTATTGGAGAACAAGAATTCGAGGTTGTGGCAGTTTCCCATTGGCTGCAGGTGGTGGTTAGGTCATAGTTGCTGGGGCAGAGCAAGATCTTCTTTTTCTTAATAGCAGGAGATGAAATTCCTATGTGAAAAATCACCTCCCATGTCAAAATAATTCTTACCTTTGTGCTGGTTGTGTAGGCTGCACCGAGTAGTGCGTGTATGAGAGTTCCCCCTTCAGGGCTCCCCAATGCCATTTTCAGTGAGGTTTCCTGTATTTGTTTTCACAATGCGCACGACAGGTGCTGTGTGGATCACCAGGCAGAGTCATATTTGGAGTTGAGGGAGAGTGTTTAACCTGCGTGTATCCATTCTTGCCTGTGGTAATTATCTCATGACACTTATTCTCTTACCAGTCTGTTCACCATTTTAGTCTTGATTAAGTCCAAGGCACCTAACCTGAGGGTACATTTCATCTTCTCTGTGGACTCGTTTCTGGTGGATAGAAGCAGAACAGAGGGGAAAAAACTGAGCAGGCAACTGGATGCCTAACAGTAAAAAGGAAAAAATAAAAGAAAGAAAAGGATATAGAAATGGAGATACACAGAGAGAGATACAGAGAGAGAGAGATTGATAACTCAGTCAAGAGACTGTATTCCTTTAGCAAGATGTCTGTGTTGCTGTCCTCCGAATACCTGTACGATTTCTTCCGCTTCCCCTATGTTCCCTCTTACTCTGCTTTGTCCTCAGACAAGTCATAACCTGCAGCTTCATCTTGATTTGCAGCCAAAGTGATCATCCATCAGACACTCAGCGTCTTGGAAGACATCGTGGAGAACGTCTCCGGGGAATCCACCAAGTCCCGGCAGATCTGCTACCACTCGCTGCAGGAATCCGTTCAGGTCTCCCTGGCCCTCTTCCCAGCTTTTATTCATCAGTCAGGTAGGCGCGGCTGCAGGCAGGCCTCATTGGTGGAGGGGGATGGCGAGGCCAGAGGGGCTGCTTAGCTCTGCAGAGCACACCCAGTCGGCAGGGCCGGCCGTGACCCTGATGGCTGAGGGCAGTGAGGCTTCTTTGGGGCCTGGGGCCAGGGCCCCTGGAACTTTCATATGGGCCTCACACCTGTGTCAGGTGGCCCTGTCTCCCTTGGGGCCTCTTGCCTCGTTTTCATTTTTAAAGCTTTGCCTTCTCGGGAATGGGGCATAAGTGGATGTGAGGAATGGGGCCTTATCCAGGAGAGGAAAGAACTTCTTTTGATAAGTGCCTCTCATTTATTTGCAATGACAAGGTGGCTCTTGCTGAGATGGTCCCCCCCACCCCGCCATGTCACTGTCACTAGCTTTCTGGAGGCACATGCCTGGCTCTCCTGAGAGCATTTACAGTCGTCGTCTTGTTAGTCTTACGAGAAGAATATCAGGAACTTCTCAGTCAGCCCGAATCCACTGGTTGCCTCTTGTAAGCCGAGTTTGTGTGGCGAGAGCCCAAATATACTGTACAAGACGGTTGTTTAGATCTGGAAGTGGAACCGCATTTAACTCAGTCAATAATTTCTGCAATTAATGCATTTCATGGACCAGGGCCATGCAATCCGAATGTGCCTTCATTATCCACTTTTAGCCACTTAACCCTGACTTAATCCCAACTGCAGGGATTATTGGTCAGAGAGAGAAATGGCTAAAGCACTCAGGTGTTGACCCAATTGAACTGTTCCATCGTGTGCGCCCAAAATGGTCCATCTGCAGTGAAAACAGCGTCGCTGAGGCCAGGCTGTGAGGGAGGCATCATTTCCCCCAGCGAGGCTTCCTGCCCCTGAGCCGGTTTCTCTGCGGGTCCCTAATCATTCCCCACTCTCCCTGGCTCTGAGGGGGATGGGGACATTTCTTCCAGCAGGGAGCCTGAGAGACGGTAGTGCAGGTGGCAGGAGAACGTCCATTGAACGGGATTCTGTTCATCGCTGTGCGCATGTGCCTGATCCTGTGCTTTGTCCCTTTGTTTAGATGTGACTGATGAGATGCTGAGCTTTTTCCTCACTTTGTTTCGAGGCCTTAGAGTCCAGATGGGTGTGCCTTTCACTGAGCAGATCATACAGACTTTCCTCAATATGTTTACCAGGTAACCACACACCGGCTGGCTGCCCCTGGTTTTCAGAGTTCAAGTGAGAAGGAGTGGGTCCTGGCTACAAAGTGGGGGGCCTTTTGTTCCCTGTCTTCACTTGCCACCGTGTTGGTTTTTGTGCTCGTCCCAGAGAAGCACATCCTGGCTACTGTGTGGTCTCTCTCGTCTGCAGGGAACAGCTGGCCGAGAGCATCCTCCACGAAGGCAGCACTGGCTGCCGGGTGGTGGAGAAGTTCCTGAAGATCCTGCAGGTGGTGGTCCAGGAGCCCGGGCAGGTGTTCAAGCCCTTCCTGCCCAGCATCATCTCCCTGTGCATGGAGCAGGTTTACCCCATCATCGCCGAGGTATGGGGGCCAGGGGGTTCCGTGCCACCTCCCATCTGGCTGGGCGGGGAGAGATTGAAATAGCAAGGGACATGGTTTGTGTTTTAAAGCTAATTTGTTAGTTGTTCCATTTCTTTTGTAAATGATTTTTTTCCAAGAAAGACGGCCTTTAGCTTGGCACAGTCTTTTTATGCTGGTTGAGTTTATTAGAATCAGTCCAGTGGGAGTGTGCAGGCTAATGTCACAAGGTTGGTTGGTAAATGAGATCCGTCTCCCACAGCAAAGTGTATAACTTTAGGTGAATATATGATTTTTCTGCAGCAAACAGTTTAACAAATGCCCTTCCCTCCTAAGAACATTCTGGATCTCAAGGATACGAGGCAAGTTCTCAGAATGATTCAAAGCTTTCCTTTTTATAGGAAGCTCTTTGTTCTTCTTAAAAAACAGACAGACACTCAGCATGACGAGGTCCAGAATAAGTGTAGACTTAACTAAATTTTATGTAAAGGTATGCAAATACGAGCCAACCTTTTTAACTGCCCACACCGAGGCCTCAATGAGCCCTGGTGCTTTGCATCATTAAACACCTGTGGGCTCTGTAAGGATTCGGCCGTGGGAGCTTGTGCCTTCAGGTCTTGGTCTCATCTTAGGCTGAATTAAATATCTGCACTTACGATTTTGAATTCTACAGGGACAGCTGGAATAATGTGATCTGTCATACTTTGCAGTGACTTGGAGATTTTTGGTCAAATTAGAAAATAATGTTGAGCCTACCTTCCTCTTCCCTCCTCATCCCAGAACCACATCTGCTGGTGAGAGAGGAGACGGGCTCAGAGAGCAGTTAGCCCTGCGCACCGCCTCCTCCCGGAGGCCCTCAGACGCGCCTTTCTGTGGTTCCTAAGTGCCCCTTACACTCCTTTTCTAGAGACGCAGAGGTGCTTTAAGCCTCCAAGGTCGCGTAAGATCATGAGGTTAGCCAGATGGCGCTGTTTTCCTGGAAAAAGGGGCAGCAGAACCCAGACGAGGTGACAGGTCACATCAGCTGTTTTCTGAACAGAAAATCCATATTCCTAATTGTTCTTCCATTTAGTGGCCCTTTCTTAGCTCAAGAGGCTGAGTGCTTCCACCAGAAAAAGGGCCTCTGGCGCTGACCCAGGCTCTCCGTCTCAGACGTGGCCCGTCTCTTGCCAGTATTCCTGGTGTGAACTGCCCCCCACAGGGCTGGCAGGACAGGAGTGAGGGTGGGACGCTGCACTCCAGCCTCTGTCACTCCGGGCCTGTCTCTGAGGGGCTCCCCGAGCCGCAGAAGGGGAGGCCTGAAGGCCTGTGTGTGTCTCCACAGCGCCCCTCCCCTGACGTGAAGGCTGAGCTGTTTGAGCTCCTCTTCCGGACGCTCCATCACAACTGGCGGTTCTTCTTCAAGTCCAGTGTGCTGGCCAGCGTGCAGAGGGGCGTCACCGAGGAGCACATGGAGAACGAGCCTCAGTTCAGTGCCGTCATGCAGGTACCGTGGCAGAGCCTGGTGACCCAGGACCAGCCGGTCCTTAGCCAGGACACCGCCTGGGTCCGTTGACTGTCCCTTGGTTTGCTTCTCTGGCACGTGGCCCCTCTTCCTCTAATGTGGCCACTGCAACAGGGATGATCTCCTAAGTCCTGCAGCCTTAGCTCTGAAGCTCAGCCCTCCCTCTCAGTACCTGTGGAGCTAGGTGACTTCTTGGGATCTCAGTCTCTTTATCAGCAGAGTGGGGCTAGTACTGTTTACTTCATGGGGTCGTGTGGTTAAATGAGCGCAGACGTGCACGTGCCCGAGAAATGTCCATCCCTGTGCTTTAGCGAGTGTGTCCCCAAGTGGAAGGACCCTGCCTGTGTTAGTCACCCGGGGCCCTCCTTAACTGGAAGCCACCTGAACTGGAGTGCCTGGGATGGGGGTTTAGAGGGCAGTGAGCTGCTGGGAGGAGCCTACCCTGTGAGTCAGTGCCCCCTTTCAGAGCAGGTGTGACTGTCACACCCTAGGGCTACCTGGGGCTGATCACGCCTTGCAGGGGAAAACTGAGGTGACCTTCAATCCCCAGGATGTTTGTGTCCCCTTCCAGCTGCCCTGTGTGGCCTGCACTCAGCTGTGTGAATTTTGTGTTATAACTCCAGGTGGAAGTAGAAAGTTTTTGTTGTTGTTGTTGTTTGTTTGTTTTTTTAAAGATTTTATTGGGGAATTGAGGGAGGGGAACAGACAAGTTGCTGTCCTTTTGTTCTTCAGTCTAGTTGTGGAGGATGTTGCTTCACTGGCCCAAGTTGGCACCATCATTGCGCTCTTCCCGGGTGAGGCAGATCGGTTGCCGGCCATTGGACGGCTGCTCACGGCAGCTCTCGGCAGCTCACGCTGGCTGCCAGCTACTCACGGTAGCTCATGGCAACCCACTGCAGCAGGGGCTGCACCCTACGCCGTCGCCAGCGACTCACAGCAGCCCAGCTCCAGGTCAAGCTGTTGCTCACCATCTTAGCTGTAGCGGGCGCAGCGTCACTGGCCCTCATGTGGGATCCGAACCAGGTTCCTGCTGCTCAGAGCTGGCGTCCCAAGCCAGCTCTTAACCAATGCACCACTCAGCCGTCCCTCTCGTTGTTTTTATAGTGCGTGGTTTTTCTCACGGGGAAGCAAGGGGGCGTATCTTCCTTCCCTTCAATTCCCCACTGATGCCCGCATGTACACATGCATACACATACTCTTGTGTGGACATTCCACCCATTACGTGACCTGTAAGAGGTGCACCTATAGGGACAGTAAATGAGTGGTGATGGCCCAGGGCCGGGGGAGCACTGACCATAGGGGCTGCGGGAACTTTCTGAGGAGCTGGAGGTGTCTGTGCCTTGATGATGAGGGAGGTTTAGATGACCCGCTGTGTCGGTGAGAATTCTCTCATGCTGAATTTTACTCTGTGTTATACTTCAGTAAACCCGACTTTAAAAACAGAAATGAATGAGAACCATCGGGCAGCGTGGAGATGCCATCACTGCCGCAGGGGTTATGAGATCTTCTTGTAGCTCAGGAGCCCTGCACACCACTGGGTTTCCATTCCGTGGGCCTCCCCTACTCTCCGGCCCCTGTCGGAGCCGGGCTCTTTGTGGGGTTTTTTTTGGGGGGAAGGGAGGTCTTTTTGCCTTTCAACTAATAACTTTTACAGCCCAGAAATGCAAAGCAGTTTGAAAATTTGCCATTGCTTAGCTCCAACGCAGAGGCAGCCAGTTGTGAAGGAGCCTCTGGTGATTTGGTTAGGAGAGGGCGGCTTAGCGGGGTGCATGTGGCTGGCTTGAGGGGCGGCCACGGGGTTTGACTAGTCATTAGCTTCTGACTTCAGAGATAGGTCCCATGAAGGGGTCCAGAATTTTATCACAGAAGGTGTGGGATGAGACCAAGAGAAGTGAGGCCCAGTGGGGAGGCCTTGGGAGCCCAAGTCACACAGGAGCTTTCCGAAGATGTGACTTGACAGGTGACCCATGGCCCCACCATCAGCTTGAGCCGTCGTGGAGTGGGGGCTCCTCCAGTGTGGCAGGGTGCCCAGGAGGGCGTGGTCTGAGGGTCGCAGTGCTGCTCATAGATGACGGTCGTCTTTCCCTGGATAGGCTTTCGGTCAGTCCTTCCTTCAGCCTGACATCCACCTGTTTAAACAAAATCTCTTCTACCTGGAGACGCTTAATACCAAGCAGAAGCTGTACCACAAGGTAAGAGCCCATCAGAAGGCGTCCTTCCCCGGCTGAGTCCCCGCTTCGCGTGGGGGGCGGTCCTGGACCCTGCTTGAACCTCCGTGACCCGGCGTGGCCCGGTGTGAACCTCCGTGACCGTGCGTCATCCTGCATGGCCCAGCCGTCACTCCCTGCTGTCTGTCTGCAGAAGCTCTTCCGGACCACCATGCTCTTCCAGTTCGTGAACGTGCTGCTGCAGGTCCTGGTTCACCGGTCGCACGACCTCCTGCAGGAGGAGATTGGCATTGCCGTGTACAACATGGCCTCCGTGGACTTTGATGGCTTCTTCGCAGTCTTCCTCCCTGAGTTCCTGAGCAGCTGTGATGGTGTGGATGCCAACCAGAAAAACGTGCTAGGGCGGAATTTCAAGATGGATCGGGTGAGGAGAGAGCAACCCGGCTACCGGGAGGACAGGCGTGGGCCTGGCCCTGCTCTGTGAGGGGAGTGGGCTGCCTCTGCGTGTGCTCTGGGCCCCTAGCGGCCCTGGGGCAGCTCGAGCAGTTCCTGGATGGAGGGTCTGTGCTTTCCCCAGCGCCTGTGTCCTTCATCTCAGCCATGGGGCCCCCGCAGCCCAGCTGCTTTGTCTGGGCTTCTTGGTGGACACTGTACCCCACTGAGCACACCTCTGACTGGGCCCGGCCTCTGGTTCCTATGGGCCGTTAGCCACTGCAGCCTGAACTTGCCTGTGGGCTGAGAAGATGGGTGTTGGTAGCTGCTTCTCTGGGCCCCAGTCTTAGACATAGACCTGGTTCTTCCCTGACCATCCCCTGCCCAGCTCGAGTGGCCCAACCTGCTGCCAGGTCCTGGGAGGAGCCCTCAGTGCTCACCCTCCTGCCGCCCACCCGCCCACCTGGGAAAGTCTGGTGGACTGTCCCCTCCTATGCCGCGCTGTGGCTGGGATCCGGGGTGGTGACAACTGAAGCTGTCGTGTCTGGACCTCACGGCGCCCTGCGTTTCCTGTCCTGGGGCCTCCTTCCTGTAGTTGTTAGGTCACTGCATGCTGGTCCATCCATCGGCTGCCTCTCTGGAATTGTTCCTGTGAGAGAAGCTGGTTTTGTCTGTCGGCTCCTCATACTTGATGAAACGGACCCTCTTTCGCCCACATCCCTGTGGTGCTCCCGACTCAGCTCCTGAGCCTGTGGCCCGTCCATGGCCTTACTCAGTCCCCACATCATGCAGCTCATGCTGGAGCAGACTGCCGCCTCCTACTTATCTCAGCTGTGCTGGGTTCAGGGCAGTTATTCCGTAGACTCAGCTCCTGTTTTCCTTTGTCTTGACATTTTTCTTTCCTCGCACTTACCTTCTTGTCTCTTGAGCTTCTTGAAGTTCACTTCAGCCACTTGGGTATTTTTTCTTTTTCTGGAGGCCAGATCCTAATATCTAATGATCAGTTTCTACTGACGTCATTATCAGTCAGCTTCTTGGTGTCAAGTTGGTCTCCAAATCCAGTCATGCATCAGAGCACCTGGGT
Organism: Hipposideros armiger; assembly: GCF_001890085.2. Taxonomy (NCBI): domain Eukaryota; kingdom Metazoa; phylum Chordata; class Mammalia; order Chiroptera; family Hipposideridae; genus Hipposideros; species Hipposideros armiger. The sequence goes on from NW_017731476.1 coordinate 812,520, forward strand.
GCTTATGAAACATACAGACATGGAGCCGCATGTCCCGGGTCCCACCAGGAAGCTCAGGCTCAGCATTTGGGGGCCAGATGTGACCGCCTTCCCGGAGTCTTGCTGGGCAGACACGTCCGTGCCTCTGTGGACTGCACTAGGCTTTGCGAAGTGTGGGTCCTGTTGTTATCCCATTTCTCGGGTGAACCCAGGCCCAGAGAGGGCAGCAGTCCCCGGGGGGGCGCCTGGAGGCAGGCCAGGCCTGGTCGTGTGGCCCCACAAGCAGCTTGCTGAGCAGGCTGTTCTGGTAGCTTGGGAGGACACACTGACCTTCCAGCTGGGCCAGGAAACGGCGGGCTCTTGGGGCCTTTTGGGCCCAGGCTGGCTTGGCACTGCATTTTGGAGAGGAGTGCAGGTTAGCCAGATAGTGGGGGATGGGGGAGAGCTGTTTATGAGCCTCCCCCGTCACTGGGGCTTCAGAAGTGATCCCATTGGCGCTACCAGCCAGTCAGAGAACTGGTTCACCCTGTGACACATGACTCCACAGCTGGCCCTACAGTTCGGAGTCCAGTAATCACAAACGAAAGCTGAGGACGCGGGCCTTGGGCGGGTGGTCTCGTGGTGCTGCGTGGTGGTTTGGGGTTCCATCTGCGAGGGGCGCCCTCCATTCGCAGTCTGTGGCTCAGTAGGCAAGTGGTGGGTGCGTGTGGGCTGTTGCTGGCATGCCTCTGTTGAGTGGGCTGCCTGGAGGCATCTGTGGACACAGCGCGGCTGGCTGTAGGGAGGGAGAGAGGCACACTGGCAGCCACGCCGGGGCTCACCTCCTTCCCTCCTGTCTCATAACCTGGGGCGAGTTTCCTGAGCTCTCTGCTTCACCACCTTCATCCTTAAAGTGGTGGTGCTAACAGAGCCACGCGGTAGGCGTGTGGTAGGGACGACAGCGTGAGGGTGGGAGGTGGGAGTCCCCGGGCGGAGGTGGCCCTGGCGCCCCTGGGCAGATACGAGCCGCGTCCTTTCCCCCACAACGCCTTTGCTCACACGTGTGGGAAAGGAGTGGGAGCCGCATGTCAGTTGTGGGACGTGCTCGCTGGTCTCTGGAACACACTCAGAGGGCCATGCAGGGGGTGGGTGG
>NW_017731476.1:813985-826856 GCF_001890085.2 Hipposideros armiger
GGGGGCGTCTCACCCCAGGGCACTTGGGGCAGGCGGAGGGTCATGTGGCCAGGTACCCGCAAGGCCCCGGCAGGTCCTGTGGGCTGGTCGTGCAGATCCATGTGTCAGCCATGAGACAGACGCCAAGGACAGTTTGTGACAGTGCCACCTTCTCCATTCCACCTCCCCACTCCTGGCCCAGCCGGCTGAAGAGAAACATGACGGACTGTTTGGCACTTCTGTCAAGCCCGTCCCCCCGCCAGTCGCCTTGAAATCTCTGCTCTGTGTTAGAGATTTGCAGACTCGTGGGGGGTTTTTTGTTCTTGTTTTCTCATCATTCCATTGTGATACTAAGAAACTAAGAAGCTTAATGAAAAAATAAAATGCTTATGTTGTTGTTATATAAACACTGGTTAGGGAGCTTCTTTCTACTCAGAGCCTCCTCAGGGCCGGTGTCCAGGAGAGGGGGACCATCGGGGGAGGGGAGCAGTGAGGGGTGGGCCCGCATGTGCCCTGGGAAGGAGGGGATCAGAGGAGGACCAGCTTGTAGGGTCACCTGCATCCCATCCTTTTTGATAACATCTTTTAAGCCATGTGCTGACACAGGGTCCGGTCCCCATTTCTCATATTCAGAGAGCAGGTGGACTTTGATCTCACCGACAGCCTAGTGGGGAGGTGAGTGGAGTCCAGGGGGTGCCCTGCTCCTCAAAGGCTGGGCTTCCGTTCCTCCACCGCCCGGAGAATGGGTCCCTCCCCAGGACGCCCAACTGGGCACTGTTCCTCAGTGGACAGAACAGGGTGGCCGTCTCTAGATGGACTGTCGGAGAACAGTGGTTAGACAGGGGAGGGTGGGTCAGCGGGTAGCTGTGTGAGGGGTGGGGTCTTGCCCAGCCATTGGTGAGTGGAAATGGCATTTGGCCTCCAAGTTCCTGGGATAACAGATCAGCCCCTCCTGCTTCAGGGTCACGGTGACGACAGTCAGGACCGGGGTAGATTCTCATATGGACCCACACCTGGTGGGAAGAGGCTTGCTCACCTGAAAGTGAGTGGGGGGTCTTCATTGAAGGGGGAGGGCGGTCCTTGGATTGTTGGGAGAAGGGGAGAGGAAGGGAGTTGGGGGCTGATGGCTCCTCGTTCTGAGGCCCGTGTAAGAATCACTTTGGTGTGGGTGTGGGTGGGGTAGGTGGGGCTCTGGGCTGGGTTTGAGCATCTGTGCGTGTGCGTGTGCACATGTGTGTGCGTTCACGCATGTGTTGCAGCCCCTTGCTTTGTGTCAGTCATCTTCCCCACCTCAGAGCTCAGAGCGGAGGGAATTGAAACTCTGGTTGCTAATCTGCAGAAAGGAATTAACATGCAATTATTCCTGAGCTATAAATACTGCCTCACCTGCGTGCTAGGGGAGGTCAGGCGCTGCTTGTGCCTGAGAAGAAAGGGCTCTTTGAGTGGCTGGAGATGGAGGGGTGAGGGGATGGGCTTTGTCGCCCTTGGGCCCCACCCTCGGATGGAACACAAAGCAGGACTTGGGATGGTAAAGGCAAGGCCATGGGAGCAAGGTGGGCTGGGACGGAGGATGTTTGATCCCAGGTTGATGATCAGGGCCCAGCTGTGTGGGTTGTAGTGAGCCCCCCGTTCTTGGAGGTGTGCAAGTAGAGGCTGGGTGACTTACGAAAGGGTCTCCTTCCCCGGGAGGGAGATCAGACCCCTGATCCATTGCTCTGTCTGCAGGGCCCGCAGAAGTGTGGGTGAAACTGGATGGGTTCTCGGGCCATTGACAAACCCAGAAATTGTCTTTGCATTTTGAAGAAAGGACTAGGGAAACAACCATGGCAGGGGTTTCAACAGGTGGGCTGCTCTCCTGGCAGCCTCTGAGTGTGAGACCTTCTGGGCCCAAGTCCTGCTTTTCCTCGGGTTTATGTCAGTTACATCCACCAAACACATAGCCACAGGCTTTGGGAAAGGACCTGATGACACGTGAGTCTCCACAATTTTCAGCATTTCCCCTCGTTGCCTACCATGGCTTCACACAACGGAGGACTGACTTTTAACTTTTTTTTCCTCCTGACTATGTTTGTAGAAGAATATGTGAAAACTGCAGAAAACTACATAAAGCCCACTCATCTAATTTAATCCCATGAATTGCCCACGAATGTGTAATAATCCTACTGTCCAGAGAAAACCACTATTAATATTTTGGGTGAATTTTCTTTCTATATTTCCCTATATGCTTTTCCTTTTTATTTTATTTTTTTGTAGTCGAGCTGTTATTTCATAGTCGCCTTTTTATTCACCGATCATGTTGTGACCATTTCCTCATGTTATTAAATATGAAAACTTGGTTTTCTATGGCAGATGGCGTTACATCGCGTGGGTGGACCGTGCTTTGTTGACAGTTTTTCTTCATGACAAACGCTGCTGCCGTGAACGTCCTCGTGTGTAAATCTTGGTGGTGTGACGATTTCCGTAGGTTCAGCTCCTTCCTGTGACATTGTGGGTCAGGTGTTTTTTGAGGCTTGTGGCAGATGTTGCTGGGCCCAATTTCTAACCTGAGGAATGGAATAAGGCCAGGCTTCCAAGGCTCAGAATGTCCGAGTTGCAGGGCTCTGTTGAGACCACTGACGAAGTCAGCCTCTGGTGTTGTGACCCTCAGGGACTCTGAGGCCCGGGGCCCCTGGCCGGTCAGTGGCGGGGCCTAACCAGACCCCCTGTACCCTTCGGAGGGACATGATTGTCCCCGAGTGTGACGTTTCTGCAGGGTGCTGGGACCAGGGAGGGGAAAGGAGCCCTCAGACTTAGCTGACTCCCTGGGCTCTGACAGCAGCCATGATCTATGGTGGTTCATTAATTTAACAAACATTATTTATTGAGTACCTCTGGAAGCCAGGTGCTGGCCTGCAGGTGAAGGACCTGGAAATTAATGACCAGCCTGTGTCTGCAAGGAACCCACAGATGGTGGGGAGCAAGGCGGCAGCCAGACTGGTGTCAGTGTGTGCCAAGGGCTGCGATGGGGGTGGGGGTCCCAGAAGTGGATGGAGGGTGATAGAGGGAGCTGAGGGAGGCCGGAGGATGGGGGCGGGGAGGGGTTGCAGTGCAGGTAACAGTCATTGGTCATCGGAGGCAGTAGGCAAGCAGGTGGGGAAAGGTGGAGACACAGGTGTGACTACATCTTGTGCTGGCTAGAGGCTGGAGCTGCCGGAAGACATCTGAGATTGTCATGATGTGTCGATGGGGACCTGGGTAGAGTGACTATAATTTCCCCCCCGCAAACTAGGATGTGTTGAGTAAAGAGAGACGGTATCAGCAATGATTCTGGGACAACAGGGATAAAGTGGCTCTATGGTCTCCCTACCTGGACGGGAAAGTGCCTGGCTCAGTGAGGCTTGTGTCACCACAGATGGGAGGAGACAAGTGTCCAGGGTACTTCCCTTTCCCATTCAGAGGCCACAGCCTGGCTCATCGGGACCCGGCTCTGAACTGGTCTCCAAACGGACAGACAGACGATGGGCCGTGTTTCTCTCTGTGCCACGAGCGTCTTGGTGAATGGGGTTTGACCCCTTTGGGTCATCTGTGGACCAGCTCTATGGGGAGCCGAGGTCTTCCGTGGCACTCTCCCTCCCCCTCCAAAGCTCTCCTGACCTGCCCTTGACAGCGAGGGCCTGCCCCACGGCACCTGAGTCACTGGTGCCTGTGGTGTCCCCACCAAAAAGAACTTGAAGGCAAGAGGTTGGTCTGTGTCCCCAGAGCTTGGTGCAGGGCTGGGCCAAAGCAGGTGCCCAAATATGAGTGTGAGGATTTTCCAGGTTTATCCAAACGGGCTTTTCCTCGCAGGAGGAGTCCTGGAGCTACACGAGGTGTCCCCTGACGGATTGTTCACATTTGGAAGCCACATCCTTGGAGTCTGCTCAGAACGCCGGGCCTTAGCTTTTAGGGCTCCTTCGGGGAAACCACTCGAGTGAATGGCTCTTCAGCGAAGGATTTATTCCTTCAGCCCAAGGACCCCTTTTCTGCTTCCCTGTCTGCGTCACTGGGAACAGCCCTAAGAAGCCATGTTAGTTAACTGGCTCAGGACCTTGGAGTTGGAGTAACGGGGTTTATGGCAGATGTGGGTGATGCAGCCCCCCGGGAGCTCTGTGTAGTGCCTGCCAGAGGTGGATCTGGGCCCAGGGACTCGGACGCTCTTCCCGTCAGAGCTGAGTGTCAGCCCTGGGGCTTGGAGGGTGGAAAATTAATGATTTAGATGCAACATCCAGAAATCCCACAGGCCTGACATGGGGGCATTTTTGTCAACAGGTAGATTAAAAAAAAGCTTAGCTCCCCCACCCCCTCCCTTCTCTTTATGATAGAAATGATGCGTGTTCCTTGCAGATAAGACAGAAGAGCAAACTCTGAAGTGGTTTAATAACGTCTCAGTGGGGCGGGCCCTTCCTTGCATTTACACACAGACCCATCCACACCTGTCTAAGTGGGAATAAGGCCATGTCACCTGTGTGGCCGCGTTCTTCCCCCTTGGGCCTCTGCACACACATCTTTTGGGGGGGGTCGTCCCACGGCCCCTGGAGACCCCAGATGTCTATGGCTGTTTCAGCCTAAACCCCGAGGGGCCAGTGAGGTAGAAGCGGCCTGCAGAGCATTGTGGCAGGTGATGGGGACCTTGTCTCAGGCCCATATTGGTGTGGGAGCTAGTGGGGGGCGGGAGCTGGAGACGCCCAGAGGTGCAGGGGCTCCCTGAAAAGCCAAGTCGGGTACCATTGTTCTTAGAGCCCAAGGACAGCTTAATCCCCATTTTGTGGAAGTAGAGCCTGAGGCCTAGAGGCTGTAACCTGCCCCTGCCCATCTCTCCCCTGCTCGCCTCTCCCCTGCACCTTGCTGGATCCTGAGCTCCCGGGAGACAGACACAGTGACCTTGCTTCCAGCCTCTGAAGGGCACTGGAGTAGAAGTGATTCAGACGCGGGAGGATGTGTGAGGCATCTGGATCTTCCCCTCGCCCCGCCTTCCTAGGAGGGGCCAGCCGCCCTCCGGAAGCTCTGGGGACTTTTATTACATTATCGATCGGTACTGTGGCATTTTCAAAAGTGGTTCCCCCCTTCCCGGCTGTAGCAGGAGATAGGCACCCCACAGGCAGGACTCCCAGATGCCTTCGGCAGGCATCCACTCACCCAGAGCAAATGCTTACAGGATGAGGCGCTTGGGACTCAGAGAGGGCAAGTGACTTGCCCAAGGCCACACAGCAAGTCGCTGGCAAAGCTGGGGCTTACTTTTCGGTCTACATGTTCTTCTCACCATACCAGTTCTCACAGCGTTTGCCTCCTCTCAGCCCTGGGGGAACCCCAGCCTGCTGACGGGCCCAGGCTGGAGGACCTGTGAGATGATGACGTAGCCCATTCTGCTTCGAGCCTCGGTTGCAGTGGTTGCTCAATAATTGGTGTGCTTTGGGCTGTTACTGATACGGGGTTCCTTTGGGCTATAACCCGTCATGCCAGAGCCCCGCTTTCTTCCAGCCAGCAGCAGTCAGGGGTGACTGGGGTTCAGATGAAAGCTCAGCGAGAGCCTAAGACTTGCCCGCATCACGACAGAGCAGGAATTCGAGCCCAGGTCTGCTCTGAGCGCCCCTGCCCCACAGGGCTGGCTCTGGGGTCCTGGGGTAGTATGAGTGGCCTGGGGAGCTGGTGGACTGTGGGGGCTTCCCTGGGCTCCTCTGTGGCCCCTCCTGCCTTCAGATGTGTCTGTCCTACTGGCTGCCACCCGTGAGACACAACCAGCAACTTCATACACAGACATGTGCACACACACCTGGGACCCACCTGGGAGAGCAGGAACTGTGTGAGGACCTTCTCTGAGGCAGAGAAGGCATGAGCTCCCCCCGCAGGCATGGCCACAGCCTCTCTGATCACCACCAGGACCAATGCCCTTGCTTTACAGCTCAGGACTCCGAGCCAGTGTGTGGAACCAGGCAGATGAGCGACAGGGTTGGAGCCAGGGTTAGAAGCGAGGAACCAGGCTTGGCTCCGTCCTCACCTTGTCTCTGTGAGCCCCTCTGTCACTGGTGACAGGGGCAACCATGGTCACCCCCATCAGAGGGAGTAAATGGCCAGGGAGCTACCATGTCTTGAGCACCTACTAAGTGACTGGTTTACTGGGGGCATTTAGCTCACTGGACTATAGATATGAAATGGTTTCCTTTTTTTTTTTTTTAATTTTATTGGGGGAACAGCCATGGTCATTGGTTACACGTTGCTTTCATGCTACAATGGCATAGTTCACGCTTTTAAGGGGGGCGCAGCTCACAGTGACCCATGTGAGGATCGAACCAGCAACCTTGGTGCTATCAGAACCACGCTGTAACTAACGGAGCTAATCAGTCACCCCCTATGGTTTCATTTCTTAAAAAATAAGGAGATAGAGTAGCTCCAGACTCGGAATTCCGATGGCTTGAGGTCACATCCTGGCTCCGTGCCTCTTGCTGTGTGACCTTGGACAAGTTTTTGACCCTCTCTGCCTTCGTTTCCTCGTCTTTAAAATGGAGATAATAGTATCATGCAATCATACGATATCATAGGGGTGTCGTTAGGATGAAAAGAGTTCCTAAATCTAACGTGCTAGGACCGTGCCTGGCATTCAGGAAGCACTGTATGTGTTAGCTGCTATTGTCACTATTATGTTTATTATTCACATAATTGCCCAGGCCGTTGTCCATCCCTCATGCCAGACTGGCCAGATGCCACAGTTTCTGGCCCCGTCCTGTTGCTCAAATCGTCTCGTTTCGGCAGCGGGCTCAGGCCTGCTTGTTTTCAAACCTCGGTTTTCAATTCGATTCAGATCTCTTCTCACCCTTAATCCAAGGAGGAGGCTCCAAGCCTCCCAGTGGGTCGAGCCCAGTGCTTGGCTCATCTTTCTCTTGGGGAGGCAAAAATGGAATACGGCCCACTCCTATTTCTGTGTCTCCATGTTTTTCTGACGTCAACTATGTTAAGGGGAAACCTCTTTTAATCCAATAGATTTATTTTCTGGTTAAAACAAAAACTCCCAACATACTGAATGAGTTGACCACTCAGAGGGTGTCTGGGGAGACCCCTTCCAGGTCAAGGCCCCTGGGACCCTGGAATTGGAGCCACACACCTGGGGTTGAACCCTAGCTCTGCCATTGACCTTGGGCAGGGCACCTGTCTTTCAGCCTCCATTTTCTCATCTGTAACGTGGGGATATAAAGGCACCTGTCTTAGGGCTGTTGCAAGGAGCAGATGAGGTCACGTGTGTGTAAAGCTTTGGGTGATGTGTATGGCTCTTAGTTAGATGGTCTTTCTCTTCCCTTGGGTGTCATTCAGGGGTGTGTGTGTGTGTGTGTGTGTGTGTGTGTGTGTCTACACTGGTTCACAGGCTGCGTGGTAAAGATAAGGGGTTCCAGAAGATGTCTTGATTGTGAGGTAGGTACGGCCGTGCTCAGCTCAAGTGAGATTCACGCTTTTCCGCTCAGCTCTGTACCCCTCACCTTCTGTCCGTACCGGACTTGGGCATCCCTTATGCCTGTGCAAAACCACAGGCCTGGACTCGTCTGCTAGAAGCTCATGGTGTCTCCTGGGTGGTGGGGGAGCTCTGGTTCCCAGGTTTGGAGGTCCTCATGGGACCCCCCTGCCTCGTCCCATCAACAGTCTCCCCATTGATTGTATCATCTCTCACGATCACAACGATAATGTCCTAAAAACGCTTGCTGGTTGACTCTCCCAGTTCTGCCATGTCTGTGCCTCAGTATCCACATTTATCAAAGAGGACTAGAATCATACTGCTTCGTGGGTCATCTGTGGAAGTAATGAGTTAATACGGGTGAACCTGCTTATATGAGGTCTGACAATGAAGTTCCTGAACTTGTTGTAACAACGTTGCTAACCTTTTTGATATCAGAGGGATTATTCATTATGAATTTGTACCAACTGCACAAACAGTTAACCAAGTTTCCTATTTGGAAGTGCTGAAAAGGCTGCGTGAAAAAGTTAGACAACCTGAACTTTTCGCCAACAATTCATGGCTCTTGCGTCATGACAATGCACCAGCTCACACAGCACTGTCTGTGAGGGAGTTTTTAGCCAGGAAACAACTGCATTGGAACTCCCTCCCTACTCACCTGATCTGCCCCCAGTGACGTCTTTCTTTACCTGAAGATAAAGGAAATATTGAAAGGAAGACATTTAGATGACATTCAGGACATCAAGGGTAATATAATGACAGCTCTGATAGCCATTCCAGAAAAAGTTCCAAAATTGCTTTGAAGGGTGGACTAGGTGCTGGTGTCGGTGCATAGCTTCCCAAGGGGAGGACTTTGAAGGTGACCGTAGTGATATTCAGCAATGAGGCGTGTAGCACTTTTTGTAAGATGAGTTCGTGAACTTAATTATCGTATCTCACATAGCGCCTGAAGCAGAATCAATATTTTCTATGACTATATTTATTCTTTATATTATTACCACTCAAAACAAGACCTTTACAGAGAAGATGCTTCAATGATACTTTGTTAAGAGATGGGGAGTGACCCTGAAAGTGGCTTAAAACAGCTGCCGTGCCTAAAGATGTCTCATGCTTTTTCTTTTGTGAAGAAGACAAGTGTCAAATTTGATGACCTCTTCTGGGGTGACACAGGACTGTCAGCTATTTGTCCTCCCCAAACAAAGCACCTAATCTGTTCCCTCAAGAGGAAAGTGATTTTTTTAAACAATGTGTGAGAATGTAACTGCTTTGGGAGAATTTTGAAAGTAGATGTTTAAAAGTGTTTCCATTGTTACAAGCTTTTATAGCTAGAAAGCAATGGAAGTATGTTTTCTTTAAAAACTCTCCATGTCTGCACACCTTAAGAACTTGAAAATAGAAAATTGCAACCGATTTAAAAATCCCCCAAAAGAAAAGTTTTAGGTGATTTCAAATCTGCTTGTTAAAAGCATACAAATACCAATCTTCTTTATTTGCAAGACTAAACGATGGACATTAAGGAAGATGGACAGATATAGTCGACCCTTGAACAACGTGAGGGTTAGAGGTGTAAACCGCCGAACTGTCAAAAATTAGCGGGTAGATTTTGACTCCCTCAAGCTTAAGTTGTCCCTTGGTATCCATGGGGGATTGATTCCAGGACACCCTCTCCCCACACACACACCGAAATCCGCCAATACTCAAGTCCCCTATATAAAATGGCACAGAACAATGCATGCAGTCAGCCCTCCACATCTGCGGCCCCCCCAACTGCGGGTCGAAAACAATACAGGTATTTAGTGAAAAAATTAGGCGTTTAAGTCTATGAGTGGAGTTCAAACCTGTGTTGTTCAAGGGTCAACTGTATTAGCCAAATTTCACCAAAAATAGTTCCTTCTTTGGTGAATGGAACTAAAAGATGAGTATTGGTATTTAGAAAGTACAGCCCACGAGGCATTTCTTCCATTTGGATGTATAAACCTTTGTGTAACTCCAAATTTCAGCATTGTTTATGGCTCTAACAGCCACTCAGATCAAGTATGCAAATAAGCCTGCATAGAACCAGACCCTTGAATGGTCCCAGCACAGTGGGTTAACTCATGCTTTTGGAAAATAATTTTAAAAAGCACATGCAATTGCACTGCTAGCTGTAAAAATAAAAAATATATATATTGCGAATGTTTACATGAAAGCCAAAAGGTCTGTTATACTGTTAGTAAATAAAATAAAAACATTTAAAAGTAGTGTTTCTTTAATCTTTGTGTGTCTCCTTTATACATTTCTCGTTTTCATACGTGCTTTATGGGTTCATAATATATCTGTGCATCGTTATGTAATTTATAAATATTTATACCTACTTGGACATTTCTGCTCATAATCACTCCCAGGCCTCCCTCTCCTTCAGGTCTCTCGTGGATCTCTATCCTTAGCGTCTCCAGTGGGTGGGGGGTGGGGGTGGGAGGTCGGAGGAAGGGGCTTTCTCCCTCGTCTAGGGAAGCAAGACCCGCAGCGCCGTTCTCAGCCACTAGGGGGCAGTAGAGGGGAGCAAACAAGCGCTTGGGAAAAGCCCGAGGAAGCTCTAGGGTCCAGAAGGCACCTTCATGTCTGTTTTCTCCCCAGCCTTCTCGGTCATCCCTTCTCAGGACTGGAGTAAAACAAACCATCCTCAGGCCTTGGGGACTGAATCCCACTGAGTGTTGGCAACAAGGAGGGGAGTCAGTGATGCTCAGGCTCATTCCGAGCGGCCAGGCTTTCACCTGGACACTGGATCGTCCGATGATGGGGGAGACCCTGGACTTGGCCCCAGCCGTGCTGCTTCCTGAGCCTCAGTTTCTCCAGCTGAGCTAGTTAGAATTCCATAAGGGCCCCATTACGTCCATTTGGCCAAAGCGCCTGCCATGCAGTTGGTGCCAAGTAAACATTCACAGACTCTGACTTGAGTGGCTCTCATCCTGGTTCATTCGTGCACCATCCCAAAGATTTTCCCTGGCCGGTCACTCAGAGGACATCGTAGCTGATGGTGGGGCCCTGTGTGAGGCCAGCGGGCCACCTGAAGCCCTCTTGGACATCCGAGCCAAGGCTAATTTGCTGGTTACCATTTGCTGTGTTTCCTGAGAAGACTTTTGAATGGAAGTGCTTGCATGCTGGGGGCCTCGTTCTTTGTGAACAGAGCTGGGTATTTGGGGGTCCTTCTCATGGACCATGGTATGAGCCTCCCAACACAGCTCCAAGACACCTCAGCTCCCATCCACACGCCCCGCCGGCCCGCTGGCTGAACTTCCAGAAACAGCCCTGGGCATGTCATGCTCCTGCTCCAAGGTCATTGCTGGGTCCCCATTGCTGAGGGAGTCAGATCAGAGCTCCTGGGCCGGCGTTCAGGTCCACGAGGTAGGAGCTCTCCCAGCCCGCAGCATTCCGAGCCACTTCCCTCTATGTGGCCTCTGCTCCAACAGGCATGGTGCTGGGCCATTGATGGAACCACAAACAGCCTCAGTTTCCTCATCTGCAAAATGGAGGCAACTAACCCCATGAAGGTTGAGAGTTATGGGATGGAGGACATGGGTGGAAAACTCCATCTGTGGTAAGGACACTCAGCACATACGATGTCCCCTAGTTGCAGATGAAAAAACTGAGGCTCTGAGAGAGAAGTTTGGCCCAGAAATTGCAGAGCCAGGATTAAAAAGTTCAGACCTTCCACCCTCAATCTGGGACATCTCCTGACTGTTCCCAGTGCAAACCCCCCTCCTCAGCCAGGCCCCCGGTTGCTGCCTCCCACATCCCGTTTCCTTTCCTCCACTGCATATGTCACCATCTGCAATTATCAAATCGGTTGGCGGTCTCCTGGTTTATATTGTCTCCTTTTTTAGAATGTGAGCCCCTTGAAGGCATGGACCCTGCATGACCTCGTTTGTCTTGTTCACAGCTGGGGCCCAGTGAATGCTTCTTTGTTTTGTTTTAAATAAATTTTATGGGGGAGCAGTGTGTTTTTTCAGGATCCATCAACTCCAGGTCAAGTAGTTGTTTCCATCTAGTTGTGGAGGGTGCAGCTCACTGGCCCATGTGGGTATTGAACCGGCAACCTTGGTGTTATAAGCACTGCGTTCTAACCAACTGAGCTAACCGGCTGGCCCCCAGTGAATGCTTCCTGAATAGTTGGAAGAGCCAAGACAGTTTTAGAGACTGTGTGGAGGTAATGAAGGCGGTTCCTTTCTTTTCCGGAGAACTCACCCCTGGGGGCTTCTCTGCACGGAGCTCCAGGGTCCCGTCTTCCTCTGGGAACACTGGCCTGGGCAGCAAGGAGCCTCATAAACACCAGCCTCTGGATGCTGGCTTTCATCCAAACCCTGGAGTGGCATCTTAACTAGGCAGTAAAGTGGGTATTAGGCTTAGATACCTTGGAAGGGAATGTTTAAAGAACTTTGATAATTGGAAATTGGCTAAACCCTTGTGATAATTAGGGGGTCGTGGAGGCTGGGATGCTTTCCCAAACTCTGGTTGGAAGGTTTAGGAAACAGGAAGTGACTTTGGAGGCCCAGAAGCCAGCACATGTCTTTGTAGCAGCCCAAGTGGAAAGCGAAATGCATTTGGGTCATGTTGCTTCAAAGCATATTCATAGTTTCTGAAAAATAGGAATTTCATTAATAGTAACACTTTTTCTGGTAAATTTTGTTGACTATAAAAGGTGCATAATTACCAACTGTACGGCTCGAGGACTTTTCATAAACTGAACATAACTGTGTGACTAGTCCTGGAAGCCCCCTCTCTCCAGGTCTCCCCCACTATCCCGCCTCGAAAGTGTCAACATCATCCTGACTTTTTTTTTTTAATTTTTTTTCTTGGGCAACAGTGTGTTTTTCCAGGACCCATCAGCTCCAAGTCAAGTTGTTGTTTCAATCTAGTTGTGGCAGGCGCAGCTCAGTGGCCCATGTGGGGATCGAACTGGCAACGGTGTTATGAGCACTGCGCTCTAACCACCTGAGCTAACCGGCCACCCCCATCCTGACTTTTAACACCATAAGCTGGGTTTATCAGAAACGTTTTGGGCCTTGATTCCAGGCTCTCAGATTCAAATGCCCCCAGGTATCCTTACCGAGGGAGGTTCCCGTGGGACTGTGGCCCCTTGGGCCCCCAGTTGGGGGACATCTACCAATGATTGCCAGGCAAAAACGCAGGCCCCGTTTTGGCGGGTGATGTGATCTTGCGAGAGAAGCTGGATATCTATATTTTTATGTGAAATCTCATGATTATTGAATGTTGGCAGCTCATGAAAATTGAACACACGGTGGAGGCCAGCTCTATCCAGGACAAATGAAACTGCTTATGGGCTGAACTTGGCCTGCAGGCTGCCCATGGGGTGGCTGGAGGGGCTCCCAGGCCTGTGGAGGAGATAGGTATGAACTCAGCATCACAGCTCGGAGGGGATGGGTGGGGGGCAGGATA
>NW_017731476.1:832461-838201 GCF_001890085.2 Hipposideros armiger
ACCCGGTACCTCCAAGTACAGGTGTGGGGACGCTCTTGAATGAATTGACCTTCCCCCCCAAGGTTAAAACTCCTCTGTACACGCATAGTCGTGGTGTATGCGTGTACTCCAATGTAGACAGAGTGGGCGGAGGGGCCACCACCCATAGTTTGCCCTGAAGAGGTCACTGGCCTCACTGGTTGAAAGATCAGAGGGCAGAAGGTGTACAGGAAATGCTGGGAGGCTGCTCCCTCTGCCTCCCTTCCCCACACCCCTCCTGGCCGCTCCTTCTCAGCCCCCATGGGACTCCTGGGCCTGGCCTCCCAGGCAGGGTCCTCTGGAGAGAAGACCTGCGGCTCCCCCTTGGGAGACAGGGTCTCCGGGTCTTTGTATCTCATCACCACTTTTATCTCCCTTATCACACTTGGCACAACTTGACATTTTCAGGGTTCTGCCTTGGGTCACTAGCTTTTTGTCCCCTGTCCCCACAGGATGTCCCACTGTGAGGACAAGGCTGGAGCAGTTTTGTCCATTGCTGTCCCCAGCCTGGGGGTAGTGTCTAGAGCAGCGGTTCTCAACCTGTGGGTCGCGACCCCTTTGGGGGTCGAATGACCCTCTCACAAGGGTCGCCTAAGACCATCGAAAACAAAAAGATACTTACATGACGATTCATAACAGTAGCAAAATTACAGTTATAGAGTAGCAACNGGGCAGGCTCAGCAGTGCAGTGAGTTTAAACACATTCTGAAGGGTGCAGGAGCTGGGCAGAGCCAGGGCATCCCAGGCAGGTGGAGGCTGCAGGTGCCATCTGAGCAGGGGGTACTACAAGGTAATTTGGTGTGCTGGTGGCCCTGGGGAAGGTGGGCAAAGGGGCTGGAGATGTGGCAAAGCCAGTTCTGCAGGACCTAGAGTGGCATTTAGACTTGAGGGGCAGGCCATGGGGGGTACCTGGAGGAGGTTAGGCAGAAGCACGTTGGGCTGATCTCTGGCCCCAAGGGCAGGAGAGGAGAGCTGGGCAGAGGGTGGGCAGGGACTAGCAGGGGATGGCAGGCTTTGGCCTGTGACAGTGGCTAAAGAGAAGGGGACCGAGCCTTCTAAACAAATCCTACCCCCTTCAACCCTTAACCAAGATTTTCCTCTACCAACCCCAAGCCAGGCTCCCTAAGCCCTCTGCCCAACCAGTCCCTGACCCTGGGCTCTGTCCTTGGTCCACTTGGTCCAGTTTTAGCAAGAATCCTACTGGTCAGTTTGCTAAGAATCCCTCATGCTGGAAGCCCAGTCAGCTTCCTCGTTCCCCACCCTCAGTATCTGACCCACCTGGGGTGCTGTCAGCAAGAGTCCTGCCAGGTGGGTTTAGCCAGAACCCCCCCAACCCTGAGGCTTACCTGCTACTCATGTTCCGTCCACTGACGCCACCTGCTCCTTGGCCCTTGTCCTTGTTGGACTCAGATTCCAGCCCACTTTTTTCCCCGGTGGTGAAACTCTGCAGAGGTCCCTTGAATGAAGTCTGTCTTCCTGTCGTGACACGTGTCACGAATTAAGTTTTCTTTCACATCTGTCCACACCCCCAAGGTACTTCCAAGTGTGTCACTATTTGAAGCTACAAACACCCATCCTATGCGAGGGGCTGGCTAGTGAGCTTGGATTCATTTGTTTGACTACTCGAAGCAGCATAACGTCCACCCCCATCCTTATCTTTGGCTTCAATTCAAGGCCCAGCGAGTGCAAAAGCGGTCAGAACTTCTGATCTTTTTTGTGCCCCAGCAGGCCTTCCGTCTCAGCAAATGGCAGCTCTGTCCTTTTAGGAACTCCTGCCAAACACCTCGACGTCGTCTTTCACACCCCGGGTTCGATCTTGGAACAAATTCTGCTGAATCAGCCTTTAAAATCGACCTAGAACCTCCACTGCCCTTGCCACCCCCCCACACAATATCCCCCGCCCCTGAGCCTGAGCTGCTGTATGCCTTGCCCAATTCACTCACTGGCCTTTAGCTCGTCTCTATGTCTCCACCCTTCTTGACGCAGCAGCTGGAGTGGGCCCATTACACCCTACGTCAAATCCTGTGTCCCTCTGCTCAGAACCTCCCCAGGCTTCCACCCCACTCAGAGTAAATGCTAGAGAACTGGCAATGACCTACACAGACCATGATCGGTCCCCTCCCCCCCATCACCCCTCCAATCTCGAACTCTGCAACTCTTCCCCTGGCCCACTGTTCTCTCAGTTATCCCCTACCTCAGGGCCTTTGCACTGGCTGCTCCCATTTCCCAGAAGCTCCTTTCCTGGGATGTCTCTGTGGCTTGTTCCCACCCTCCTTCAGGTGTTTGTTTCAATGTCACCTTCTCAGCAAGTTCTCCTTGAAGCCTTCATTTAAAACCTTCCTTCCTGGCTTTATTTTCCTCCCTGGCTCTTAACCCCTGCACCCTCTACGACACTCTTTTTAATGTTGTGCTTTCTTTTCTCCCCGTGTCCAGCATCCAGTGGGTGATCTGTGAGTGGAAGAGAGTCTTAGATGGTCATTTCAAACCTCCCTGTCTTCCTCTGAGTATTTTTGAGGGTGTGACCCTGGGACATAGGTCACATGGGCTCTCCTGGCTTTGTATGCACTGGACAGGGCTCCTAGCTTGTGGGTCCTGCCCACATGCACACCAACCACTGTCTCAAGCCTACCTTGGAGGGACTGGTTTTCCAACGTGGACAGATACATCTACGATGAATATTGGACGCCTGTTTAAAAGTGTTACTGGATTCCTTGTACCTCTGGCTGTAATATATTTTCTTTGTCAACCAATACCCTCAACGCCACCGTTACTGCATGGAGGTCCTCCTTCTCAAGGAGGGAAAACCTTGCCTAGGGCCTGAAAGAGGTTTGAATAAATGAGTCCAGGGACCCCTGGCCGACCTTACTTCCTACGGTTCCTGCCAGGCACATGGGCCACGATTACTCTCACCTACCCCTAGGCAGAGCAGCAGCCGCTGACAGGGAGCTTGGGCTGACGTACCGGCATAAGGCAGTTCTCAATCCCTTAACCTTGAGTTCTGCAAGCCCCACCACTCCACAAGTGGCAGTTTCTTGGAGCAGTTCTCAGCTTGGGCAGAATTCAAATGAACTCTTGCAATTAATATGCAATTAATCGCTGTACATTCTGGGCCCCCAGGCACCAGGCGTAGGGCAGGGTGAAGGAACTTCAGAGAACGTGGTCTGTGAGAGCACAGGTGTGGATGGCGTGGCTCACCGTCGGACAATCCCGCTTGGCACCAAGATCTGCAAAGGTTTGGGGGACTTTGGTCGATTGCCCTTGGTTCATATGTTAACAATAGTGCCTAGCATTTATTGAGTGCCTACTAAGTGCCAAGTGCTTTTTACAGACACGATCCCATTTCAACAGCCCAACATTCCTCCCTTTTATAGATACAATTGAGGCTTGAAGGAGTTAAGAAGCGTGTTCACAACTCATGGTTGGTTAAGCCTCCAATGTGCCTGATCCCATGTCAGTATTCTTGACCATTCTGCCCCCACCCCAAGCCTTGAAGATTTGGGGTTGGCAGCCTCTGTGGGGCACCCTGCCTAGTAACTACAACTTCGTGTCTGTCATGGGGCCTCCTTGGGTCATGCTGCTCAGGATCTCAGCTGGGGACGGCCTGCGTGGGGAGGCCCCATTTGTCACACCCAACCCTTGGCATTCTGTCTGGGGCCCTTCTTTGCCCCCCTTCCTGCTGTTCCATGCCCTGACAGGGACCCCAGGTGACTGCCACTTCGTCCTTCCAGGGGAGCCCTTCCAGCTGGTTTCCACAGGCCAAGTCCTCCTGGGCAGCCCCCAGGGGGAAGCACAAGCCCTTAACTGCATTCTTGGGGGGACCCCTGTCCTGAGCGGTCCTGCGACTCCAGGTCCAGCATGAGGCATGCCTTCCAGAAGGCCCTGCAGCTGTCCGGCTGTGGGAAGCCCAGCGAACACTGCAGCCCAGACCCTTTGGGGCTCTTTCCTGGAGGGGGTCCTGCTGGTCCATGTTCCTCGTGGGGGAGCCCGAGCCTCACCCGGCAGGGCCTTTCTAGGTCTTCTGTAGGGCGCCCCCTCCCTGCCGGTTTTGATGCCCCACGTCTCCGGTCGGAAGCCTCTTTCTCCGAGAGCGCCTTGCCTGGCATTCTCCTTGCTTCTTAGATCCTCCACGTGAGTGCGGGTCGCTTTCGGGGGCGTCCCATCTATCCGGGTCCCCTGCCCGCGCCCGGCTTGGGGCGCCCCCTCTCCCCTTGCGGGCGGGAGCCGGAACAGTGTCGCCAGCCGCCTGCAGGTGTCTCCCCACGGAAGGGCGCGCGTCCCTGCGCCGTGGCCGCTGCCAGGCGCCAGAGGCTCCTCGCCGAGGTGCACTCGCGCTCCGGGCTCCGGGCTCCGGGCGCGTCGGAGCCGCTCCGCCGCCGCCGCCGCCCGCTCCCCGCGCCGCGCCCCCACTGAGGGGGGGGGCATGGGCCCGCGCCGCGTCTGCTGCCGTCGATCGCAGGCACCCGAGCGCCAGGGCGCGGCGGGCAGCGGCCGCTGACGCGGGGCGCCAGCTGCCAACTTCGCGCGCGGAGCTCCCCGGCGGCGCGGTCCCGGCGGCGCGGGCGGCATGAAGACGAGTCGCCGCGGCCGAGCACTCCTGGCCGTGGCCCTGAACCTGCTGGCGCTGCTCTTCGCCACCACCGCCTTCCTTACCACGTACTGGTGCCAGGGCACGCAGCGGGTGCCCAAGCCCGCCTGCGGCCAGGGCGGGCGCGCCAACTGCCCCAACTCAGGCGCCAACGCCACGGCCAACGGCACCGCCGCCCCCGCCGCCGCCGCCGCCGCCGCCGCCGCCGCCGCCGCCGCCGCGGGGAACAGCCCCCCTGGCGGCGCGCTCTACAGCTGGGAGACTGGCGACGACCGCTATCTGTTCAGGAATTTCCACACCGGCATCTGGTACTCTTGTGAGGAGGAGCTCGGCGGGCTCGGTGAGTGAGCGGCGGTGCCCCGCGGGCTCGGCTCCCGGCTCCTCCGCGCTGCGCGGCCCCAGCTGCCCGAGCCCCCAGCCGCGTCCCTACTCCCGGCCGGCGAGGGGGCCCACGCCGCCGTGGCCAGTGCTCCGCAGGACTCGGCCCCACGTTCGGGCCGGTCGTTCGGGACGCTCCTCCGTTCCAAGGTTGGGGGCCGAGCTCCTGCGGTTGCCGAGCGCCAGGCGGCTCTGGGGACATTGCCGCACCCTGGGGAGGTGCGTCTTCCGAACACCCACCCCAGCTGCGGGCGCAGAGGCGCGCGTTCGTTTCCGCGCCAGAACTACTGTCCCTGCTCGCCCCTCCCCCTCTTTCTTTCGCGGGGCGCTGGATGCCTCCCACCCATCCCGTCGCGCCTGGGGGTGGGGTGCTGGGACTGTTGCTGAGAACCGCTCCCCCCCTCCCCCCCGCGGATCCACAGAGCCGGGAGCCGAGGGAGTCATTCTCCTTCTCCGCACTAAACCGCTCCCAGGTCGGGCTTGCCAAGCACCCGCGTGGGGAGTTGGGGCAGTCGGGTGGGTTCTGGGCAGGGAGCCCTTGGTGTCCTGGCCCCGCCCGGGAGAGGATGCTGCTGGGGGGGAGACAGGATGCAGGCGGGAAAGCGGAACAGCCCGGCGAGTCTCCGATCAGGATTGGGGTGTGTGTGACTTTTTAGAAGGCGGATCAAACTGCTCCCTTTGCTTCGCACCCCCTCCTGTGCTGCCTAAATGCAGCCAAGACGGGAGTGAGTGCCCCGAGGCAGGCAGGGAGGCAGGGCT
>NW_017731476.1:838991-841022 GCF_001890085.2 Hipposideros armiger
AAAATAATTTTATGGTTGGGGGTCACCACAACATGAGGAACTGTATTAAGGGGTCACGGCATTAGGAAGGTTGAGAACCGCTGGTCTAGTGCATAGTAGGTCTTCAATATTTATTTGCAAGATAATGTTGGATGAGGCCTCGGGATGATGGACCAGAGGTTTCCTGGGGTGTTGCCTGCTCTGTCTCACCTGGGAGGGGGGCGTGCCCCACTGGACTTGACTGTGACCACCTGCTCAATGCTGGCTGTTAGCTGGAGGTACTGGGTATTTGCATAGGGTCCCACCCCTGACCCGCTTCACCCTATCAGACTGACTTCTGGTGTGCACACACGTCTTGAATTTTTACTCTGGGATGTAATGAAAAAATTCACCTCCAAAGGCTTCTTGGCTAACATCCTCTGCTTTCCACTCAGCCCACCCCTAACCTCTCGTAAGGAGGCCTCATAATGTCTTGTCCTTGTCTGCGCCCTTTAGGCCCCCACCCATCCTTCTCCAAGCACAGGAAGATGTTTCAGGGCCTTGGAGGCCCTGCCCTGGACACATCACCGCCTCCTCCCACCAGGCATCTCCTTTGCAGGGAAAGGCAGCCGCCTTGCTTCTTCCTGCACAAGCAGTGGCATCTCGGGCAGCAGAGTAGCACCCCCACCCCACACCCTCCCACAACCCACATCCCCTGCCCCAGCCCCCACAGAGTGTCCTGCCCTTGCTTGAGGTCTCTCCTGGCCTCTGCCCAACTCTTGCAGTTATTTCCTTGTGGCTCATCCATGTAGGGCATCCAGGATGTTTAAACCTGAGCGTTAAAAAAAAGTATTAATTGCAAAACATTGAAAAACAATGTCAGCTTACATTTGTGGAGCCCTTAATGTGCCCCAGGCACTGTTAAAACCACACACTTCCCAGATCTTGTCCAATCCTCACCAGGCCCCTTGAGGCAGGCACATCTGTCATACCCATTTTTCAGATGAGGAAGTTGAGACTCAGGTTTGGGGCCAGGCCTCACATCTGGCCAGGGGCCTGAATTGTCTTCTGGGGCAGAAAGGAGCCAGTGTGAGGTGGTACGGGAAGAGGATGGCACAGTTGGGGGTGGGAGGAGGGGGATTTGGTGGGTTCAGCCTAAGACCCTCCCTGCCAGTCCTGTTAGTAAGAACGTGGATGGTGAGTTTGTTGGGAAAATAAAACAAACCCACAGTTTTCTCTTGAACACTATTGGCTAGAGATTACCCCTCCCAGAAAAATCACGATTTTCTTCCCTGGGGGCTTGGAAAATAGTTATCAGCCTGTCAGTGATAAATTTGGAAGGTCTGAGCCAGCTTGGATGGTTTCCCCCCACCCCCCACCCCACTGATGCTACAGTGCAAATCCTGCCCTCCACCCCCACCCCTTGGTCTGGAAAGGGTGTCAGGAAGTATCTGGCCTCAAACTTTGGTTGCTATGACAACCTTTCTTCTGGGTTCTGTGACCATTTTTAAAATTATTTTTTACTTGAAGAGGAAAACAAAAACAAAAACGCCCCAACAAACCCTGAAAAAAAAATCCTGCCCTCACCGTCCCCCGCCCCTGAGAACGTGGAAGACCCCATTTCTTTCCCTCCTGCCCATGGACTATAAGGAATTTCACATTCACGGAATGAAAACACCAACCACGAAACCCTAACCTCTCTGTGAGAAGCAGCTGCTTAATGTTCCTTCCTCTTAATGGTAATTTCTGTGCTCAGAAAAACCTCTTCCCACTCTGGGCAGCCACAGGAAAATCTAATAAGCCCGTCCCTCCTGCCCCCCCCCCAACACACACACTAAAAACCTACAGCGTTTACAAAGAAAGCTGCAGCCTGTCCTAAACGGACCCAATTTCCCCAGACCCAGCATAAAGGAACCTTTCTTTTCTCCTTCCCCCAAGAAGAGGCATCAACCTCCTTCAGCAAACAGAAAGGAGGGGGAAGTGTGGCTTCCACACAGAAGTACTCTGAGCCCTTCACGCAAATTGGATTTCTCTCTGGTTTGAATGCTCCAGAAGAGGTGGGTGGGTGGGTGG
>NW_017731476.1:841302-870060 GCF_001890085.2 Hipposideros armiger
TGGGTGGGTGCAGACCCAGGCCTCTGGGGTGCTCAACAAGGTTAAGGCCTGGAGCGGGGACTGGAGGTCTGGGGTGGGGAGATGGGGTGGCCAGTGGGTGCGTGTGCTAACTGGGAACTTGAGGAAACAGTGACTTGAGACTTGATGGGGCGCCAGGGTTGAGGACTTCTGAGGATGGCTGGAGGGGTTGGGACTGGATGGCCAGAGAGGAGATGGGAAGCGGGAACGGGCGGCTTGGTGTGACTCTGTCCCCTGTAATGGGGGCAGCAGTGCGCTTTCTCCCTTGTGAAGGATGGAAGGCTCTCAAATGTAAGACCAGGCTCTGCCCTTTTCTTAGCTTTTGCAGGAGCCTCAGTTTGCTCCCCTGTAGAATGGGGATTTGAACAGTTCGCACCTGGTCCAGGTGTGAGGCTTAGTGGAACAGCTGAGCCCCTGCTGGCGTGTGAGCACCTGGCCACCCTGTCTGAGCCACTCATGCCTCTCCAGTGCATTTCTGCAGCAGCCTCCCAGCTTCTGCCATTGCTCCCCGCATTGCTCCCCCCAGCCCACTCTCCAGCCAGCGTCAGCGTAACTGTCAGATCCTGCCCCCCCCTTTGTGCAGCCCCCTTCCACAGCCTCTTCTTACTTAGAGTCAAAGCCGGGGCATCCTGTCTGAAAGCAGCCTCAACCCCTCCCACTGCAACCCCTCTGAGCTCTTCTCTCTCTCCAAGCCACCCCCCCCCAATCTCCCTGTGGACACCGGCTCCTGCCACCTTGACCCCAACACCAGGCACTCTTCCTCCAGATCACCACAAGGCTATTTTCAGAAACTTCTTTAAGTCAGTGTTGCGCTCTCTCCAAGCCCCCGAATCAAAATCCATCTCCCCACGTTTCCTGCTTGATGTTTTTCTAGCACTTGCCACTGGTGGACTTTACCTGCACATTCCTCGTTTGTTTTGTGTGTTGCCCACCAGCTCTGTGAAGCGGGGGGCAAGGGGAGGTGTGTTGAGTTTATCTGCTGGCTCTGCAGGACTCCCATGGGCACATAGTAGGTGCTCAGTCAACATTCGTGGGAGGGACGTTGCTATGTTGTTATGGGTGTTGGTGTTGCTTGTTTTTATCCAGTTCTTTCCCAGGCTCTGAGTGTCTTCTTACTACGCGATTAGCCAGGTTTGTCCGGGGATCACCCCCCATTTACTGAGGTGCCGTTGCAGGCCACCCCCCTTCTCACACCCAAGTGAGTGTCGTGTGGGGCCCTTCCCTCCCAGGACGAGACAGCCTCCAGCTGCCCCCATGCCTTTCTTGCTTTGCTTTTCTGCAGAGACAGCCCAGCTTTTCTGCCTGCTCTTTTAAATTATGCTGCTGTATTTTCTGAAGTATGAGGACGCACGTGATATCCCCAACTGGGAAACTTCTAGTGCTTGGGAGTGTGTCGGTGTAGTAACAGATGGACTCCATGTTAGGAGTGTCTGATGAGTGCAGGTTCCCACTGTGAAAGGTGTGGCTCTAAGACCCTGACATGGGTTACCTCCTTCCAGCCCCGTAACAGCTCTGTGAGGCAGGTGCCATGGTTAACATCCATTTTCCAGATGAGAAAACCGAGGCCCAGGGAGGTGACGTGACTTGCCCAAGGTCACACAGCTTCCACATGGCAGAGCCGGGAGGCTCATCCAGGCAGAAGGCTCTAGAGCTGCAGAGCCTGCTGTGCTGCACCCCACCACTGCCACTCCAATTCATTCAGGCTCCCCAGCTCCTCCGACAGGCCTTGTGGGGACGAGCACTGCACCAGGAGGCATGGGCCCCAGGGTCAAGTCCAGACTCCAGTGTGGCTTTGGATACGTCACATTTTTTTCCCTGGTATGTAAAATGAGGGTTTTGTTTTGGTTTTTGTCTGGATGATGGATGTGGCAGAACACCCCATGACCATAGACAGTCCTGGGTCCAGCCCCCAGGCCATCCTTGCCTGCTGTGTGGCGTCTGGTAGGGGCTTGCCCCCTCTGGGCCTCAGTTTCCTTGGCTGGGACGTGAGGATGATGATATATGCCTCACGACAGCATCACTGGGGTTCAAGCAGATACTCAAGCTGGCACCAGACCAGTGCTGAACGCTTGGCGCTTGCTGAGATCTGACCCCATGTCAGAGGCTGCAGACTGGCCTGCGAGTAAGATCTGAGCTGTCTATTCTGTTTTGTTTGGCCCCACGGTGTTTACAGGGTCTTTGAATAAGTTGCCAACGTTTGAAAATTGACACACGTCACAGAAACATCTGGATTCATGGTTTTTCTCATCAGCCTGGCCTCTCGGTGGGCCCTGGGCCCTGGAGCCCGATCCCTGTGTGAGTGGCCGCTGTCCCTGCCGGAGCCCCCCATCTGCTTGTGCCTGTCCGCCTCCTCCCAGGGGCTCAGGCGCCAAGGCTTGGAGTCAGATCACTTTCCTCGTCTCCTTAGGACTCTCCTCTGTGTTCTGTCTCCTCAGTCACAGCCAACCATCTCCCGGGGCCTGTGGGCCCAGGGATTTGCATCCACTGTCACTGTGACCTCCTCTCCATCTCCTTTCCCCCCAGTGGCTCTGCTCTAGCCAAATCAGCCTCCTTGCTGACCCTTGAACAGGCCAAGACCCCCTGCCCCAGGGCCTTTGCATGGCTGTTCTTACCACCTGGGAACATTTCTCTCAGATATGTAGCTGCAAGCTGCCCTCTCTTCTCAGGCCTGTCTCTGCTGAATGTCCTGTTCTCAGTGAGGCCTTCCCGGACCACACTGTCTAAATAAGCGACCTGCCCACTCCCCAGCACTTCCTGTCCCATCCTATTCCTCCCTCATCACTCTAATTGTTTTGTTACCTACCACATATCACACTCATTTAGCTTCTTTATTCTCTCCCTCCCCTGCTCCCATGCGCGCCTTGTGGGACAGGACCCTAGACGAGCAGGCACTTAGTAAGGGTTCGGTGACTCTCTGTTGAATGCATTTGGGATTCTAGGAACGTCTCAGGCTCCTGTTTGCAGTGAGGGCCCGGACTCTGTGCTCTGTGCCTGTCACTCCCATGGACTCGTCAGACGCTCCCACCTCCTTCCTCCCACTCCTGTTCTCCTGGGAACAGTGTTCCGTGGGATGCTCTGAGGGCCTGCCACAGTTCACTATGGTCACCCTCCTGCTTAAATTCTGGGGTCCCAGCTTCTGGCCATGCTGTGACCTCTGTGCGGCCTGCAGGACTGTGCTGGTGAGGCTCTTTGGGTCCTAAGTCATAGAAGCAGATTTGAGCCCAAATAAGAGTAAAAGGGAGTTTGTTAGAAGGATGCTGCCGCCTGCAGGTCCAGGCCGAGGTGATGTCCCCAGGCCTTGGAGGCCAGAGCCACAGTCACCTGGGCTCCTGGAGGCCACGGTTCATGGACCCTCCCTCAGGTCTGGAGCCACCGACTAAAATTCTGCAGGGGCCAGATGAGAAGCCCGAGAGAGTGCTATAAAGAGGGAGTGGGAGGGAGACTGTTATCTCAGCATAGGGGCCCAGATGGGGCCGAGTTGGCCATTTTGTGAAAACAGGGGTTTTCTTTTGGTGGGGGGAACAATGTATTTTTTGGGGGAACAATGTGTCTTTTCCAGGACCCATCAGCTCCAAGTCAAGTTGTTGTCCTTCAGTCTAGTTGCAGGGGGTGCAGCTCGCTGGCCCATGCGGGAGTCAAACCGGCAACTTTGTTGTTAAGAGCACGTGCTCTAACCAACTGAGCCACCCGGCCGCTCACTGGCAGCTCAGCGGCAGCTCAGCTCAAGTCATTGTCTTCAATCTAGTTGTGGAAGGTGCAGTTCACTGACCCATGTGGGAATCGAACCGGCAACCTTGGTGCTCAGAGCACACACTCTAACCAACTGAGCCCCCTGGCCGCCCCCAAACTCCAGGTTTTTATGTGAAATCTCTTGATGTTTAAAATTTGTCAACGAATTCAATTAAATATAAGAAGCCAAAAGCCATCACGTACGAGGGCCAAGCAGACTCTTGTCCTGCCCATTGGCACCTTCTAGGGCAGAGCCCTGCTGGTAACACGGTTCGACTTCCAGCCCCCAGTTTCCATGTTTGTTGTTTCATGGTCTTGACAGAGTATCTGACTGGGCAGCAGGGTGCAGGTGGCCATGGAGGGTCCCATCGGCTGCTCTGGGCGGGGGTGGTGGGTTACATAACCCAGTCCTGTGGATGGAGGCACGAGCTTTGCTGAGCCCAGGGGATGGATTGGGGCATCGGCAGACGCCCGCAGAGGGTCTGATCCTGTTAGCCAGGACTCACTACAAGAGAGAAGAAAGTCACTTGAAACGGGCTTAGGACACAGAGGGAATTTACGGTCCTTCCTCATGGGAAGTCTGAGAAGTCCGGCTGTGGTGTGGCCAAATCAGTGTCGTTGGGCATTTGTCTCTTTCTGGCTCTTGGCTCTGCCTTCCTTCTGGATTAGCTTCATGCTTAGTAGACTGTCCCCCGTGGTCGTCCCCGAAAGCTTTGAGCTCACCTGCTGTCCTTCCAGTAACTTTAGTGTAAAAGAGGGACCCTCTTCCTCGAGGTTCCAACAAAAGCCCCAGACATGGTTCTCATTGGACCATCTTGGATGATGTCCCTACCCCGAACCAATTAGTGTGGCCAAAGGGGATGGACTGTGTTGATTGGCCAGGTCTTGGTCACGTGGCCGCCCCAGGACAGGAGAGGAGAACAGCTCCACCTAAGCCACGCGGCCTGAGTGGGAGAGGGGTGTACCCACCAGCTCTTGCCACAGCAATGCCATGTAACAGTGACCGCGAAACCTCAGAGGCACACAGCTGCAAATATTGACTCAGCTCAAGAGCCAGGGGGTCACCCGTGTAGGTTGCACTGGGCTGCGTCACTTGTACATGTGATGGTTGCTGGCTGTCGGCTGCAGTGATGGAGGCCACGGGGCTACGTGTCTCTTATCCTCGACAGGCTGTACCGGGCACATCCTCCTGTCGTGTCACAGGTAGGCAAGCCAGAGCAAACCGAACTCTGCAAGCACTTTTCAAGCCTCTGCTTCTATCCCAGTGGCCAAAGCAAGCCAATGGAGGCCTGGTGGGCTGTCCGGGACACTGAGGAAGGTGTGGTCTGGGTGGGGACGCTGGTGGAGGCCGTGGTTTAGGACAGAGCAAGTGGGAGTTTTTCCTCTTCTGTGTTTTCAGAAGAAATGTGCTTCTCAGTTTCCTTATCTGAAAAGTGGGAGTAACAGTGGTTCCAGTTCCTAGAACGGCTCCAGCCTGTGGTTCCTGGTTGCTTTACCTCTATGAAATTGGGATGATGAATCTCTGTCCAGAAACAGGCCATTGGCTCCAAACATGAATACAGTGGAACTGAACCCTGTCATTGGATTCTAGCCAAGTGGTGACATGGGCAAGGTGGGCGAGGCGGCCCGGCCCCAAACTGCCCAGGCTGAGGCCGCCTCCTCGTGGCTTTTGGCTCACTTGGCTGTAGGGTGCAGGGTCTTCTCCTAGGGGTGCCCCCTTCCCTGCTGCTGTGGACCTGAGGGGGGCGTCCGTGCTCCAGCTTCTGGAAGCAGAGCTGGAAGCCTGGGGGCAGGGCAGTGGCTATGGGGGCCTTGTCCTGCATCTCAGCCTCTCAGGCAGTGGGTCAGAGATGGCAGCCGGGATGCGAGAGAGGAGGCACAGACACATTGTGGGGGTGACGGACACAAGGAAGAGATACACCCAGAATTGACTCAGTGGGACCCTGAGATCAGATAGCAGAGCCAGAAAGGGAGGTGGTGCAAGAGGGGAGAGAGACAGAGAAAAAGGAAGATAGAGAGAGGCGGGGAGAGAGGCTGAGAGACAGAGAGACAGGGACACAGAAGGAGAGACAGACATGCATACACATGCACACACGTGCACACACATGCACACACATGCCAGGCATGCACGCGCACGCACACACACACGCACACACATGCACAGACGTGCACACACACACACACATGCACACACATGCACGTACCCAGGGAGAGAGCAGGCCTGGGGAGCAGGAGGGGAGAGGCAAGTGAGGGGAGCCTGAAATAGCCCGGGGGAGGTGGCAAGGAGCACATATGGCCCTTTCCCACGGCTCTTTTCCAGGAGAGGCTGAACCCCCACAGGAGGAGGCAGGCCTGCCTACCTGCGGCTCTCAGGGCCTCAGCCCGTGGCGAGGGACAGGTGGGGAAGGCAGGGCAGACTCTCCCCCAGTCTCTATCCTCCATTCTCCGCCCTCCATGCCCCCCATTGCTGGCAGTGGGGTGGGTTTGGTGTTGGGGGTGCTTCTGCTCATCACAGCTCACTATCCCCTCTCCAAACTGTCCCAACTTATTTTTATTAATCACTCACCAAGTAAACTCCGTACGTGGGAGACAGCTTCTCGACAAGCCAGCTGGATCGGTGCCTCTGTCACCTCTGGGACACACGTGGGGCGCCTCCAGGCCCCTCTCCTGGTCCCCCCTTATTTCTGGCCTCTCGTTACCCTGCTTTCTCTATTGAAGGGGCCAGTTCTGGAAGAGGGAAGGGGGGAGGCTTAAATCTTTGTTCCCATCTGACCCCCCACACTCTGGGCTGCCAGCCTTGTCCCATGGCACCCCTCTCTGCCAGAGCCCCACCTCGTGAGAGACCTTTTGGGTGGTCCTGGAGAAGCACAGAGGGTGGGAGACCCTCCCCAGGTCACAGTGGGTAGGGGGTAGACACAGGCCTTAGAGTCTCCACTGAATTCATATCTCCATGTGGATGTCTAACGACAGCTCAGTGAACAAGTCCCAAACCAGTTATCTCCCCGTCCACTCTCACCAGCCGAGACAGGCTGGGTTATGCTGCTGTGTCTGCAACCTTAGGAGGGTTCAAACAACCCTGGGCTCTGTTCCATGCCATACTCACTAGGGACCAGCTACAAGACCCTTCGTTCTCCTGGCTGCCATGGCTGCTGGGGCAGGAAAGGGATGTGTTTCTGCCGAGAAAAGACACTTGCTGTTTACCCTGCGTTTCCCATGATCGCAGCTAACCACCTCAGGGGCTGGAGAACTGCAGTCCTACTGTGTGCCTAGAAAGCAGAGAGCTGGGAAGATAGGTGACAGCACGGGTGGCTACCATAGCCTAACCCTGCCCTTCTCAGCAACCTTCTCAACAAAGGACAGCGCCATCTTTCCAATTTCTCAGGCAAAAACCTTGGAGCCATCTCTAACTCTCTCTCTCTCTCTCTCTCTCTCTCTCTCTCTCTCTCTCTCTCTCTCTCTCTCATCATTCAAGCCATCAGCAAATCCTATTGGCTCCTTTAAAAACATATCCAGAGCTCAACCATTTGTTCCCACCTCTTCCACACCCTGGTCTGAGCCCATGCCATCTCTTGCCTGGAAGACTCCATTGCCCCCCTCACTGGTCTTCCTGCCCCAACTTGTCCCCCCACCCCACCGGTCTGCTGAGGGATCCTACTATGCATTGGACGGCTCCCACCTCAAACATCATCCCAGTGGCTCCAAGACCCCGCAGAGCCCGTGCTTGTCCTTCTGCCTCATCTCACGCTGCTCCAGCCCCACTATCCTGTGGGCATTTGCACAAATGCCCCCAAACATGTGTCTGCCTCAGGGCCTTTGCACATGCAATTTCCTCAGCCTCAACACTCTTTCCCCAGATTTCCACTCATTTTTCATGAACACCTACTATGTGCCAGATTTTTGTCTATGTGTAGGGATAATGGCAGGAAACAAGACAGATGAAAACATTTTGTTTCATAATATATATATTTTTATTAGTTTCAGGTGTACCAAACAATGTGACAGTTAGACATTTACACCCCTCGCAAAGTGATATCCTCCCTCCCCCAATGTACGACCTCTCTGACATCATATATAGTGGTTACAATTCAGGTGACATTTTTTAATCTCATGGAGGTTATATCGTAGAGCATGAAGACAGACAAGGAGAGGGAGTTTATGGATTTGTGCATTTAACCTATATTTATTGAAGCCCTTATGGATTGGGGTGTGTGTGGGGGGGTGGAAACCAAGGCCCTATGTTCATGAGCTGACATCTAGAGGGGACAGACCAGGAGAACAGGCTTCTCGCTCACTGCGGCTCCCCTGGCACCAAATTCAGGCCAGAGTGACCCTGGGACTCAGGGGTCAGGGAATCAACTGGAAACCCCAAGGGGTGAAGACTAACAGACCACTCCTGCTTCTCGATTGCATGAACCAGTTGTATCTCTCATTTTTCTTTTCTTTCTTTCTTTTTTCTTTTTTTAAAGATTTTATTGGGGAATTGGGGAAGGGGAACATTGTGTTTTTCCAGCACCCATCAGCTTTAAGTCAAGTTGTTGTCCTTCAATCTTAGTTGTGGAGGGCGCAAGCTCAGCTCCAAGTCCAGTCGCTGCTTTCAATCTAGTTGCGGGGGGGGGGGGGGGGGGGCGGGGAGGCGCAGCTCACCATGCCATGCAGGAGTCGAACTGGCAACCTTTTTGCACACTGAGCAATCTGGCCTCCCGTTGGCAGCTTGTGGCCGCTCACCTCAAGGTGCCATGCTCAATCTTAGTTGTGGGTGGGCGTAGCCCATGCGGGAGTTGAACTGGCAACCTTGTTAGGAGCACGTGCTCTCACCAGCTGAGCCATCCTGCCATCTGTTGGCAGCTCAGCAACAGCTCAGCTTGGACGCAGCTCACTGGCCCATGTGGGAATCGAACTGGCGACCCTGTTGCTCAGAGCTCGCACTCTTAACCAACTGAGCCACTTGGCTGACCCCGGGAAACTTTTTTTTGAAGAGGTGACATTTGAACAGAGACCCGAATGATGAGAAGGAAGCAGCCATGTGGAATTCTGGGGAGGCAGGAGCATTCCAGGCAGAATAAGTTTATCTTTGGGGAGTAGTCACTTCAGTTTTCTACTTCTCGAGTCAATTTTTTAGTGAGTTGTGTTTTCTCAGAAAATAATGTATTCATCAAGAGTTTCAAACTTACTTGCATAAAATTGAGCATAGAATTTTCTTATGATTAAAAGAAAAATTTTCTTTTTGATTTGTTTCTTTTTTGTACTTCTAATCCTGTGTATTTGTGCTTTTTCTCTCTTTTGATTTCTCTGGCTTAAGTCGGCTGAGGGTGATATGAGCCATGGTAAAAAATTGCTTTTCAGACCCTCTGGAAATGGTAGACTGACTTGAAATCTTTACATGGGATCTGTCCTGAGATGCCACATCCTCAGGTTGGAGGTTCTGGTGACTTGTTCCATCTTTCTCCCCCCCCCCCCCCCCCGCCCTTTTTTTTCAGTCCAGGTCTTGCCAGCTTGGCTGTTTTATTCCCCTTCCCACCCCCCTTTTTAAAGAATTAGTACTTTTGTATTTATCAGTTTTATTTAAGTTTTCTAATACATCCTTGTTTTCTTTTGCTTTACTTTTTTGAGGTTTGTTTTGCTAGCATGTTCATATATTTGAACTGAAAACTGTTTTCTTAGTTAAAAATAAAGAATGCATTTAATGCTATGAGTTTGCCTCTGAGCGCCGCTTTGGCTATATCTTGTGGATTTTAAAATGTAGTGCTTTCTTTGAAATTATATTCTAAAAATTCTGAAATTACACTTTTGTTTCTAACAGTTCTGAAATTTCACTTTTGTTTCTTCATTGATCCAAGAATAATTTAGTAGAGCATTAAAAAATTTCCCAGTGTTTTGTCTTATTTGATTAAACTTTTGTTATTTCTAGTTTTGCTGAATGATAGAGGAGGTGGCCTATGAAGTTTCTGCTTCATATTTTTTTTTTTGGTAAATGTTTTATTTGAAAAAGCGGGTATATTCTCTGTGTGTATGGTAAAGCAGCTTTATAGAAAGTATGATTCATGGACTACCTTGTTATTTATTTCTCTTTGCTTTCTTGATCTGCCAAAAACTGGATGAGGCAGGTCAAAGTCTTTCTCTTCAATAGAATCCTTTCCATTTTTACTGTGTTTCTGACAGTTTTTGTTTTTATAAAACTTCATTTTATGTTATTACAAAAAGATTTGTGACAGTTATATTTTCATTGTGGAATTCTGAGTTTTATTTTTGTCTATATAAAATGACTGTTTTTCCTTAGTGAATGCTTTTGGCTTTGAATTCTGTTTTTTCATATTTTAATATTGCTATCCCTGCTTTCTTTTGTTTGTGTCACCTTGATGTATCTTTCTGGCCTTTTTATTTTAAGTTTTCCATGTCTTTGTGTTAGGTGCATATCTGGTAAAAACAGAATAGTTAGATTCTGTCTTTTTGTACAATCTGAGGGTCTTAACCAAATAACATTTATTCTATAATAAATACATTTGATCTTATGTCTCTATTTTTTGTTGAATGCTTTAAATTCTTTTTTTCCTTTTTCTTTAAACATTTTCTTTGTTTTTATCTTTTGTTTCTTTTTGTTTTGTTTCTTTACTAATGATTTAAAAAGTATACACACTGCTGTTAATTCTGTTTTTAATACCTGGGCTTCTATTTCTCTAATAATTTTGAGAAATATTCCACAAAAATTTTGAGAGCAATTCCACAAACAGTGCATCTTCCTTGGTAAGATGAGGAGATTAGTGGCTCTTGAATTCTGTTTTTTACTCATATTTGTAACAATTAATTGCCACTTGATCTCTTCTTCACTGGTTCCAGTGCTAATTGCAAGTTGCTTTACTTCACTGTTGCCCTGTTTTGATTCACATCGTGGTTGGCTCTCAATGCTAGATGTGATGGTGCATGTGCTGGCTACAGCCATGCGCAGGTCCTGTGCTAGACGCTGGGGGTGCTGTCATGGAGAGGATAGCTAGGTAGGTTCCTGCCCTCGCGGGACTTCTAGTTGTGTGTATGTGTGTACATGCTCGGGTGTGCTCAGCTGTGTGTGTCGGTGTGAATAATACACAAGGTTAGCAAACCCATCCACCTCTGAGGAGGGACATCTAAGTGACACATGAGGAGTGAGAAGAAGTGGACTGTGTGCAGTCATAGAAAACGGCACGTGCAAAGGGGACAGAACTTGGTGAGTAGGAAACACAGAGAGAAGGCGGCTGTATCTGAGGTGTAGTGAGCCCCATCTGTGTAGTGGGGAGAGGGGTGTGGGGTGAAGTGGGAGAGGGAGCAGAGACAAAAGCAGGGCCTGGGAGGAGTGGAGGGGTGGACTATATCCTCACGGCACCCCATATACCTCTTAGCTCTTGTTTATCCAAGAATAGCTCTCTGTGGCCTTTGGATGTGAATGACACTGTAGCTGGGTATAGAATCCACAGGTTTAAACTTTACCCTTAGCACCCTGTAGGCATCACTCCATGCTTCCTGGCATCTAGTGTTGAGGAAGAAATGCCTGAAATCAGCCTAATTTTTCCTTTGTAGGTAATTTGTTTTATTCCCTGAATTATTTTTAAAATTTTATTTATATAAAAAAAAAATCTTGGTCTGGCCGAGTGGCGTGATGGTTAAGAACTGGCTTGGGATGCCAGAGGTCCCCGGTTCGGATCCCACATATCAGGGCCAGTGACACTGCCCTCCACAGCTAAGATGCTGAACAACAGCTCAACCTGGAGCTGAGCTGCCGTGAGTCGCCGGCGACGGCGTAGGCTGCAGACCCTGCTGCAGTGGGTTGCCATGGGCTACTGTGTGTAGCCAGCAGCCAGCGTGAGCGGCCAGCAGCCACAGTGAGCGGCCGTCCAGAAGCCGGCGACTGATCTGCCTCACCTGGGAAGAGCGCAATGACGGTGCCAACTTGGGCCAGTGAAGCAATGTCCTCCACAACTAGACTGAAGAACAAAAGGACAGCAACTTGTCTGTTCCCCTTCCCCCAATTCCCCAATAAAAATCTTAAAAAAACCCCAAACTTTGCCATTGTTAACAATGCTGCAATGAACATACACATATATGCACAGGTCCCCTCGAAGTAGCATTTTAAGTTTCTTCAGATAAATACTCTGAAGTAAGATTATGGGGCCCTTCTTTGTCTCTTGTTATATAGCCTTTGTTTTAAAGTCTATTTTGTTTGGTATAAGTATTGTTACTCAGCTTTTTTTGTTTGTTTTGTTTTGTTTTTCATGAAATATCTTTTTCTATCCCTTTACTTTCAGTCTGTGTCTTTTGATCTTAAGTGAGTCTCTTGTTTATTTCCTTCTCCAGGTTATGAAAGTTTTTAGTCATTATTTTTTCAATCCCTTCCTTTCTCTCTTCTCCTTCTGGTACCCCTATGATGCGAATGTTGCTACGCTTGATGTTGTCCCAGAGGCCTCTTAAATATCCTCATTTTTGGGGGGATTTTTTTTTCTTTTTTTTTCTTTTTAAAGATTTGATTGGGGAATTGGGGGGAAGGGAACAGCGCTGGGGAATCGAGGGAAGGGGAACAGACAAGTTGCTGTCCTTTTGTTCTTCAGCCTAGTTGTAGAAGACGTTGCTTCACTGGCCCATGTTGGTATTATTGCGCTCTTCCCTGATGAGGCAGATCGGTCGCCGACCTCTGGATGGCCACTCACAGCGGCTCTTGGCAGCTCACACCAGCTGCTGGCTGCTCACGCTGGCTGCTGGCCACACATCGTAGCTCATGGGAGCCCACTGCAGCAGGGGCTGCAGCCTACGATGTCGCTGGTGACTCACAGCAGCCCACCTCCAGGTCAAGCTGTTGTCCACCATCTTAGTTGTAGAGGGTAGTGTCACTGGCCCTCATGTGGGATCCGAACCAGGGCCCTGCTGCTCAGAGCTGGCATCCTAAGCCAGCTCTTAACCAATGTGCCACTCGGCCGGCCCGGATTTTTTTTTCTTTTTGCTGTTCTAATTGGGTGTTTTCTGCTACTTTGTCTTCCAAACTGCTGATTCGATCCTCTGCTTCATGTAGTCTGCTGGTGAGTCCTTCTAGTGCATTCTTCATTTCAGTTATTGTACTCTTCACTTCTGATTGTATTTTTTTAATGGTTTCTGTCTTTTTTATGCTTGCTATCTCTTTGTTAAAGTTCTCACTAAATTCCTTGAGCATCCTTATAACCATTGTTTTGAACTCCATCTGGTAGGTTGTTGTCTCCATTTTGTTTAGCTCTTTTCCTGGAGCTTTCTCCTGTTCTTTCACCTGGGATGTATTTCTTTGTTTCCTCATTTTGGCTGTTTCTCTGTGTTTTTTTCTGTGTATTAGGTAGATCTGCTACATCTCCCAGTCTTGGCCGGGTGGCCTTTTGTAGTAGGTGCCCCATGGGGCTCTAGCACAATCTCCCTGGTCAACTGCTCTGGGAGCTCCAGGAGTGTCCCCCGTGTTGGTTGTGTGTGCCCTCCTATCACAGCTGAGCCTTGATTACTATTGGCACATCAGTGGGTGGGATTGACCCTCAGGCCAGCTGCCTGTGGGGTTCTGCCATATCCACTGCTCATGGGCTATTATGCCGGGGGAGGCTGGGAGGGCCACTCCACCAAATGGGATTTTTTCCAGCGGGCTCTGGTGCCTGCTGAGACCGCCCTTTGTGGGTGCCGCCCATGGGTCCAATTTGGGGATGCTTGGCTGTGGTCCAAAGCCAACCCCCAAGCATGCTGGTTCTGGAGCCCCTTTGGAGCGGCTCTGGTGCATTCCCAGGCCACCTGCCACCTGCAACCAGCCAGTACCACTCGGTTGGAGCTACTGAAGGATTCTCAGTTGTTCACTCCTGTGCCAAACCTTGAGGCTCGTGGGAGAGACCACACTGCAAACCGAGGGCATCTTCCACCAATACTGGGCCTGGGTAGCTCTGCAAAATGCCAGGACACCCTGAGGCTGGCTGCCACCCGCTGGCTCCCTTAATGTTCGCCTGCTGATAAAACCTTGTTCAGTATGCAAGTTGAGTGAGGCAGTGTCTCAGGGAGTCACTATAGTAGGTTGAGTTGTGGTCACCAGTTTGATGTAAATTCTGGTTTGGTGTCAGTGCTGAGCCTGGAGCTACTCAGCAAAAGTTTCAGAGCATACCAACCCAGTGACTGATGGGCTGGAGTCTGTTGGACTGTGATAGTTTTCCAAGGAAGCGAGCAACGTGGTTGGGGCTGGCTGCCCGTGAGAAAGTGCCTCCAGTGTTGGGGGAGTTGGTGGCGGCGGGGTCTCATTGAGTCAGCAGGGTGGAGCAGTGGAGCTCACCCAGCCAATCAGATTCAGATTTGGCCCTACGCATAGGGGGCAGGGTCAACACAGGAAAGATGGTGCCTGCCTGCGAGCTGCATGCGGGAGGAAGACCTTTTACAGGGAAAATGCCAACTGTCCTCAAGTCCTAACCCCTGCAGCCACACACCTCAGTCTGCCCCCCCCATGTCTCCAAGACCCCTCGAGTCACCACCCCACCGTTGGAGCCCAAGGTGAGTGCCTGTGAGTGAGAGAGTCTGTGCACGGGCCGTTTAAGAGGACGCCTGGGTTTCCCGCCACCTTCCGTCCCACCCGAACTGTTGGAATGCCCATTTTTTCACAGGCAGATGTTGTGGGGGTTCCTCTTCTCAGCACCAGTCCTCCTAGCTGGGGAGATTGGTGTGGGACTGGAGTCCCTCGCTTGTCCAGGGGGAACTAAGGCAGCCGAGATATCCCTGCTGATTCTCATCTACCACACGCAGGTGTGGGCCCGTTCTGCGTCTCCACCCCTCCTACTAGTCTTGACGTGGCTTCTTTATATCCTTAGTTAAAACTTCTGTTTGGCTAAACTTCAGGTTGATTTTTCTATAATTTAGTTGTAATTTTAATGTGTTCATGGGAGGAAGCAGGCACAGCGTGTATCTACTCCACCATCTTGGATCTCCTCAAACCCCCTCCCAATTTTTAATGGTCACACGTGAGTGTGGGACCAGCCTGTTGCACATCTCCGCCCCTCCTACCATTTTCGAGGTGGTTTCTTCTGTGTGTCTGTAGTTGCAGGGCTTTGGTTCAGCTAGGCTTCAGGAGATTCTCAATAATGGTTTTTCTGTGGTTTAGTTGTAATTTTGATATGGTCGTGAGAGGAGGTAATCATGTTTACCTACTTTGCCATCTTGCCCGAATCCCTCTTCCTTGAATTGTTGTATAATTCCCCCCCCCAATTCATCCTCAAAATAGAGAACTTCATCCTGGAAAATAAATAAATGTTGATATTTTAATTGGCTGGGTACCTGTTGAGATCAGCTTAGGAAGGCTTGATTGTATTATTTTTTTTTCCAGTAATTTATTATTTTTTTATTGTGAAATAAACATTTTTAAAAATTAGTTTCAGCTGTACAACACAGTGCGAAAGTTATACTTTTTACCCCTCGAAGTGACAACCTCCCTCCCCCAATCCGCCACCACTCACCCCCCCTATATCATACATATCTATTACAATTCCCTTGACTCCACTCCCACACTATACTCCACATCCCGTGACTATATATATATATATTCAATTATAGTTGACATAAAATATTATACAACATCAGCTTCAGGTGTATAGTGCAGTGATCAAGCCTCTACCTCATCCATGAAGTGGTCTCCCTAACAAGACATGTGACCATCTGACACCCTACAAAATATTTACAACATTATTAATTATAGTCCCTGAACTATCTTTCATATCCCTGTGGCAATATTGTAGTTACCTACTTATGCTGTCTAACCCCTTCCCCTTCTCCCTCATCCCCACCCCACTCCCAACTAGCAACCATCAGTTGTTCCTCTATATCTCTGAGACCACTTCTGTTTACTTTGCTCATTCATTCAGTTTTTTAGATTCCACGTATAAGTGAGATCATATGGTATTTGTCTTTCTCCGACTGATTTATTTCACTTAACATAATAGTCTCTAGGTCCATCCATATCGTTGCAAATGGTACGATTTTATTCTTCTTTACAGCGGAGTAATACTCCATTGTATAAATGTACCACAGTTTCTTATCCAGTCGTCTACCGATGGGCATTTTGGTTGTTTCCAAGTCTTGGCTATTGTAAATAGTGCTGCGATAAACATAGGGGTACATATGTTTTTTCAAATTAGCATCTTGGGTTTCTCTGGAGAGATACCCAAGAGTGGAATTATTTTTTCAATTATTTCTACTATTCCATTTGTCCCAGGCTCTTCAGGAACATTATTTATTTATAGAATTGCTTTATATTCTCTATATCTAATATCTCTCATAACCTTAATAACCTTAATTTTTTATCACATTCTTTTGGAATTCATCTTGCTTGGTGTTCTCTGAGCTTTCTGGATCTGTGGTTTGGCGTCTGACATTAATTTGGGAAATTCTTCATCATTCTTGCTTCTAATATTTCTCCTGTTTCTTTCTCTTTTCTCCTCTGGTATTCCCATTGCATGCATGTTATTCCTTTTGTAGTTGTCTCACAGTCCTTGGATAGTCTTTTTTTTTTTTTCCAGTCTCTTTTTTCATTGCTCTTCTGTTTTGGAGGTTTCTATGGAGATATCCTCAAGCTCAGAGATTCTTTCCTCAGCTGTGTCCAGTCTATTAACGAGCCTTCTTCATCAGAGGCCTTCTTCATTTCTGTCACAGTGGTTTCCACCTCGAGTATTTCTTTCTGGTTCCTTCTCAGACTTCTTATTTCTCTGCTTACATTGCCCATCTGTCTTTGAATGTTGTGTACTTCATCCCTTAGCATATGAATCATAGTTTTTTTCAATCCCTGGTCTGAACATTCCAGCATCCCATCCATTTCTGAGTCCAGTTCTGATGCTTGCTCTGTTTCTTCAGACTGGGATTTGTTTTCCTTTCAGTATGCCTGGTAATTTTTTTCTTGATAGCCGAATATGATGTTTTGGGTGAAGGGGCCTGCTGTAAATAGGCCTTCGGTGATGTGGTGTGAGGTGTAGGGGCAGAGCAAGTGTTCCCAAGCCCTATGAGTAGGTCTCAGGCTTTTCTTTTTCCTTTTTTTAAATTTAATTTTTTAGAAAAATTTTAGTTAAAGTTTATTGGGGTGACAGTGATTAGTAAAGTTACACAGGTTTCAACTCTCAGCCTTTTCCTGAGCCTGTGCCCCTAGGCTGTGAACTTCACATGTGCTTCTCAGTCCCTCCCCTGTTAGGTGGCTCAAGATGATGGCTAGAGAGGGCTGAAGTTGAGTATTTCCTTTCTCCAGGTTAGTTAGTCCCTGATAAAACCCCAGCAGGTTAGGCCCTGGTTAATGTCCATATTTTACCGTGTATAATGCATACCCACGGTTTTGGCACAAACTTTCAGGGCAAAAAAACCCCCAAAAAACCTTTTGTTTTAATCCAAATTTTTATGTGTTTGCACGTAGGTACTTGTTTCTTTTTGTATTATAAAGGAATTGTAGCATTTATTTTGTAACATATTATGGCACAAGAAATTTTATGTAACGAATAATTACAAAACAAAAGAACAGATACAAGGTGCAAGAAATTTTATGTAGTGGTAACAAATTTGTGATATTTACGCATCCAAGAAGGTCAAGAGCTCTTCGTCATTGCAATTTCGTTGTAAGTTCACCAAAACCGATGATTGTATTCCAGGGTATTGTTTTGCATACGGGTATCATTATTGATTTCTAGTGTTACACTTTTAACTCATAAGCATAAATAAAAGAATTAAAAACATTTACATAGATACGGAATTAGTACTACCCATGTATAAGGTGCATCCTGATTTTTTTCTTACAAATCGGGACAAAAAAGTGTGCATTATACAGGGGAAAGTACGGCAATTTATTTTTTTCTTTTTTTTCTTTTATTTTAAGGATAGATTTTTTTAAAAAAGATTTTATTGGGGAATTGGGGGAGGGGAACAGCGTTGGAGAATCAGGGAAGGGGAACAGACAGGTAGACAAATTGCCGTTTTGTCCTTTAGTCTAGTTGTGGAGGACGTCACTTCACTGGCTTATGTTGGTATAATCATTGCGCTCTTCCTGGGTGAGGCAATCGGTCACTGGTCATTGGTCGGCCACTCACGGTGGCTCACCGCAGCTCTCGCCTGCTGCCAGCCACTCACATAGCTCACGGCAGCCCACTGCAGTCCTGCTGCAGCCTACGCTGTCGCCGGTGACTCAGAGCAGCCCAGCTCCAGGTTGAGCTGTTGTTCAGCATCTTAGCTCTAGAGGGTGCAGTGTCACTGGCCTTCAATGTGGGATCCGAACCGTGTCCCTGCTGCTCAGAACTGGCGTTCTGAGGCGAGCTCTTAACCACCTACCGGCCCTACGGTAGTTTCTTTTGTGAGTGGGCCTTATTAGGAAGAACAGAGAAGTCTAGTGAATTTCAAAATGGTCCCCCACTTCCCCCCAAGCCTGAGAGTATTTTCCGATATTCATTGTGAGGACCTGGTAGAGCTTCTGGAGGTAAAACTCACAAAAGTGTGGGGACCCTTGATGACTGGGTCCCCTGGAGTTTTTGTCTCTCAGACTTGTCCACACCGAGCCTCCTGCAATTCATCAGTTCCAGTTTGCGATTCTGTTTCCACAACGGTTTCTGCTCTGGGAAGCTGTGATTCTCCATATCCACTTGTCTCTCTGATGGACAGCAGTTGGCCTTGTGACCTCACTTCTCTTAGGGATCTAAGAAAGAGTTGCACATTTTCCAGTTGGTTCAGCTTTTTATTTGTTGTTGGGATGGATTGGCCCCTTCCAAGGTTCTTAAGTGCTGGACCAGAAACTGGAAGTCCTGTCTCATCCTTTTGCTTCCAGATAGTTTAGAAAGATTGTTCTCCAGCTATAGGGATCTCTGAGTGTTCAAGAGAGAGGACTCCTGGGGCAGCTGGTTAGCTCAGGTGGTTAGAGCACAGGCTCATAACACCAAGGCTGCCGGTTCGATCCCCACATGGGCCACTGAGCTGCGCCCTCCACAACTAGATTGAAACAACTACTTGACTTGGAGCTGATGGGTCCTGGAAAAATACACTGTTCCCCAATAAAAAAAATTTAAAAAAAAGAGAGGGCTCCAAGCCCCAAACCTTCATGCTTTTCTACTCTAGTGATGAAGGTGAGATATGCTAGCATAGCTCAGAGGGTGGGTGCCTTGGTCTGGCCCCGAGAGGACCCCCTCTACCTCTTCTCCCCAGCCTGGTTCTGTTTGATCCTCTAAGGGTGGGAAATGTGGTGCCTCCCCCAAAACAAAAAGTGGCTCGAGACCTTCGTTTTGGTCCCCATCAGAGGAGCAGAGGCACCAAAGAGAGAAAAATTCTCTGTGCCTCCCTTTATCCTTGACTCACATCAAATGTCTCCTCTCTGGCAGTGACTGATGTCCCTTGAGCTTAGTGTCACTCACACTGCACTGTTGACTCAGTTTTCTGTGTGGCTGAGTCTGCTCTTTCCTGCTTCCGTGGCGTGTTTGACTGCTTTTGTGTCTTTAGTTCCTTTACAGGCCTTTTTCTTCTTACTCGGCTCCCGCTTCACTTAGGCTGCCTTCCTGGC
The DNA here is from genome assembly GCF_001890085.2 of Hipposideros armiger. Lineage (NCBI taxonomy): Eukaryota > Metazoa > Chordata > Mammalia > Chiroptera > Hipposideridae > Hipposideros > Hipposideros armiger. The sequence goes on from NW_017731476.1 coordinate 860,564, forward strand.
AGCGCTCCTCAGTGAAACCTGGCATCTTACCTCCGACCTGCCGAGTCTTGGCTAAAGAGTTTATATTTTCTGAGGGACATAAACAAATGCTTTCATGAATTACCTTGTGCTTTCTGTAGGAAGTCCATTTCAAAGATGTGCTTCTGTTCTCTACCTCGAGTAGATCATTCCCTCTTTGTGGGTTGTAGAATTGTCCCCAGTGCCCCATTTGTGATTATTTCCCCATCTTTGGGTCTGGAAAGGTCTCTTTAAGAGGTTTAGTGTTTACTCATAAATAGGATGGGGGGATTCTCTTTGATCCTTCTTCCTTCCACTTGTTGCTGTTAGATTCTCCCTCACACATCTTAAGTGGTACTGATAGCTGGCATTTATATCACTAAACCGATTTCTATTTCTCCAGGATTCTATATGTTGGGAGTCTGTCAACAATGGAGGTAGGACCTCCTTGTCTCACCTCCTGGTGGTGTGAATATGGAAAAGAGGAATTACCTCCATGTTATTAGAAAAACTTTGTATTTCCTTTCTGAACAGGAATGGTCGATATAAAACTACAATTCCCAGGGTGCATCATTCCTACATTTTTTTTCTCGTCTTTGCCTCATTTTACTTCAGCTGAAGATGCGAGGCACTGTTATCCATCCATTTAGGCCACGTGCTGTCACTGAGCCTCACAGATGCTGGATGGGTGGCAAGTCAGGGTGGCAAACAGTCCCGGTCTTCACAGGAGTTGACTCATGTGCTGCAGAGGGCGGGGTTGCCTCTACCAGATAAGTGCTGTCGCTGACCTAGAGTTGTGGAAACTCTTCTATCCTCTCAGCTGCAAAGATAAATTGATTAGTGGCAAGTCCTTTTGGGTTTGGCAGAGATTACTGATGATAGGCCCAGTTCCTAGTCCCCTTGTGATATCTCACTGCCTCATGGGTCTCCTTGACATTTTGATTAAAAGATGGATAAAGGAGGGGGTGGTCAGTTAGCTCAAGTGGTTAGAGCGCAATGCTCTTAACACCAAGGATGCTGTTTCGATTTCCACATGGGCCACTGAGCTGCGCCCTCCACAACTAGATTGAAGACAGCTACTTGACTTGGAGCTGATGTCTTGGAAAAACACACTGTTTCCCAATAAAATTTCTAAAAAAATAAAAATAAAAAGATGGATAAAGGCGGCCAATCGCGTATCACTGGCCTGACACCAGCCTTAACCCTGAAGCCCCAACCCCTTTGTAGAGCGTATGTTTTGAGAAAGAGGAGGAAAAGCGAGGTAGATGTCTCCACTGGATTTAGAATCAAGGAGCTGTGAGTTGGACCTGCAGCCCCTTTGTTCCCTCATTTATTGACTCATTCGCTCATTTATTGCATGACCATTTATCAAGCTCTGGATATGCTCCTGTTATATCAGGTGCTTTCTCCTGATAGGCATTGGAGGTAAAAGACAGCATTGACTTTCTCCTGTGACGAGTTCTTCCAATACCAGCTCTGTGTGATCTTCAGCCTAATGGTGCCTCATTTTACCCATCAAGACAAACATCTGAAGGGTTGTTATGAGACTGTGAGCATGCCACATACCCGTGAGGCCTCCTCCTAGCACCAGCACAGGTGTGCATGTGTGTGTTTAGTACTTTCAAGTCCAAGTAAGGCACCTGGAATGCAGAGGGAGGGGCTGGATGGGGACATTGGGTGGGAAAAGGTAACTGGTTCCAAGCAACACCCAGGCAGCCAGGAAGCACTGCCCGGCCTGGGGCCTGGGGCCCAGGAGCTGCCTGCTTGTCCTGAGCAGTGGAGCTCAGCAGCCAGAAGCTTCTCAGGTTCTGGGGCCTGTGATGCTGTCTTCATCTCCTGGGTCCCACCCAACAGAGCAGGTCTCTTAGGTTGTTGGCAAGGCATCTATCTTTGAAATTTTATTTACTCATTTATTAGAAAATTTTGTGAGTGTATACTGTATGTCAATCACCGTTTTTTGTTTTTTGTTTTTGTAATGAGGATATGGTGGTGAAAAAGGTAAGGCCTCTACCCTTATGAACTTTTAATTCTTTCTGGGATAGTAGTGCCAAGGAAACAAAGAAACAAATAAGATGGTTTCAGAGAGTGAGAATTACAAAGTAAGAAAGAAAAACAGTGATGAGATGGAGGGTGACGGAGGGTGAGGGTGACGAGGGTGACGGAGGAGCTCTGTTAGTTTGGGCGGAAAGGGGTGGGAGGCCTTTCTGGGGAGGTGATGCTTTTCTGGAGACCTGAATGACAAAAGCGAGTCCCCGGTGAAGATCCGGGAAAGAGTACCAGGCAGAGGGAAGAGCAAAGGCCCTGGGGTGAGGGCAGGGAGCTTGGCATAGGGGGCACCGCTGGGGTCAGGTTACAAGGTCGCTGCAGAGGTCAGTGCAGATGGCAGACTGAGCTGTGGTGGTGGGTGTGGCGGGGGTGGTGGGCTTGAGAACCGACTGTTTACCTGGAAGTACCAACAGGGCTTGATGATGAGTCAGCAAAGGACGAGAGGAGCCAGGGATGGTGAAGGGAGAAAACTGGGGATTTTGTTTTGGGAAACATTAAGGTATAAGTGCTGATGGTGAGTTCTCACCTGCTGAGGACCAAGGATGGAAGCCTATGCTGGTGTGTGTGTGTGTGTGTGCATGGGTGTGTCCTGCTGAGGGGCTCTCAACCTTGGTGTCGCTGACATTCTGGACTGGAGCTGTCTTTGCTGTGGGGAGTTGTCCTGTGCATTGTAGGGTGTTTCGAAGCCTCCATGGCCTCTACCAACGAATGAGATGCCAGTAGCACCCCCACATGCCCGTGGGTGGCAATCAAAATGTCTTCATTGCCAAATGTCTCCGGGGGACAACATTGCTCCTAGTTGAGAAACAACAGAAAATCTTCACAGGGACATTGACTGCCATCATAGAAAGGAAAGGAAACGACACAGCTCATTGCCAGCCCTGCCCCCTCCCTCAGCCACGGTCGGCATCCTTAATTGATTCATTACTTTTTTCTAGAAATCTCAGCTACAACCTCAGAATCCTTCTTTTTCTTTTTAAACTTTATTGGGGAACAGTGTGTTTTTCCAGGACCCATCAGCTCCAAGTCAAGTAGTTTTTAATTTAGTTGTGGAGGGCACAGCTCACTGGCCCATGTGGGAATCGAACCGGCAACCTTGGTGTTACAAGCACCACACTCTAACCACCTGAGCCAACCAGCCGCCCCTGAGAATCCTTCTTAACACCGCTGATCAGTAGCCGTTATCAGTGACTGGGAATGGCAATGAGATGAAACCCATTTATTCTACCTCTTCTAGGGATCAAAGAAAAAGGACCCCGAATGCTTTCTGGGGCCCACACACTTACTTACAGTAAAATCCTAAACAGCAGTCTTCACCCATCTGTGCCTCAGTGTCCCTGCATGTCTGATGAAAGCAACCCGAACCGCTTTCTACCTCTCTGACAGAGCCTTAAGTGGAAGGATCAATGACATAAGCTTGGTAACTCAATTTGAGTTTTTGGAGGTGGGCGGAATATTAGAGAAATGTGCAGTGGGATTATTATCTAATGGGGGTGCTGTGAAGGTGAACCCGTAAATAATGAGAAAACAGTTCGCTGTTATTACAACGCCGGGTGTAATAATGGGGAATAATGAAAAATGAGGGCTCTCTGGGCGGGCGGGCAGGCAGGTTGGGGGGCCTGGCAGTCGGTGGTCTGGGGCTACAGCCGGGAGGACGGAGTGGCGACGCCTAAGGCTACAGTAATCGGTGTATGATGTTTTGTTCAGGTTCAGCGTAACCATGGAGACAGACTTCCTCCCTCCTTTCCACGGCACTGATTCCACACTCCTCCACATATGTGTACACCACACTCATGCCCCCACTTTCCCCCACCCGGCTCCTTCTGGCTTGGGCAGAGGAGACCCTAGAGGGGGACAGCATCTGGATCAGGGTGTGAGGGTGGCGGGTTGAAGTCCCGTGTCTGCCCCATTCTTGAGTGTGTGGTCATGTGTGAGCCGCTCAGCCCCTGGGAGCCTCCACCTCTTAATCTGCCAAATGAAATTCAAGTGCCCCCTTCCCTGCAGGGTTATGGGGCTCAGACTCCGTCTCCAGTGGGGAAGAGCTCCGAGAACTCTCCAGAACCCCACAATCGGCCTCGCTTGCTCTCTTGTTAAAAGGGACCTCAGGAGCACAGCATTACAGTTATTGAAATCCTTGTTTAATAAAAAACACCGACAAGACCTTTGGTTCAGGATGTCCCCTTGCCGTAGCACATAGACTCACTGTGTTTACCGAGGAATTGAATAAGAGCCCTTGAAAACCAGACATCCCCCCACCCCCCAAGAACTCGGCTGGGACTCCAGCAGCCTGCGGCTCAGAGCAGGGCTGTCTTCCAGGTCGGGCAGACTGCTGGGGCGTGTGTGTCACCGCTCCAGCCTTACTGGATGTGCCATCACAAGTTATTTAACTTCTCCATGCCACAGCGCCTCGTCTGTAAAGTGGGATAATAATAGTACGTGCCCCAGAGTTGTTAGGAAGAGAAAACGGATGAATATTTGTAAGGCTTTTTGAGACCATGTAAATCAGCGGTTCTCAACCTTCCTAATGCCACGACCCCTTAATACCTCATGTTGTGGTGACCCCCAACCATAAAATTATTTTTGTTGCTACTCTATAACTGTAATTTTGCTACTGTTAACGAATCGTAATGTAAATATCTTTTTGTTTTCCGATGGTCCAAAGGGGTCGCGACCCACAGGTTGAGAACCGCTGAATTGTAAATGAACTTTAGCAAGCTTGCTATCCAGTGTTGGCAGAGCTTGTTACAAAGCTGTGGGCAGGATGGGGAGAGGTGGGCCAGATGTAAATGCAGGGGGGCTGGGGGTTGAGGCCAGAGGGCTAGGGGTCCAGAGCGGGAGCTGAGGAGCTGTCCTTGGTGCTGACGAGGACGCGCTTAACCAGTCATTAACCAGGCAGGTAACTCTCACACGCAGTGGGAAATGTACTTAACAGCGTGTGTGTGTGTGTGTGTGTGTGTGTGTGTGTGTGTAGACGTGCAGAGAAGACTTTTAAGCCAAGAAAAGAGAAGAATGGGAGCGGGGAGTGGCCTGGGGGCATCTGGGAGCTGCCTTGCAATGGCTTCAAGGGCTTCTGTGGGGGAAAAGGGGCCTGACTTGTCCTAGGAGACCTCAGCATCACCCTTAGAGGGAGACAATTCTGGGGAGACCCAGTAGAAGGCAGCTCAGCTCACATCAGCCTGGGCTGCTTGGCTGCTGCCTTAGTGGGTGGGTCCCCCCGAATCCGACTCTGAAATGAGGATTTGAGGATTTGCATGCCGGCTGTTAATCTGGAAGGGGATTCCAGCAGGTTCTGGTGAAGTAGGGGGGTCATGAGAAGGGCAGGAGAGTGGCTGATGCAGGTCATCTGTGGGCGCCATGGATCCCCACTGGTGACTCTGGCAGGTGTCCCTGAGATGTGAGGGAGTCGAGCTTTGCTCACCAACTGCCATCAGCTGTGAACCGAGGGCACTGCTAGCTTCTGCCCTGCTCTGGGGGCTGGTTGAGCACCTGCTGGAGCTGGAGAGAGCTGGGGAGTGGCGCGTGTCTTGGGCACATGGGTGACATTGAGAGCTGGCAGCGTTTCCTGAACAGGGTTAGTGCGGTAAGGAGGGCTTGGATGACTTCATGGGGAGCTGGGCAGTGTCTCCCCCTGGGGAGATTGGAATCATTAGAGCATTTTGTACGCATGGCCCCCTTGAGAGATGCTGTATTCCCAGACCTTGTTATCCCACAAGGAAGAGGGGAGCTTGGAGGTGGGTGGACATGGAGGAAGGATAACATTTTTCAAGCTTTTTTTTTTTCCCTAAACCACCCACGCCAGCCTCACTCGGGCTAATTCCAAACACAGAAGCCCACTCAGTTGCTCAGCTCTTGGCCAAAAGTGCTTAGTTTGCTGACCCAAATGATTCCTCCGCTGATTAATGGCATTTTCCCAGGGGAGTGTGGCCTGGTAGCAAAGAGGTGGCCCTGGGAACTTGGGGAACTGTTTTTTCATCCCAGCTTTCTCCTTCTGTGCTGTGAGGCTGCAGACAGGCCCCTTTCCCTGGGGTGGAGGGAGCTTGGCTTCCCACCTGCAGAATAAGGGGTGGGCTGAGGAAATCTCTAATTCTGGAGCTGCCATTTTCAGTCTCTGGAAAAGCCTGAATGAGACGTTAGAGCAATTTATTATTTGAGCTGCCATGAAACGACAATGACCTTGTGTGGAAATCGGGGCTGTTATCGTGGTGTGGGAAAGTGCTTCCTAATATTTTATGAATTAAATGTGGCCCTGTGAAAGCCCCCTTGTGATGGAGCACATGCGTGTGATAAAACTAGAGCAGGCTGTGTGTGTGTGGGGGGGGCAGGGGGAGTGAGTAGATGATAAATAATTATAATATTGTCACTGAGGTATGCCAGTGAGAAGCCAGCAATTGGGGTTTCTGTGAGAGAAGGATCCTCACCTATTTTATTGTAATTTAAAAGGCACCATTAAAAAAACCACTTAATATACATATTCTTTCAAATGTATAGCTGTAATTAGTGTGTACATAGGAGGGGAGAGAGCTTACCTGCGTGCTAGGCACTCTCCCATTTTATAATGGACACTGCCCCATTTTACTGGGGAAACTGGCAGTCAGAGAAGTTTGTACTTTGCCTAGTATAGAGGGTCTCAACTGAGGGTCTCCCAGGGGATGCTTGGCAATGTCTGGAGACTTTTTTGTTTGTCATGACTAGGGAAAGTGGGGGCTGCTACTGGCATCTGGTGGGTAAGGGGACAGAGATACTGCTAAACATCTCACAGTGCACAGGACAACCTGCGACCAAGAATGGTCCAGCTCAGAGGCTGAGAAAACCTGGCCTGGCATCACCCCACAGAGACCTCCCTGAGTCCTAACGCTGGCCCCTCAACTGCCTTTGTTGCCACCCCCATCCTGCGTGGGCACCCCTGGAGCCCCAGTCTGTGATCTCAAAGGTGGGCCCATGCTGAGAGTGAGATTATCAGCATTTTTTGTGGGGTGGGCTCCCCTGAGAAGGTGATGAAAGCTGTGAACCTTCTCTCTTCAGCAATTTTCCACTTTCCACTCCACTCTCTTCTCTCTTAATATACTCTTTTATAGTTTCTGCCTTTCCATTAATTATTGTCATAAACATCTCTCCACATTTTTTACAGTCTTCATAATGATCGTTATTAAGGGCTCCATCCTATTCACAAAACACCATTTCCTGAGTCATGTCTGTGTTGCTGGGCATTTACTTTTTTTGGTTCCTTATAGTTTAATGCCACAACGATTATTATTTCTTTTGAATAGAGCATTTTTGTTTGTGGAATTATTTCCTTAGCACAATTTCCCAAGAGTATGTCTTTCTCTCTCTTTCTCCCCACCTTCCCTCCCTCCCGCCCTCTCCTTTTTCTCCCTAACCCTCTCCCTCTTTTTCTTTTTCTCTCTCCCTGCCTCTCTTCCTTTACTATTTTATTTGATTTAGTTTAAACATTTTGGAATAATAATATAGGCACATGATTTAAAATTCATAGGCGTAAAACAATGCCCAGTAAAAAAGTCTCCGTGTTCCCAGCCATCCGCTTCCTCTCCCAGGGGCAGCCACCGGTAGCAGTTTTCAAGCACTGTGTACAATCCATGTTTCATAAATGGTGTCACCGTCGGCCTGCTGCTCTGCCTGTGGGTGCATGTGGGAGCAGCTCTCCTCTAGATGGGGGGACGTGGCTAAGGCCTCTGAGGACGTGACACATGAGTGGAAGCCTAAAGGATGGCAAGAGTGGAAGGAAAAGTGGAATGGGAAGAAGAGGCAGCAAGTGCAAAGGTCATGGGGTAGGAATGGATTGGAAGATTTGAAGAACTCTCAGTACACCAGTGTGTGTGTGTCTGTGTGTGTGTGTGTGTGTGTGTGTGTGTGTAAGAGAGGGGGGGGGAGAGAGATCAAATGGCTTGGGAGTGACCTGCTTATGCAGAGCCTTGTTGGCTGGGGTATAAACCTTGGACTTTATTCTAAATTCACTGGGATGCTCTTGAATGCTTTTAGGCAGGGAGGCGATAGGATATGATTTGCATCTAACAAAACAGCATTCTGGCTGAGGAGTGGAGAATAGTGGGTGGAGGCAGAAATAGAGTTAAAGGGTGAACGTCCTGGTGAGAGATGCTGGTGGCTTGGCCTTGCGGGGAGATGGAGAGACCTGGATGAGCTCAGGATCTAGTTTGAAGGTAGAGCCAACAGAGTCTGCTGGCAAATGGATGCTAAGTCAGGGCCAAGCACAACTGCTCTGAGATTTTTGTCCTGGACCAATGACTGTGTCCGTTCCTGAAATGGGAAAGACTGAAAGTGGGGACGGGTGTTGTGTTGAGTGGGAGGTGAGGGCGCTTGAGTTCAGGCCTGGCTAGGTTACATTTGTTGTGTAGGTGGGACAGCCCAGAGGCAGCGTGAAGTACATGGGGTGGGAGGAAGGGAGGCGGGGTGTTGGTGGTGGGAGAGGGATCAACAAATATGCCCCAGGGATCAGAGGTGTGATCTAGGTCAGAGATCGTGATTGAAGCCATTGGCCGGTACCTCGGGGACACTTAGTGCTGGCATCAGTGTGGGAATCTTATTATAGTTTCACCCTAACAATACCAGCTCTGCACGTTATCGTTCATTTTTGTTATTATTTTGTCATTTTCTAATTTCCCAAAACAAACATGGCCTGTCATGAATTTGAAGACTTGGCATGGCTGCTTGCATTTGGATTCCGGGAGCTTTCTCGCTTGTTTTAACGGCTTTACCTAATCTGGGGTGAGCATCAAAGCCTGCCGGAGACCCAAATTAAGAAGAAAAGCCTTTCTGGCTTTCCGGTCACATTCATGCCTCTCCAGCCATTTCTGCCCTGACAGTCAGGGGTGCTCACTGGAGAGGAACCTTCCGGCAAACAGCCGGAGCTGTCTCTCCCCTCCCTGTGTCTCCTCTCCTGAATACCCAAGAGACACCGCTCCCGCTGATCATGCTGTAATGAATTCGAGTTGCTCTTTTCATTATACATCCCAATTTTCTCCACTTCCCGTTTCTTTTCCTTTCCAGTGGGGTTATAATTCCTGTCAAAGCTCACGCAGCCTCAGGGCACATTTTCCCCCTCTGACATCAAGGCCTGGGGCGGCTCTTTGGCAACTGGCTCAGAGCTGGCCTTCTGTCAGAAACGGCGCCCCATCCTCCCATCCAGAAAGCGAATCCTGCATTCGTGTTAACATTTACATAAGGCAGCATTAGCTAATTTGTCGGGTGGCTATTTAAGGAGCAGCAGCCCGTTGTGCGGGTGTGCTAGGGTCAGAACCGAGCTGCTCTCTCAGGGCCCATCAGTGGGCTGTAAGTCATCAGGAAATTAAGGTCAAGCCTCTTATAAATGGGCAAGTGGACACATCCATGTATAACCGAGAGGGGCCTCAAGCTTGTGGATACCCCGCTTATGGAGAGTTAATGGGTGAGCTCAAGTAATAATTTCATAGTCTCAGCCT
>NW_017731476.1:872125-889986 GCF_001890085.2 Hipposideros armiger
TCCCAAGCCAGCTCTTAACCATCGCGCCACTCGGCCGGCCCTATTCTTAACTTCTTAAGAAATCTCCACACTGCCTTCCATAACGGCTGCACCAATCTGCATTCCCACCAGCAGTGTATGAGGGTTCCTTTTTTTCCACATCCTCTCTAACACTTGTTGTTATTTGTCTTGTTGATGATAGCCATTCTAACTGGTGTGAGGTGATATCTCATTGTGATTTTTATTTGCATTTTTCTGATGATTAGTGATGTTGAGCATCTTTTCATATGTCTATTGGCCATCTCTTTGGAGAAATGTCTATTCAGGTCCTCTGCCCATTTTTTAATTGGATTGTTTGTTTTTTTGGTGTTGAGTTGTATGAGTTCCTTATTTATTTTGGATATTAGCCCCTTATCGTAGGCATTGTTTGCAAACATTTTCTCCCATTCGGTTGGTTGCCTCTTTGTTTTGTTGATGGCTTCTTTTGCTGTGCAGAAGCTTTTTAGTTTGATATAGTCCCATTCATTTATTTTAGCTTTTACTTTCCTTGCCTTTGAGGTCAAACTCATAAAATCCTCTTTGAACCCAAGGTCCATAAGTTTAACACCTATGTCTTCTTCTATGCAGTTTGTTCCAGGTCTTATGTTTAGGTCTTTGATCCATTTTGAATTAATTTTGGTACACAGTGACAGATAGCAGTCTAGTTTCATTCTTTTGCGTGTGGCTTTCCAATTCTCCCAGCACCATTTATTGAAGAGGCTGTCTTTTCTCCATTGTATGTTTTTGGTTTCTTTGTCGAAAATTATCTGTCCATATTTATGTGGATTTATTTCTGGGTTTTTAATTCTATTCCATTGGTCTGTGTGTCTGTTTTTCTGCCAATACCATACTGTTTTGATTATTTTTGTTCTATAGTACAAGCTGAAGTCAGGGAGTGTGATACCTCCAGCATTTTTTTCCCCCTTAGGATGACTCCTTTCCACTCCTAATGAATCCTACTAGCTTAAGTAAAGAAAATAAATTTATTTGCTCTTATAAATGACAAAGTCTAGGTGACCTCAGTTTCAACTGGATGCTGGGGACCCCCCCCAAAATGTCACAAAAGACTCTTTCATATCTTACATAGAGTCTCCCTATAGTGGTTATACCCAATATGTTAGCCACTAACCATATAGGGCTATAGATTGAAACGTAAATGAATGAAAATAAAATTTAAATTAAATCCAAAATAGAATTTCAACTTCAGCTCTTCATTTACAGCAGCTGCATTTCATGTATTATTGGGTAGCACAGAACATGTCTATCACTGCTACTGGACTGGACTGTTCTGCTTTCTGTGGAGATTAACATGTCACTTCTAAAGCTGCACTCGTACCCTACCTGCTGTGCAACCCTAGAGAGAAGAGAACGCCTTTCCTTATAGCTCTGGTAGAAAGGTCTCAGGGAAGGCTCTTATTGGCCTGTTCATATCACATGCCCATTCCTGAACCAATCACCATGGCCTGAGGAATATGAATGGAGTACTCGGATTCGCTGGTCTAAATCATGTGCTTACCCAGTGGTGGGGATGGTAAGGCTTGCTCAAAACCCATGGAATATGTTTCTGGAATGAAGAACAGGCTGAAGAGTGAAAAATATCATACCATGATGGATGGTATTATTTGTTCACAGTTATTTACCTCCTGCCCCCATTGCCATGTGTCCCTACTGGCTGTATGTACCTCCCCACCCCCATGGACTGGATTGGTCATGTGACTTGCTTTGACCATGTGACACGCCATATCTGAGCTGGTGAACCTCTGCCCTCCTCTAGCGTCTGCCCTCTGTTATGAGAACGCAATGCCCTAAAGAGCAGCTGTTTGTTCTCCCTGGTCCCAGAGGGAGAGGACGTGTGGAGCTCTGCCCAGCCAAGACCACCCCAGCCCAGCTGAGCCCGGTTGAGCTGCAGCCAACCTGCCGTCCTTGTAACAAGAAATAAATGTTTGGTATTGAAAGCCACTGAGATTTCAGGACTCTGTGGCAGGAGCAAAAGCTGCCGCCTACATTCCCTGACCCTATTCCCCCAGCCCCCTCCCGCTTCCCGCTCTTGTCAATTTGGGCATACGCCAAGGCCACACAAGTGTGTGTGGCGGGAGTATGGCAGAATACAACTCCAGTGAAGAGCAAACGTGGGCCAGAGTCAACAGGGCTCTCTCCTCTCTGGGTTTCTCCTGCGATATGCCGGAGCTGCAAGATCTTAAAAGATCCAGGCCCTACCCCAGAGGGACTCAAAGCTGGAGGACAGGGATCGGGAGCTGGTGACAAAGGCGAAGCAGGACCAGGGCCCTGACCAGGGACGATGGGGGAGCTTGGCCTCCTGAACTTCGGGCTGGCCTTGGAGCCGGAGCACCGAGTTTGCCTGATTAGTTTCTTTAAAAATGACCCTGGACTAGAAGTGTGGTCCTGTCAGGCAGGTCACCCAGCAGATCAAAGGGCTCCAGCGAGTCCTCTTTCGGTAGCAAGCTAGCGTTCTCCCCCAGCTCATTATTCTCCGTCCGGCGCCCACCGTGGCATTTCTGTGCCCTGGCTGTGGGTCACGTTTTACTCCTGTCGCAGTCCCTGGGGCTCTCAGAATGACAGGTACATCACGCCCAACTGTCGGCCTTCTGCTGTCCTAACCCATGGTCCTGTGACTTCAGACCTTCCTGGTCCTTGTTACAAAAGGGCAGGCGGGGCTGGGGGTTCCGGCTCATTCATGAGGTTCTGGGCACAGGCCTGCCTTTTCTTCACTCATTTATTCATTGATTTATCAGACATACAGAAAGCGAATTATGTCCAGTTGCTGGGGGACGGTGGTTATGTGGGTGAGCTAGCCTGGGTCGGGGTTGGGGGGCAGGGTGGCTGGGGAACCAGTGAGGGTTTTCTGGAGAAGGTGACATTGGAGCTGAGCCTGGGAGGATGGTGAGGACGGCAGAGAGCGTTGTAGGCAGAGAGAACAGCACAGGTTGTAGCTGGCAACAGCCCTTTGGAGGTGGGACTGCTGGTCTCCAAATGGGGAATGGCAGTCTTTCCCACCACCTGGCATCGCTGAGGACCCTCACCACCTTTCCTGTGGTTGTGGCTCACCTGTGGATGTGGATAGGTATGTGGCAGGTACAAAGTAGCCCCTTGGGAGGCTCAGCACGTGGCCCCTCCCGCTTCGTCTTCTCTTCCCGGAGCCTCCAGGCTGTCCCAGGTGGGCTGCTCAGGGACATGACTCATTCCACTCAGTCCTGCAAGGTTCATGCGCGACCCTTGTACGGGGCTTTCTCTTGGTTCTGGACAGGAGCCCTTGTCACAGCCACGGTCAGAATGGCCTGAGCCCCAAGGGGGACATCAGGCTGCTGTGGTCATAACCCTCCCACTTCCGAAGCACCTACTATGTGCCCGGCACTGTCAGGGCTGCTGTAGCACATGGGGGCTTTGGTAAACATGTGAAAGCCTCCTGCTCTGAACACGAGGATGGCGTTGACAGCAGCCCCCCTCACAACCTCAGGTCCTTGAACACCTGTGCTTGGTGGCGGCCCTGGGCTCTGCCCGGTCAGTATCTCATTTAATCCTCAAGCAGCACCAGGAGGTTTGTCCTGCGTTCCCTCCTATTTTGCAGTCAAGGAAATGGAGTCTTCGAGAGTGTCAGCGTCGTGTTTAAGGTCGCTCAGCCAGTGAGAGTGGGAGGCACTTCGCACCAGGCTTCTCTGACTGCAGGCGCTGCCCTCTTTTTGCCACGCGTCACCATCTCCTGCCACCAGCCTCTTGGGCCTCCCTTCTGATGGGCTTGCAGCTGACTTCCCAATAATTTCCCCCTGCAGCCGTGGGGCCTGTTATCATTCATTATTGTGTTTTGTAGCTTCCTACATTGTTTTATTTTCCACTCCCAGTGGCTCATTGCTTGGGAGCCGCTGAGAACCCAGGTGTGCCCTTGCTCTAAATGCATTGTGTCAGATGCAAGTTTATCTAATTTACATCAGAGTCTGCAGCAGCACCTTGTGACTTTGTTTCTAGCTCATTCCCTTCCCCACCCCCACCCCCCACGATTTCCATGCAGGTGACCACGTACCTGCGCCCCTGGGCCAGGCTCCTCATGCATCTCCTGTGGTAAGGGGCATCTAAGGCCTGTCTCATGAGAACCTGCTCTTTAAGGAGTAAACCCCCATATCTCAGCAAAAACTGTGGTTTAGAGGCAAAAGGTCTGAATTCAAGTCCTCTTGCTGCTACTTCCTTGCTGTGTGGTCTCAGGCACGTTGCTTAATTAAGGTCTCTGAGCTTCTGTTTGTTCATCTGTGAAATGGACAGTAATGAGGCACCATTTTTCTTCCACAAGATGGCCAAGAAAGGGAATGCTTTGATGATACCGCGAGTAGGTAAGGAGGTGGGAACACAGGGGACTCCCCATAATGCAGGTGGTCCAACCACCATGGACAACATTTGGGCAGCGTTTGTTAAAACTCTAAATGTTCACAGACTTCGCCACAGCAGTTCCAACTTCTGTGGATACACCTAGAGAAATGCACATGTACGAAAAGGTGTTCGTTGCAGTCTTGTTCAGATTATAAACAGGCAGTGCTCATCGCTGGGGGATGGCTAAGTAAACTGGGGGATATACACTCCATAGAATACACTGCAGCTGTTAAAAAGAATGACGTATATCTGCAGATGACACGTGGACAGATGGACTTATGGTATGGGCGAGTGAACAAAAGCAGGAGGTGGGGCTCCCTGGGAGGCATGTCAGGGCTGGCTACCCCCTCCCACCCAAAACAGGGTTCATAGTACCCTCCTCCTAGGTTTTTTGTGGGGATGAAGTGAAATAATCTGTCTAAAAGTACTTAGAACAATGGCTGGCACAGGGTACACTTCAGATGAGCACCATTATTATTATTATTATTATTATTTTATTTATTTATTTTTTCAATTAAAGTTTATTGGGTAACATTTGTTAGTAAAGTTACATAGGTTTCAGGTGTACAATTGTATGATACATCATCTAGATATCCCATTGTGTGCTCACCACCCAGAGTCAGTTCTCCTTCCATCGCCATATATTTGATCCCTTTTACCCTCATCTACCACCGCCCTCCCCGCTTACCTTCTGGTAACCACTAAACTATTGTCTGTGTCTATGAGTTTTTGTTTCTTCATTTGTTTATCTTGTTCCTAGTTATTATTATTTCAGGAATGCTGCCCAATGCGTCACCTTCATGCATGTTTCTGGGTTTTACTTCACTTCCTAATTTTGTAATTGTAAATGGGTTCTTGGGTTTCCTGCAGTGACACACCAGGGAACCACAGTCATGAGTAGCTGCACTTTGGAGAAATCGCCTGAGCAGTGTTTGAGCTTCTGCCCAAAGATTGTGCCCACATGGCCCTTTTGCATGCTGGCCTCAATGCGTAGACTAAGTCACCGATGCCCGGCCAGACGGTGGGCTGATGTTACTCTCCTTGGGAACAAGCATTGAGCCTGACTTGTCCCTCTCCACATCAGCCCCAGAGGGAAGGAAGGCATTGGTGTGAATGTGGCCTTGTTGCTTTCACCATAGAACAGAACACTGGGCCGTCTTCAGTGGTTTAGTTCAAGAATCTCAAACTCAAGTGCTTATAAGGCTGGGCAGGAACCCCAAATTTGGAAGTGGCCTAGGGTAAGAAGGACCACATAAGTGTGATGATAAACAGCAGTCGGCCGTTGGCCTCAGTAGGGAGAAACAGTAGGGTGTGGTGGGGACTGTGGCAAATGGGACAACAGATGCCCTGTGGGGTCATTGTCTGCAGGACTACAAGCCAGTGCTGCCTGGGTTTCTGCTCCCTCCTCTCAGCACCTGGCTGTCACAGCCCCCCATCACAGTGAGCCTTTGGACCCTCGATACTCAAGTTTTCTGGTTGATGTGTAACCAATGTGTAAAGCGGCTAATGGCCTCGCCTGACCAGCACCTCCCTTTCGTATTGGCCTCCAGCCCTGGAGTCCCAGCCAGAGTTCAGACTGGCCAGATTGGGACAGCAGAGAGGACTTGCTGACTTTCTTCATCTGATAGCATTCACAGACTGACAGAGGGAGGCTGATTACTCGGGCCAGGGCATGAGCTGGATGCTGGGGGCTGGAGATAAAGTTTGATCAGACCACCCCTCAAGCATCTCCTGGAGGAAACAGACACATCTCAACTGTGTACTTCGGGTATGTACACAGTTGTACACAGTTCATACTGTATGGTATGAACCCCAGTTGCCATGTGAGGTGGGACTTGGGTTATTTGACAGATCGGAGACATCTATAGTGGGACAGATGTACTTAGGAAGGTGGGTTGGGATAGGCATTGTGGTTTGCTGCCCAGGGGGAATCCTATCTCCTTTCTTGTCATCCTTCCTTGTCCATCTGGTAAGGAGGCTGAAAAGGGCAGATACTTTCCTAGCTTCCCTTGGGGGTAGCTATGGTTAAATGACATAGTTCTGGTCAGGGAGATGTAAGTGGGACTCTGCTAGGGACTGTCTGGGAAATATTTTACCCATGATGAAGGGATGTGGGAATAGGAGTGAAGTCTTTCTTGCTATCTTGGATGCTTCCCTACTTCCTACCTTTGGAAGTGGTTGGGTGAAGATGTGATGTCTGGAGTGGCAGCAGCCATCTTGTGCCTCAAGGAGAATTTCAGAGAATTGCCTCAGTGAGCTACTAGATCAATATTTAACCACCTACTTCCAGCCTTCTTGTTATGAGAGATCATCGGATGCCTTTATTATTTAAGCCACTGCTAGCTGAGTTTTTTGTTTCAGTCACTAGCTGCATTCCTAATGTTATAGGGAATGTTTGAGCATGTTTTCTGAGGGTATGGAGAATGGGCTGCCCTTTAGACATCCACAGGGGCTTAAACTTGCTGTATTCTACCCTTAGGGCATTTTCTTTCTTTTTTATCATCTCTAAATCTAAAAATTTTGATTGTGAAATATGTCACCTATGCAAAAGAGTGTTTAAAACATATGTGTATGATCTAAATAATAATAATAAAGTACCCATCTACTCACCACCTAAGTTGCGGATTAGGACCTTACCAAACCTTAGACACTTCCTGTGTGCCCCTCTTCATTGCACCCCCCTCCTCCCCCCAATATTTTAATTTTATGATAATCATTTTCTGCTGTTCTTTATAGTTTTATCACCCAATCAATATGAGGTTTAATTTTGCCTGTCTTTGAATTGTATATAAATGGAAGTATACTCTACATGTTCTTTTTTTTAAGATTTTTATTAAAAATATAGTTAGCATACAATATTATATTAGTTTCAGGTGTACAAATAGCATTTCAACATTTATATAGCTAAAGAAGTGATCACCATAAGTCCAGCAACCATCTGACACCATCCCTCGCTATCACAATATTATTGACTATATTCTCCATGCTGTACATTACACCCCATGACTTATTTGCTTTATACCTGAAAATTCGAACCTTTTATTCCCCTTTACCTCCCCCCATTTAATTTTTCAGTTACAGTTGACATCAATATTATTTTATATTAATTTCAGGTGTATAGCATAGTGGTTAGACATTTGTATAATTTAAGAAATGATCCTCCTGACTAGTTTAGTACCCATCTGACCATATTACCATATTATCTTATTACCATTTTATTGCCTATATTCCCCGTACTTTATATCCCCATGACTATTTTGTAACTATCAGTTTGTACTTCTTACTCCCTTCACCTTTTTCACCTGCTCCCCCAAACCCCTCCCATCTATCACCCCAACAAATCTAGTACCCATCTGACACCATACATAGTTATTACAATATTATTGACAATATTACATTTCATGAAATACCTTTTTCTATCCCTTTACTTTCAGTCTCTGTGTGTGTGTGTTTCAATTTGAAGTGAATCTCGTGTAGGCAGCATATGTAAGGGTCTTGTTTTCTTATCCATTTAGCCACCCTATATTTTTCATTGAAGCAGCGGAGCTCATTAAGCCAATCAGATTCAGATTTGGACATAAGGTAGGGTGCGGGCTCAACACGGGAAAGATGGCGCCTGCCTGCTGGCTGCACGGGAGGAGGACCTCCTCACCAGGAGAATGGGGGCTGTCCCTCCAGCCCTCGCCCCAAAGTTACACAGCTCGGTCTCTCCCCATATGACTCCGAAGTCCCCAGAGTAACCATCCCTCCACCGGAGCCCAGGTTAAGTGCTTGCACGGGCCCTTTAAGAGGATATCTGGGTTTCCCACTGCCTTCCAGTACCCTGCGATGGTTGGAATCCCCACTGTTTTTCACAGCCAGGTGCTGGGGGGCTCCTCTTCCTGGTACCAGCACTTCGGGAGCCTGGTGTGGGGGCTTGGGGCCCCTCAGTCTTTTGTGGGGAACCTCTGTGGTCGAGATAGTTTTCCTGATTTCCAACTGCCACACGTGGGTGTGGGAGCAGCCCGGTTCGCATCTCCACCCCTCCTACCAGTCTTGACGTGGCTGCTGCTTTATATCCTTGGTTATAAAACTTATGCTCGGCTGAACTTTGGATGCTTCTCTAGGCTTTGTTCGATAATCTAGTTGGAATTCTGACGTGTTCATGGGAGGAGGCCAGCACGGCATTTAGCTCGTCCCCCATCTTGGATCTCCTCTGCATGTTTGTTTGTAACTCGCTTCTTTTGTTCCACAAGTGGCGTGTTTATGTTTTTGAGTTTTGTGCACATCGATGCATGCTGTGGCTGTTCTGTCATTGTCACAACTGTGTAGTTCTTCTTGTAGGATTAGCTTGCAGGTTCTGTATTTATGCTATGAGTTACAGACATTTGGGGTGCCTGCTGTTCCTCTGCCATTGCCAACATGGCTGTCCTGGACGTTCTTGTCTGCGTCTCAGGGAACACCCAGGTGAGAATATGCCTTTCAGGGAGTTGCTGAGTCGTAGGAATGCACATGCTACCTCTGTCAGCTAAGGCCAAATGGTCTCTAGAGTGGTGCACCATGTAGCTGACTGCTTGTGTTGCTTACATCCTCACCGATGTTTGGTCCTGGGCACGTTCTGTTCTGAACGTCCTGTGGCCAAGCAGAGTTGACCTGTGACCTTTGAAGATGCCCTGCCCATTGGCCAGTAAATGTCAGCATTTATAGTTCTTTAAGCGATCACCCCACGTGATTTTAGGAGTCCGCAAAGTAGGCCATAGCCTCCCTCATGGCCTTTCTCTTGGGGATCTACTGAATTTGGAGTTCCCCATAGGAGGGAAAACTGATTGGACACTCAGTCATAAACACCACCCCTGGTTCCATTTGCCCATATGTCAGGGGGAGCGTTTCTTGAAGGTCAGCACCCAGATTCTCTCCCTTGGGTCTCTCTGTGTATTTTGAGTAATCAGCTCCAAACGTGGAGGCAAGTTGCAGGATTCTCAGGTGTGCGTGCTGCGGGGAGGTGAAGACCTTGGGGATGACATGGGGCAGGCAAGACGATGTGAAAGGAGACGAGAGGGCTCTCTGGGCTCTAATTACTGACTTGGACAGGCCCCCAAACCTCTCTGAACCTCAGCGTCCCCTTCTGTTAAAATGGGAATGATAGTACTGGGTTATGGAGAAAGGGGGCGTAGAAGTCGTTTGTCACAATGCCAGCGTGCAGGAAGAGCTCCATAAGTGTTTGCAGCCACTACTGATAGTGGTTCTCATCCGAGGAGTGGGCGGTGGGGCTGGGAGAAGTCCCAGGCGCCACTGCTCTCATGCCGTACATGTGCCCCTATAAAACCTTGTGATCTGTACAGTTGGGCACCAACAAGAACTGCGCCAAAGAGGAAAACAGAGGTGGGGTGGATGGCTCAAAAGCTAGGGATGCTTGCCACTCGGGCACCAACAAAATCAGGAACAATTCTAAGAAACACTTGAGCACATGCAAACTTTCAGGGGCATTGACACCCAGCCATAGTCTGCTGCATGATTCAGCTTTACACACACAGGCTCTGGCTGCCTCCAGAGAGAAAGGTCCCAGAGGGCACTGGCTTCTCATCAAGACCATTTTCATCAGCACTAGAAATATGATTGCACGTGTAGCCCTTATCATTAATCCATTGTTTCGGGAGAGATAGGAAAGTTTCTTCATCACAAATTGCTATGTCCCCAAATTGCTTAATCCTGTGACAGCACAGAGGTCCTTGAAGCCACGAATCCAGCTGTGACTTGTAACAAGGGAAGGCACTTCGACAGACATCCAGTTTTTTTCTTAAGCTCTTCACATTCTACTAAGGATATTTCTTTTTTTTTCTTAAAAAAATTTTGTTTTTAATTGGGGAACTGTGTGTTTCTCCAGGACCCATCAGCTCCAAGTCAAGTAGTTGTTTCAGTCTAGTGGAGGGCGCAGTTCACTGGCCCATATGGGAATCGAACCGACAATTGGTGCTATGAGCCTGTGCTCTAACCACCTGAGCTAACTGGCTGCCCCAAGATGTTTCTTTAATTGTGCTTGTTCCTGGTTATAGACGGTCCCCAACTTACCATGGTTCAATTTAGGATTTTTTTTACTTTATGATGATGTAAAAGCAAAACACAGAATAAGTTACATGAGATAGTCAACGCTTTATTATAAAATAGACTTTGTGTTTGTTGAGTTTGCCCAACTGTAGGCTACTGTGAGTGTTCTGAGCACGCTGAAGGCAGGCTAGCCTAAGCTATGATGCTCGGTAGGTTAGATGTACTAAATACATTTTCAACCTAGGAGGTTTTCAATTTATGATGGGTTTATCAGGACATAACCCCATGTAAGTTGAGGAGCATCTGTATTTAAAAATATTAGCATGCTGGAAATCATATACTGGCACAATTTCCCTGTTACGTCAGCATCTTCCCTCATCTACCAATTATGAACAAGGCGACCTGTGTCAAAGGAATCTGCCTTATTGTAGCAGAACAGATTTGCCCTTGAGTACCATGGAAGAAAGGAAACAGGTTTGTGTGGACAACAGCTAGCCTTTGCCACAGGCCCTGATGGCTTAACGTCATGCTTGGGGTCCCCATGGTCATGTTACCTGGCTTTGGGAGTGGAAAGGCTGTGAGAGCAGGATCTAGGGCAGGTCCATCTTTGGTCTTTCTTCAGTCCCACATAGCACCTGGTGTGTGTTCGGTGCCTGGTAAGTGGCCAGCCAGCGCGTGGTAATATCGTTAGCCATTGAATCAGAGATGGGGGACTCTGAACAGAATCATTCTATCATTTGGGAGCTCTCAACATTTACTACGTGCCAAGCACTGATCTGGGCCTGGATACCCAAAGACACAGTGGCTCTGCCCTCAAACATCATTATCATTATCCTTTTGGGTTCCCAGAAAAGAATATTCCCTTCCTGCCTCAGGGCCTTTGTATATGCTGTTCCTTCTTCCTGAAAACCCCTTCCTTGCAGCTCTCCTCCTCACCTGTCTAGCCAGCCCCTACTTTGTTTCTTCATAAATGTCACCTCCTCCAGGAAGACTTCTCTGACTCCCTCTCCCAGACTAGGTTGGATCTCCCTGTTATCCTCACATTGTATTTTTCCTTTGTAAGTTTTATCACAACTGCATGGAAGTAACTCTTTTTTTGGTATAAGATTTTTTATTTCAAGCCATTCCCTACCGCAAGTGTGTAAGCTTCACGGTGACAGGTGCAGTTGTGTTCGCTCAGCCCCTTGCAGAACAGGCATTCTGTTTACACTTGTTAAATGTTTAATCAGTATTATTGCTTGTTCATAGATGAGGACATTGAGGCTCAGAGAGATTGGGTAACTGGATGAAGGTCACACAGCTCGTGAGTTCGAACGCTGAGATGCGTCTGTCTGCCTCTAGAGCCCTTGTGCTCACAGCTTGATGCAATTAAGATGTCCCATGATGTGTGCTATAATAGGATGTTCAGTAGATATGTTTAAGGGGTGGTGGGAGGGCAGAGGAGGGCGTGACTGACTCAGCCTGGGGGAGTGGATGGTTGCCTGCAGGAGGCAGTGACCTTGAAGACTTAGAAACTGCGGTAGCTTGGAGTAGCTCTAGCGACTGTGTGGGAGCATGAAAGATGGAACCAAACGGGGGGCCAGCAGTGCAGGCCCTGCTTTGGGGTGTCAGGAAGTGTGGACTTAGCTGAGCTGATGGAAACTCTCAGAGGCTCGTAAGCAAGGGAGCAACATGACCTCGTACATTCCCTTTAGAATGTCACCTTAGGGCAGGGCTGCCAGCAGTCACCTGCTGACTCACAGAGCTGGCTGGGCTCAGTTTCCCAACTGTATTCGTTAGGATTTTAAGTACGACCGCTGAGCCAAACACCCCAACATAACAGTGGCTTCAACGTGATCAAGACTTTTTTCCTCCCTCACATAAAAGCCTGAACTGGTCAGACCTCTCAGGAGATGCAGGCTTTTTCTGGGTGGTCACTCTGCTGTCCCCAAGACACTGCCTTTGTCTAAGACAGATCAGGGCCATGGTCAGGTTCCAGTCTCCCAAGGAGGAGGGGGTGGGTCTTGGGCCAAACAGGAGCCTCTAGCACAGCGGTTCTCAACCTTCCTAATGCCGCGACCCCTTAATACAGTTCCTCATGTTGTGGTGACCCCCAACCATAAAATTATTTTCATTGCTACTCTATAACTGTAATTTTGCTACTGTTATAAATCATAATGTAACTATCTTTTTGTTTTCCGATGGTCTTAGGCGACCCCTGTGAAAGGGTCTTTCGACCCCCAAAAGGGGTCGCGACCCACAGGTTGAGAACCGCTGCTCTCGCAGTCTCCCTGGGAAGAGCGGAGCGTTCCCAGAAGAGTCAGGGCTCAGGTTCTCGGTCATTCGGAGGGACTGGCAGCCCTGGGTCACCGTGGCCACCACAGGCTTGAGCGGAGTAGCAGCCTCGCCTTCCGTTGGGGCCTGTGCCCCGCCAAGTTCTTTGCAGTCCCCACCACTCCCTTTTATATCCCTGACACGGTTGATGCCAATCATCTCACACCAGCCTCTTCACTCACCTGCGTAACCCCCGGCGCGTGAGGCACATGTGTTCACCGCACCTGTGTTCTGCAGGTGTGACCTGCAGGCCACGGAACCAGGTGGTCAGTCCAGTGGGGCAGCTGGCAGGCAACAGTGCTGGCTTTGGAGACTCGCCCCAGACTTTTTGCTGAGAAACTGTCCTTCCTGCCTCTATCCTGGTCAGTGCTGGTCCATCCAGCTACACAGTCCCTCTGCTCACAATCCTTAGACCCTCCAGGAAACCTTTAGGAAATCCAGGTGGGGTCCTTTCCCCAGCAGCCCTTTTGGCCTGTGTGCAGGGCTGCCGTTCATTGTCCTGAAGCTCCTGTCACCATGAGTCCCCTATAGAGGCGAGCGCTGCTGGCCAGCAAAACCCTGCCTCCTGTCAGCCTTTTCTGCAGAGGTTCCAGACCTGCTTTCTCCTCCCAGAAAGGGCCGAGTCTGGCCCCATGGGAGCCATTCGAACTGTGATGCTCTTCAGATTTCCTGTCAGAGGCAACTGTGGGCAGTTAGGCCGCACGTGGGTTTTTCAGTCAAGGCCCCGTGGAAGCTGTAGGCGACCTTCTCGCCAGTTCTGCTGGGACCGGTTGCCAAGGACCCATTTCCTGAGTAGGGATAATTGCTGCTGTCCTGTTATTCCAGACACCAGACCTCCATGGCTGAGACCCTGTCTGGCAGGGCGGGTATGGATGGCCCTCCTCTCAGGGGCAAATGCCCGTGAATATGTTGAATATGCTGGAGACAGAGAAAGAAGCTGGCTTCCCAGTGGGTGTGGGGCTCCTGGAGCCTGAGGGCCCCTGCGGGCAGGAACTGGCACTGCGATGGCAGAGCCTCAAGGTCAAACAGCCCCTCCCACACAAGCCCAAGTCTGCTGTAACGTGGTCTCCCTGAGCTCCAGCTCTCAGCTGGGACATCTGTGCCCCTTCGGACCAGGCACATTTGACACAGTTCCTCACAGAGCACGTGGCCTCTGAGGTCCAAGCCCTCCCTACCATTTCCAAGTTCCCCAAGGCATTTGGGGTTTGGGGGTTTCTCACAGTCGACTCCCCCCCCCCTGAATGGGGTTAGCTCCAAGATGAGATGCTGTCCCTTCTTCGGTTCCCATGGTGACAAACCGCTCTCTGAGCGTCTCCTGAAGACCCATGGGAGGCGACGTTGGACAGTGTGGACCTTCTGGCATCTGGCCGGCCCTTCCTGCTTCCACCCGGGTTTCCCAGGAAGCACCCCATGCCTCCCCCTTGTCCCACAGACCCCTTCCCTCTGCCCCGAGGCCTTCTCTGCGGGACCCAGCAGACAGCCTTGGGCGTGCGCAGGTGACAGGGACTCCAGCGCCCGTTCACGCATGGTTTTTTTTTTTTAGCTTTTTATTGGGGACTTGGGGGGATGGGAACAGCGCTGGGGAATTGGGGGAAGGGGAACAGACAAGTTGCTATTCTCTTGTTCTTCAGTCTAGTTGTGGAGGACGTCGCTTCACTGGCCCAAGTTGGCACCATCATTGTGCTCTTCCCGGGTGAGGCAGATCAGTCGCCGGCTTCTGGACGGCCGCTCACTGCGGTTGCTGGCCGCTCACGCTGGCTGCTGGCTATACACAGTAGCCCATGGCAACCCACTGCCTCAGGGGCTGCAGCCTACGCCGTGGCCGGCGACTCATGGCAGCCCAGCTCCAGGTTGAGCTGTTGTTCAGCATCTTAGCTGTAGAGGGCAGTGTCACTGGCCCTCATCTGTCGGATCCGAACCGGGGCCCTCTGGCGTCCCAAGCCAGTTCTTAACCATCGCGCAACTCGGCCGGCCCTTCTTTTTTCTTTTTTTAAAAAGATTTTATTGGGGAACTGGGAACAGTGTTGGGGAATGGGAAAAGGGAACATTGTGTTTTTCCAGGACCCATCAACTTCAAGTCAAGTTGTTGTCCTTCAGTGTTAGTTGTGGAGGGTGCAGCTCAGCTCCAAGTCCAGTTGCCGCTTTCAATCTAGTTGCAGGGGCCGGGGGCGCAGCCCACCATCCCATGCAGGAGTCGAACCGGCAACCTTGTTAAGAGCACGCGCTCTAAGCAATTGAGCCACCCTCCGACCCCGACTTCTGTCTTTTCAAAACCTCTTTGCCGAATGTGGTGCAGAGGTTGCTTCCACTGTGAGCCTACCTGGTATGACCAGGCCCGCGGGGAACAGCCAAGCATCCGTTTCCTCACTCACCAAATACATAAGGAACCTGTGCTCTGTGCTGGGCCCTGTACTGGGAAACGTGGTGACTAAGTTGGAAAGAGCCACCCTGCCCTCACGGAGCTGAGAGTCCAGTGGGGACCCACGTTTCTGTTCCCACAGTCAGGTGTGAGTGCTGCCAGCCCCATTGGGAGGGTCAAGGGGAGGGGTACAGGGGCGGGGAGCTATCTCATAGTGGTGGGCAGGGAGGCCGCTTGGAGGGTACAAGCCCTGTGGATATCTGGGGAAAGAGGGCAAGCAGGTGCAAAGGCCTGAGCTTGGATAGTGCTTGGGGGCTTGGGGAGCAGTGTGAAATCTGGGGTACAGTGAGTAAGGGCAGGGCAGGGGTAGGAAGGGGCACCTCATCAGGGCCCCTGTGCTTGGGCCTGGCTGCACGTTGCACCCACTGGTGGAGTGGGTGCTGACCTCTGGGCCCACCTCCTGGCATCTAGGTGACCCAAATGTACAGCAAAAGTTGTGAACCACTTGTTAGGGCCCCGCAGGTACCTGTGAGGACGTGGGTTTTATTCTAAGTGTGACAAGAAGTCTTTGGAGGGCAGTCAAGGAGGTAACACACTCTAATGGACGTTTCTAGAAGAGCTCTCTGGTGGCTGGGTTGGAACGGTTGGAAGGGAGTGAGGAGGCAGGGAGGCCATGCATTCGCTGCTGCATGGGTATGGGCCGGGGACAGCGATGGCCGGGTAAAGAAATTTGTCTTGGCCAGGGACCTCAAGTGAGCACAGACTTCGAGGCTTCAAACAACATACACGTGTCCTCTTACAGTTCTGGGGGTCAGAAGCCTCAATTCAAGGCGTCTACAGGACTGTGTTCCTCCTGGATGGTTCAGGGGAAACTGTTTCCTTGCCTTTTCCAGCTTCTGGGCTCTCGCCTCTGCTTCTATTGTCACATCTCTTTTTTCTGACTCTGACCTTCCTGTGTTTGTTTAAGGACCCTTGGGACTACATTGGACCCACCTAGATAACCCAAAATTATCTTCCCAGCCCTAGGTCCTTAATCACACCTGTGAAATCCCTTTTGCCATGTAGGGTCACAGAGTCTCAGAGCCTGGGGTTTAGGACATGGACATCTTTGGGGATCATTATTCAGCTGCCCATTGTCAGTGTGCTCTCTCTGGAGGGGTGGAGGGTCTGTGGCATGGGGTCCGGGGACTCTCTTACTCCGTGGGGGCACTCAGGGGTCTCCCTCCTTGGGCATAGATACCCCTTGGCTTTGTTCTCTACCTTCAGAGGCTGTGCCAGCTCCAAAGGCCAGTGTGCTGGTCTGATCCCTGTTCCTGAGGGGTCCTCCAGGTAGGCAGAGGGGTCCTCTGTGGCTGCCGGAGTTGCTCACTTCCCTAGTAGCCCTGATGGCATCCTTGTCTCTAACTGGAGGGCTAGGTCGACTCGATCACCCACTCCTATTTGACTGGTGTTTTCAGAATGTATTCATTTCTGATGGCTATTGTCACAAATGACCACACATTTACCGGCCTAACAACACTGATGTATTTATCCTCCAGTTCTGGGGGTCAGAGGCGCTGTATATACAGTCTCACCCCCCTAAAAGCAAAATGTTGGCTGGTGGTATTTTTTTCAGGAGGCTCCAGGGGAGAACCTGGTTCTGCTTATTCTGATCGTTGGCAGAATTCAGTCCCTTGGGGTTGTAGGAGTGGGGTCCCCATTTTCTTTTTGGCTGTAAACCGATGGCTGTTCTCAGCTTCCCCAGGTCACCATGTCCCTTGGCTCGTGACTCCCTTTCTCAGTCTTCAAAGCCAGCAACGGCGTGTCTGTCTGACCCTTCGTCTGTCGTGGCATCTTTCTGTGACCAGCTGGGAAGGGTTCTCTGCTCTGAAGGACTTGTGACGACTTTGGATCTCCTTGGGTGATCCCGAGGATGTCTGCATCTCAAGAGCTGCAGAGTCCCCTGTGTTGTGGAACGTTACATATTTATATGTTCTGAGGGTTAAAGTATGGACGTCTTTGGGGCCATTTTTCTGCCTGCCACACCAGCTAATGGTAATAGAGATTGTAATGTAACACTCATGTATTAAGCATGTATAGCCGGCCAGGCTTTATGTTGAGTTAACTCGTTGAATCCTCAGAGTGACCCTCTGAGGAAGGTTCTATTATTATGCTTGTTTTATAAATGAGAAAACGGAGGCACAGAGAGGATAAGTAATGTTATGGTTGAGTTGTGTTCCCTAGAATTCATAGATTGAAGGCCTAACTCTCAGTACCTCAGAACAGGACTTCAGTTGCAGATAGGGTCTTACACAGGTGATCTAGTGAAAAGGAAGTCTTTAGGGCCCTAACCTGATGACTGGTGTCCTTATAAAACGGGAAAATTTGGAGGTACACGTGCATACAGGGGGAGGGGCTGATGCGCTGTGAATGTGAAGATGGCCAGACGAGAGAGGCTCCCTCCCTCACAGCAGTAGGAAGGAGCCAACTCTGCTAACACCTTGCCTTGGACTTCCTCCCAAACCATGTGACAATGTTTCTGTTTGTTTAGCCGCCCAGTCAGGGGGACTAGCAAACTAATACAACCCAGGCAGTTGTCCTTGGGCTCTCTGACTATTTTTCTCCGTGCTTCTGCCTCCATCTCTCCCTCTCTCTCTCTCTCTCTCTCTCTCCCCCTCCCTCTCTTTACTCCATCCTTCTTCTTTTCCTGTCTTTTTCTCATGGACTGTCTCCCATTTCCCCATCATTGTTCTCTCCCCGTTAATCCAGTTCTCTCTGTCTCCCTCTTTCC
>NW_017731476.1:890310-912795 GCF_001890085.2 Hipposideros armiger
CTTGGCACAGCTGATTGGCGGCTGACTGGCACTGAGAAGGCTGAGCACAGAAGCTTCCCTGTTGGGACAAGAGGTCTCCCTGAGTTGCAAGAGGAGCTGAGCCAAGCTGAGCCCCATCCCACCCGCACTGTGCCTCCCCCCCCTCATGGGCTTTCTCCTTCCCCTTTGACCCTGCTGTGCACACAGGAGTCTCCGGCTAAGTGGCTGTCAGCCTGGCTGCCACGCCAGGCCTGGCTGGCACTGACACCTTCCTTGGGCACCAGCAGCTGTTCGGCAGTCACAGTGACCTTGCCTCATTGACTCTTGCTTGTCTGCTCCTGGTTCCTGGCTCCAGGGTCTTCAGAGGAGGACTCCTGCCTGCCAGACCCCAGCCTCAGCCTTTAGGATTTTACCTGCCCTCTGTTGTCCCTGATTCTGAGGTCCCCTGCTGCTTTGAGTGGGAGGTTCCCCACTTCCTAAGCTCTCAGGAACTCTGGTGGTCTGGCCAGCCCATGGTCTCCTGTAGAGTTGGGGGTGGGGACTGAGAAGGAGACAGGACTGGAGGAAGTCCGCGAAAGCTGCCAACAGGGAAGTGTGGAGAATGCTGAGCAGCGGGCACTTGGGAGGTGTCTACCCAGCCCCGTCCCCTTTCTCTGGGAGCTGCGACATCCATAGTCATGGCCACTGCCAACAGCCATGTTTTCCTGCGTGGCCTTGCCCTTCCCTGGCCATGCTGATTGGCCACTAGGGCTGGTCACCTGACCTGAGATGAGTCAATTAGCTTCTCTCTCCTGGGAATTTGGAGGACCCTGAAAGGCAGGTAGGTCAGGCTGTGTAGGGCTGGATCCAGGGCAGGGGCTGGAGGACTCGAGTCGGGCCTGTGCTCAGAGAAGCAGAGAGGGGCTGAGGAGAGGCCCTGGAGCCCAGGCAGCCAGAGGCCACCCTGGCTTCTGATGGCTCCCCTGTCCCTGCAGACCCTACGTCTGGATTCAGTGAGACACTCTTGTATCTTTCCATGTTAACAGGCTTCCACGTGTAAGCTTGCGAGTGGGTTCTGTCTTTTGCAACCGCACAGCCTCCAGATAGAGCTTTGGAAAAATGCAAATCAGATCCCAGAGCTCTGCTGCTTGGATCCCTTTGGCGACTTCCCAGAGCCCCAGCACAGCTCCACACACTTGCCTGGCCTGAACCTGGGTGTTCCAGCCCCACCCACACCCCCAGCTTCCCTTCCTGCCTTTCGCCCAGGACCCACTCAGCCCTGGGTCCTGCAGCCTCTCGCTGCTTCTCCAAGCACATTCCTGCCCCAGGGCCTTTGCACTTGATGTTCTTCTCCCTCGGATGCCCTTGCTGGATGGATCCTTACACATCAGGTTGCAGCTGGAGTGTTCTCTCAGAGAGAAGGACCTGCTCACCCCATCACAACAACCTGACTTGTTTTATTCAGAGCGCACATCACCAGCTGTGGTTTACTTATTTATTTGTTTACTTGTTTACAGTCTGTCTCCTCTACTGGAATTTCATGTCTTGTTCACCACTGACTCTTTAGTCTTTTAAACAGTGCCTGACACACAGTAGGTGCTTAATGAAAATCTGTCTAATTAATTGCAAAAAAAAATAATGGTGAAAGTGCCAAGAGTTAGATCACCAGGAGGCCACTCTCATTCTCTCCACGCAGGACCCACCAGCTGCTCTCACCCAGATGACAGTTCTAACGGTTCCCAAGGGGTAGGTGCCATGGGGGTGGCTCAGTTCCTCCTGGGCTGATCTTGGTTCCCCTCTGAGCTGATGGGCAGTCTGTCCACTGGGCCAGTGTCGGTTCTGTCTCTTATGCGCCTTGGGGATGCCCCCCCCCTCACACTAGGAGGTCCCTCATTTTCCTGCAGTCCTCAGGAAGGGATTATGGTTCAGATTCCCCAAGATGGGGGCTTTGGGCTGGGGAAAGGCCTCGTGTCTGAAAACAAGCCCCATCTTTGGGACGCTGGCATAGGAGACCGTGTGTCCCATGAGGGTGAGCTGCTTCCGTCTGTCTCTCTCTGCTCTGCTTTTGTAAAATTCATTGTATTTATTAGTGTTCCACAACACCCCTCGGCATATTTCATGCTGTAAAGAGACAGCCCCTGCCATCCAGCTGAGCGCCGTAGCTGGCATGGGTGTCTCATGTGCACACACGCTCCACACTCCCACTGTTGTCAAGTGTGCAGACGTCACAGCGTGGTGGGAGCAGCTCTGGGAATGGGGCGTCCAGGCTGGCTGGCCTAGCTCCCGCTCCTTGCTGGATAAATGATCGTAAACACCAAATTACCTCTGCGAATGAGGACGAGGCAGCATGAGCCCATGAGTCCAGGGTCCTAGTTGCCTCCCTCTCAAACAGAGGAGCCTGGCCCGCAGCTGGTTCTGATGGGTGGCAGCTCAGCTAACTTTCTTTTCCTTGCTTGTCTGCTGATGGAGTTGCTAATGAGCACCAACCCACAGAGAGGGGGATTGGAGAAGCCCGAATAACGCACTCCATGAATAATCAGCCCTCTGTACTTGAGAACTGACTTGTAATTGCTGTTGGCTTAGCCTCGAGTTGCTGATGCTGAGAGACAGAACAGACAGAGGAGAATGACAGGGTCTGGGGAGAGGACCCAGGATCTGCGCCCCGTGTCTGGCCAAGCAAGGGCAGAGCACTAGCAATGTAAGGGGAAGGTTGCAGGGAAGAGGAGAAGAGACTTGTATCCACAAAGGAGCAATATTTCTTTCCAGATAGTAAACAATTCCCAAATAAACCCCAGAAATGACACAGGTGTCTGTGGGAAACCTAGAGAGCTGCTCATCCTGAAAGAGTTATTGGTTTTGTTCAAGTTTCATCTGATGCTCACTTAAAAAAAAATAGATTTTTGTTTCCCCTCGTGCAACAACAGCCTGAAGGAGACAATCAAGCATATAACATCGGCCAAGTGTCATCATTTAGATGATTATGGATAAATCGACACTAGCAGGGATAAGCACCTGGGTGGTGGGATGGGACCGCCCAGCTCCCGACCACCTCTCTGTGGATTTTACCCCCGGCAGGGTTGTCCAGGGGAAAGGCCCCGTCCTGCCACTTGGCAAGGTCCCAGGTCTTCATTCTCTGTGGTGGCCAAACTTTTGAGCGCCGGGATGTGCAAATGTGAGCAAGCAGTGATTAGGAGTGGGGTCTGTACAGGGGGGTAGGCCCTTGACTGAGTTTGTCTTCTACATACATTAGCTGCCAGAGCTTGAATGGGTGACGTCTCCATTCTTCTGAACCTCTGTTTCTTCAATGGTAGGGTGAGGACGATAATAATTGTGACAGTGACTGCTCTGCTTATCAATGTCCACTTGCTCTCTGCATTTCCCAGCCTCCTTTGCAGCTGAATTGGTCACGTGACTGGTGTGGCCAGTGGGGTATGAGTGTAAGTGATTTATGGCTGAGGTGCATGAAGATACAGTGTTTCTTTCCCTGTACTTTTTCTCCCTCATCTGTGGCATAGCTACTACTGAATAGGAGCCTGGGTCCCTGAGTCACCATGTGGATGGGAGTCACGCAGGAGAGGCAGCTGAGAAACAAGCCTTTAAGATTTTGAGGTATTTGTAACAGGAGCTGGTATTAAGTATTCAAATGAATATAGTAGTCCCCCTTTGAGAGTCATTGTGAGAGATTAAATGGGGTGGGGGCAGAGCTTCTAAAGAACTGAGCAAAATGCCTGGCATGGAGAAAATGTTTGATAAATACTAGGTGTGCATATTAATTTATTCACTCAGCAAATAGTTACAGAGCTCCTATCATGTGCCAGGGATGTGAATTAAAACAGCAATGACAGGGTTGGCCGGGTGGCTCGTTGGTTAAGAGTTGGCTTGGGAGCGCGAGCTCTGAGCAGCAGGGCCACTGGTTTGGTTCCCACATGGGCCAGTGATGCTGCACCCTCTACAGCTAAGATAGTGAACAACAGCTCGACCTGGAGCTGGGCTGCTGTGAGTCTCTGGCGATGGCGTAGGCTGCAGTGGGGCTGTAGTGGGCTGCCATAAGCTACTGTAAGTGGCCAGCAGCCAGCGTGAGTGGCCAGGCAGCCGGTGTGAGCTGCCAAGAGCCGCCGTGAGCTGCTGACCAATGGCCAGCGACCGATCTGCCTCACCTGGGAAGAGCACAATGATCACAATACCAACATGGGCCAGTGAAGCGACGTCCTCCACAACTAGACTGAAGAAAAAAAGGACAGCAACTTGTCCGTTCCCCTTCCCCGATTCCCCAACGCTGTTCCCTCTCCCAATTTCCCAATAAAATCTTTAAAAACAAAACAAAAACCAAAAAAACCAGCAACAACAACAACAGATACATACAATCATATTTTGGATTTCAAATTATACAGGGTACCCCACCATACAATAGAAAGGACTCGGTACTTCATTCCTTCTGGATTGGCTAACCCTGCTATGTGCCAGGCCTCACGCTAACTGGTGGGGAATGCGTTGTTGCCTGAGTCAGTTTCACTCTTAAGTTGCTTGCAGGCTGCTGTGAGCTGCACATGTAGGCAAATATTAACAACTCAAATGCTGTGACAAGCCTCATGCAGAGGGGTCTTTTTAAAGTGCTGGGATTGTCACTAATTCTGCCTGGGGGAATCAGGGAGGAGGAGAGGGGGTTTCACAGAGAAGGAAGCTTTTTTTTTTTTAATTTTATTGGGGAATGGGGAAGGGGAACATTGTGTTTTTCCAGGACCCATCAGCTCCAAGTCAACTTGTCCTTCAATCTTAGTTGTGGAGGGTGCAAGCTCAGCTCCAAGTTTAGTTGACGCTTTCAAACTAGTTGCGGGGAGGTGGGGGAGGGGGCAGCGCAGCCCACTGTTTCATGTGGGAGTCGAACTGGCAACCTTGTACAGCTGAGCCAGCCATCCAGCCACCCGTTGGCAGCTCAGCTCGGGCGCAGCTCACTGTCCCATGTGGGAATTGAACTGGCGACCCTGTTGCTCAGAGCTCACGCTCTAACCAACTGCACCACCCGGCTGGCCCCAGAGGAAGAGGCTTTTGAGGGCAGGCTTGAAGGGCTGAGTAGGAACCCAGCAGATGAGAGAGCATTTCAGGCAGAGGGACGCTTACATCGTCATGAGGTCTTGTGTTGGATGAGATGTGATCGGTGCTTTGGTGGCTGGAACACAGGGAGTCTGTGGTCGGCAGAACAATGTCCCCACCCCAGTATGTCCACATCATAATCCCTGTCACCCATGAACATGCTACCTCAAATGGTGAAAGGGACTTTTTCAGCTGTGATTGAGTTAAGGATTTTGAGTTGGGGAGATGATTCGATTTTCCAAATGGGCCCAACCTAATCCCATGAGTCCTTCAAAGGGGGGACCCTTTCCCAGGTGTCTTCAGAGAGGGCGCTGTGCCTATGAAAGAGGATAGCCTCAACATGGGGCTGACTTTTGCGGATAGAAGAAGGTACTGCAACTCAAGAAGAGTGGGTGGCCAGAAGAAGCTAGGAAAGGCATGGAAGCTTTCCTATAGCCTCCAGGAGGAAGGCAGCCCTGCTACCGCCTTGATTTTAGCCCGGTGGACGCATGTTGGAATTCTGACCTATAGGATTATAAGAGAAACTTTCTGTATCATGTAAGCCGTTGAGCTTGTTGTAATTTGTTACAGCAGCAATTGAAAACGAATGTGGTATCTGACAGAGAATGTCAAGAGGCCACGCAGTGGGCCTCCAGCTTCCGTGGGGTACCCACTTTTCCACAGAATATTGATATTCTGCCTTCTGTATTAATATTAACTAATGTTAATATTCTGTGTTAATATTCCGAGAGCTGCCTTGTTTGTTTCAATGGCGATGAGTTTTCCGTACATTGAACGTATATCTCTTATTTAATTAATGGAAATTTAGGTTATTTCTAGTCGTCTGCTATTAAGATAATGCTACAGTGAATTCTCTTGACCTTGTGTTATGTGGTACGTGTGTGAGTATCTCTGTAAGATGAATTCCAAGAAATGAAATTGTTGGGTCACAGAGCATACACATCTTTCCTAGTCCGCATTTCTAATAAATGTCTGGAGGCGTGATGATTTTGGTGGGAACTGAAATTAAATAGAGACCCCTGAACAGAATTCAGACCTGGGCTTTGCAAACATCCCTGTGTGGAAGGCAGGGAGGCCAAGGGAGATGCTGTGTGTGTGGGTGTGCGCGCGCGTATGTGTGTGTGTGTGTGTGTGTGTGTGTGTGTGTGTGTGTGTGTGTGTTGTGTAGTGGGGAGGAGTAGAGAGATGTTTAGGAATCGCCTGGCATGGTGAGTGTAAGTCAATCTTCTTGTTTTGTTTTGGTTTTTATCAGCTTGGTAAATTCCTAAGACATCAGAGCCTCTTTCTCATTAGCCTTTGGGTCAGAGAGTCATGTTGGGGCCGTGCTCCTCGAAGACAAGTGAGGCCCATGTGTTCACTTGTCAGGCCTGATTTCTAACCTTTCTTCTCTTCTGCCTGGTCGTTTTGACCCTGGGTAGATAATTCTGTGATTTGCGGGGAGAGGGGAAGAGACATGTGTCACTGCAGCCTTTCAATGAAGTGTTTCCAGCGTTAGACCCTTTCTGAGAAAGACGAGGACATTTGCGTTCATACCGCCTCTGCCCTCCTGATTTCTGATGTTCACGCGATTTTTACCAAGTCAAGGTGTTGCTACCACAATATCTCCAACGTTTTGAGTATCTCGGTAATTACACATACTTGGTGCTTTTATTATGAATTCTCCGCTCTTGAGCTTATTTTGATTCTTCTGCGGGTGAGCTGGATTTCAGTGTCAGCTAGCTTTTTTCCAAGAGCGGCTCCTGGATCCTCCACCCTCCAAGTGCTTTCCTGTTGAGAGTGTCTGCCTGCTGTCTTCCGAGCTGCACACACAGCTCACTTGCCATTTAGCTTCCTGCAGCCTCCCCAAAGCACAGCGCTGTGCCTTGTCTCTTCCATCCTTCCTCCCGAGGACGGGTTGGTGCCAGCACTGCTTTGGGCAGCCTGGTGGCCCCCTGAGCATGGGGACATTGTCGGAGGATCCGAGCGTGCCATCATTTCGAGTGAGAAACTTCGGCTGCCAATTTCAAGGCAGCTGAACAGAAGATTATCCCTCTTCCCCTCCTATGTTGGGGATATTTGTTACTCTAAAAATATCCACGGCTTCTGTGTACAGCCGCACAGGCTGTGCACTACACGACTCCAGGGAGTGTCATTCGTATCAACCGTGATGTGACTGGTGCTGCCAGTGTCACGCAGCGTGGCAGTTCTGTCGGCTCCCGACCTGGCTGGTGTGGGCCTCGATATGCAGGACCCCTTTATCGTTGGTGTCCCGCCGTGGTCATTCTGTCACCACTATGAATTTGTCCTTGGTCACCTACCCCGTTCTACTAGGATTTTTTTTTTCTCTGCGTTGGCTCACATGTTTCCTACATAAATGAATTTAAAGGGAAGCTTTATATTATCATTGGAAATAGAAAACCAGCACAGCTTACCAGAGGTAGAAGAAATATATATATATATATATATATATATGTGTGTGTGTGTGTGTGTGTGTGTGTATGTGTGTGCACAAAACAAAACAATGGCGTCCAATTCTAGCTGGATACTTTTTTTAATTTTTATTGGGAAACAGCCATGGTCATTGGTTACACGTTGCTTTCATGCTATTCTTTCAAGGACGCAGCTCACAGTGGACAGTGGCCCATGTGGGGATCGAACCAGCAACCTTAGTGTTATCAGCACCACGCTCCAACCAACTGAGCTAACTGGTCACCCCCCTGGCTGAATACTTTTGCCTTCTCTCTCTCTCCTCTCTCTCTCTTTTTCCCTCCCTGCCTCCCTCTCTCTCCCCCTCTCCCTTTCTCCCTCTCCTTCTCTCCCTTTAAATAGGAGATTAGTGAGGGACAGGCTATTGCAAAACTGAAATTTTCTCCTGGAAATAATCCGAAGGGGTGGAAGGGAATTGGGAAGGGACAGTCATCTCCACGATGTGATTCAGCGTCACTTAGTGCCACAGCCCCCGTCATGAACTACCTGTGGGACATGTGAGGAAACACCGGCCCAGTCTGATGCTCCGCTGGCTGCTTGAACCTCTTGGCAACACCTCCACGTGGCGGTCCAAGCCTTTCCCATACTCTTTCACCTCTGGGAAGCTTCATGCCACACGGAAGGGTCTTTTCTCGGGCTGGACCCACCGTTGGTGCATCCGAGTCCTGCTCCTGGGCCCAACTGGGTTTAGCTCTGCTCCCTGAACTCAAGCAGAATGAATCCAATCCTTCCCCTAAGTTCCATCCTCTCAAATATGACTTAAAATGGGGGGCTCTGGAGTTCAAGCACCCTGGCGGGAATCCTAGGTCCATTACTCACTATCTTTTGGGTAAGATACTTAACCTCACTGGACCTCAGTTTCTTCACCTGATAAATAGGAACAATCACAGTGCCTCTTTCATAGGGTTGTTACAAGAATTAGACAGGTTAGTGCATATGGAGGTTTAGAACAGTGCCTGGCACATAGTAGGTGCTTAGTAAACACTCGCTATTATTATTTTCTGTTGCCAGGGACTGTGGGGTCCTTGCCCTCCCCATAGCTTCTTCTGGATTAGAAGGCAGAGGACTCAGATTCCAGCTTTGGCTCAATATCTGACTCATGATGAGAACTTAAGCAACTCATGAGTCCTCCGCAGGTCTTGTTTTTCACACCTGGAACCTGAGGGTGGCAGGCTGTGTGGTCCCTACATCCCTCCTCTTGTCTCCAGTCCAGGTGGATAATTCTGTGCCGAGGAGGGAGAGAGGGAACACGGGGAACCAGATGTTTGCAGGCTCTGATCTCCCTGTGTCTGCCTCAGTATGCCATAAAAAACCTACCTGCAGCACCCTCTCCCCTTAATTTCTCTTTCAAAAAATGCTTTTGGGGGCTTGAGCTCAGACAAGGCATGAAAGATTTGTGATAATATCCAAAAAGGGCAAAAAGGAGGCTGAGGGGTTGGGACAATCAGATTTGCTTTGCTTTCACAACCCAACAAGTGGGATGACATTAAAAAAAAAAAAGCCCCAGTATCCTTCATTTATCAAGATCCCTGGAAAGATGGTGATAGTAATAATTTTGAACACTTACGGAGTCCCTGACGTGCACCAGCTGTCACACGTATGATTCCAACTACGTGTGAGGCAGCACCAGCTGCTGTAACAACTAAACCCTGAGCTATCAGTGGATCGACTCCGGGGCCATATAATTCTTGCTCATGGGATGCTTGAGGACAGATGCTCCTGGAGGAGAGACAGCTCCCCTCCATGCAGTGATTCGGGGGTCAGGCAACACGCATACTGTCCCACAACCATTTCCTAGCACCGCGGAGGCCTCTGCGTTTTACACACCCACTGCGTAAAAGCCCTCCCCGGGATGTGGCACACACATATCATCCACATTCACATTGTAGAGGCAAGAACCAGTCCCATGACCCCGCTGGGATGCAGGGGATGCTGGGAAATATTGTGCCTGGCTGGGCAGCCGCTTCCTAGCCTTAACTTCACCCCACAGAAGGAGTAGCACATTCTTTTGGTGGATAGCTAGCTGCTTCACATCTTATGTGGTGGAGATTGTACCCACTTTACAGATGAGGAAACCAAGACCCAGAGAGTCTGGCCTGGGTCACAGAGCTTGTACATGGCGGAGCTGGGATTTGAAAATCAAGACTCTGTGAGTTCAAAGCTCTGACATTTAACCACTATGGTGTTAATTGTAAGTCGGCGTTTCGAATCTTCCAGCTGTAGAATTCTGCAACTCAAACTCTTCCCTTCAGTTTATCCAACCCAGCAAGGTGCATTGGGAGACTCCGGTGACCGTCATGACGCCAAGGCAGGATTTTCAGGTTTTCTCGTCTTCGACAATTATCCCCAGAAAGTTAACCCACAATTTGGACTCCCGCCAGAAATCAAGGCATGGCACCATCTGTAAGAGATAAATAAATCAAAATATCATCAGCAGATAAGTGTGTGCCATCTGCTGCCCTGTCACTTGAACTGGCAGAGGCCTCCAGAGAATTCCAAGGACGCACTTGCCAAGCCTTCCCCCCTCCCCCCACCCGCCTGGAGTATAAGAGGAGAAGCTTCACGTGTGATCTGCTGGCATTTTTCTTGGCTCCCTGTTCCCGATGCTGAATTTCTTGAATCTGGCTAGAGAAGGTGGGTGAACTTGTGCTCTTGACAAACAGTTGCAATCGTTTTCTCACCGGCGGGGCACATTTGTTGGGGGCCAGGACCACTTCTTTGCTCCAACCCCCAACCCAGCAAGGTGAGAGCACCCTCGAAAGAGAAAACTAACCCTGTGCCTGCCAAGAAGCTGGGCTCTGCGCAATCTGAGTCTAAGAATCAGAATCCGCCCTGTTGGGTCCTGGTAGCCCCTTGGAACACAGCCCCTTGCTGCTGGCTGCTGATTTCTCCTGCACGTTTGGCGTCCTCTGTGGAGGGCATCTGAGACTGGTTTTAGTGAGCATGGATTTTCCTAGAACCTGCTTACCTTGCTAAGAGGTGGTGCAGAGTGGTGACCAAATGCAAAGCCCTTGTCCTGGGCTGTTCTATGTGGAATCCTGGCTCCCCGGCGGCGTGAACTCAGATGAGTGACTCAGTCTCCCCATGCCTCAGTTTCTTCATCTGTAAAATGGGGGTGGTAGTTTTTAAAGCACTTTGGGCCCAAAGTATGTGCAAATAGACGTTAGCAAATATTACTCTTTGGCCAGCTTTGTGAGACCTCTCTCGCTGTCCCTAAGGTCCCCCGGTTCCTCGCCATGGGTCCCCGATGCCCTCTCCCCACCCCACACTCCACAGAAACCTCAACAACGCCAGCTGGTGGGATTTGGAATTAAGTCACGATCTTCAGACCCAGGATCTGGGGACGTGGCCAAGGACGCTGGGCTCCCCAGAGCCCCTCTCTCTTCTGCCCGTCTTCCTGCTGACAGCCAGACCTGGGCTCCTGCTTGGACCAAGGGTAACTGGTCGACCCTCAGCATGCCCCACGCCTTCTGCCAGCCTCAGGCATCTGCTCCGGCCGCCTCCCTGATACCTCCCGCAGTCCCGCCAGGTTCCCTCCACCTGCTTGGGCTGAGGTGGCACAAGTACAGCCTCCTGCTTCTGGCTTGGGAAGATGTCCAGGCTCTAACCCAGCATCCAGGGAAGGGACCCAAAACAGCTTTTCGTTCCGGCGCCAAGCACGGGGCAGGCATCTTCACGCACTGTCTTCTGTTTCATCCTCTTCACAAGCCTGTAAGGCCAGGTCTTCAGGGACGTCCACTGGGTGGGCGAGAACAAGGCTCAGAGAGGCGACACCACTCTCTGAGGTCACGTGGCTAGGAGGAGGCAGAAAAGGGATTCAAACTCATGCCTCATGACTTTGGAGCCCACACACCTCCATTGGCCTCAAGAGCACCTCCTTAAAGGAGGGAGTCTGAGAGCTGGGATGAATGACAGTGGGGAGTGGGTGTCAGCACATCAAGCTGAGCCCTTGTTGAGCTGCTGGATTTAAATCCTGACTGAAGACATCTTGTGTCATACGCATCACCTCATTTAGCCCTCAAGTGCCCTATGAGGCTGGAGTGATCATTCTTTATTGGCAAAAAGCCCCCCAAACCAAACAAAAACCATCGTTTACCCCACAGCCCCACAGCGAGCAGTGGCAGAGTAGGAATTTGAACTCAGGTCCGTGTGCAGTCGGGGCCCAGGCTTTTCGCTGAGGAGCAGGCCCTGCCTGGCTTCTGCTGACCCTGGGGCACCCTTCTTCCCTTGCCACCTCCACATACAGGGTTCTTTTTCACATAGCTGAACCCAGAGGAGAAAGCTGGGGGAGCAATTCCTGGAATCAGGCGTGCGCGGTGAGCCAGAGCAGGGGCAGCTGTGACATGGCTGCTTGTACCCAGGGTGGGTTCCTGGAGCCCTGTCTCCATGAGGGCCTGGACCAGGTGTGCCTCTTGGTGGTGATATCCGTGTGCCCAGTGACGAGCTCAAGCCACTGAGTTGGAGGCAGTTTCTGAGCCACCTCTCCCCACACCTGGGCTCGGCCGCAGGGCAGGTAAGGGCCTCGTGGGTGGTATGTTTCATTCCCATGCTGCCAAAAGCCAACAAACTGCCCCAAAGGGGATGCCACGGGGCCTAGGAATGCACGACCTTGCACTTGTCTTTTCTGAGCAGGGAGCAAACCCTTCAGAACGACATTGAGACCCAACTTCTGGGATTTGTTTAGAAATAACCCCATGGTGGTGGTGGGGCAGGTGTGTAGACGAGACAAGGCTGGCTGTGGGGTGTCAGTTACGGAGGCTGGGAGTGGGGACACGGGGCTCTTCATACTAGTCTCTCTGCTTTTGCAAAAGATGGAAAACCATAATACAATGTTTAAAAACTATGTTTCCAAGACACTGTTTATTTGCCTGAGTCCAAACAAACTGGTCTGGCTGTGGAATGTTCTGGGTCTCTGGCCCCCGTTCTGGACAAGTCAGTCCCTGGGATGATGGAAGGAGCTTTGGGAAAACGGATTCTGCCACTTCTGAGCCTTGTGACCATGGGTGGGGTGCTTTGCCTGTGTGAGCCTCAGTTTCCTCATCTGTAGAGTGGGGAAGGGTGCTGACCTCATGCAATGTGATATGTCCCAAATTCTCAGCATTCGTCCTTGCCCTGGACTCTCCTTGGGTCACCGGATGCTGCATCTTAGACAACGTGACAAGCTCTAGCTTCTGCCTGATGGTTGTGTGGTCTGCTGTTTTATAGCCCACGGGGGCCAAGTCAGAGGAGCCAAGCTGTGACAATATAATGAGCTATATTGTGAAAAAAACCCGCTGGAAATTCAGAGCAAGGAGACATTTCTTCGGGATAGGGCAGGTGGTTGGTGAGCTAAGCAGGCTTCATGCTGGATGGGCATTTGAGCTGGGCCATGAAGGCTGGGATGGTTCAGATACGGCGACACGAAGGGAGAGAAGAGATCGAGAGGTGGGGATGTTGGTCTGAGCCAGCAGAAAAGGAGGGCTGGGGGTGAAAGGCAGCATCCAGTGTCGTGTGCAGGGAGATCTCCAGGCCTCCAAGGCCTCTGTATTATGGTCGGCACGAGGCAGGGGAGGGCTGCCCATCGGCTGCCCTGGGAGCCACCTGCTCTTCCATGGATAGTGAAGACATCCGCTTTCTGCTTGCCTCTGCTGCAGAAACCCCCTGCGTGGTGTAATTCGTGAGGAAGGCGGTCTGTGCAATGCTCTTCATTTATCCATCCCACACTCATGTCCAGAGCACCTGCTGCTGTCCCAGGCTTATGAGGCCACAGCGGGGAATGAGACGTATGGCCCTGGAGCTATTGTTTCTTGCTGAAAACACGCGGCTTCCGAGTTGCTGGGATGCTGTCTGGGCGTTATTTAGAGAAGCCCAGGAACGCTCTTCCCTGGAGCTGGGGCTCCGAGTGGCTGCTACAGACACTTGACTGTTAGGATGGGACGTGTCTTGTCGGTTTGCTGATGTACCCCCCAGAGCCTAGAACGGCACCTGGCATGTAGGTGTTCCATAAATGTGGGCTGAATGTAATTACATTCACACAAAAACTGTATGAAAGAGATGAGAAAGCAGGGTGGGGGGTGAGAGCGATGGGTGAGGAGGGGCAGGGACCTCCTGGGGTACGGTGGTTGCCGGTTCTTCCCTGTTCACCTCTGCCCCTCTGGGTTTGGGAGACTGTCCCCCCCGCCCCCCGCAGATAAAATGGCCCAGACTCCGTGCCCCCTAGTTTCTCATTGCTTCAGGCCGGTGGGAGACACCAGCAGGAAATCAGAGGGCGGAAGGAGAGAAAGGTCCCCCTCTCCCCTGCCTCGTGCTCTCCCTGTTGAGGTTTGGATCGTAACTGCATTCCTCTCAAAAGTGTGGCCCCCAGACCAGCAGCCTCAGCAGCCCGGGGTCCTGCCAGACGTGCAGATTCTCAGGCCCCACCCCAGAATTTCTGGTTCGGAGACTTGCTTCAGAGTGGGGATTCCGCTGCTCGTGGCCCGGCCTGGCTTTCCAGGTCCTTGCCCTCCCTTGTCCCGTGGCCTGGTGGAGGTGGGGACTCCTACGTCGCTGGCCCTGACCTCTACCGTCCACACGTCTGTGAATAGCCCCTTCACTCAGCAGCCTTCAGGGAGCCCCTCCCAGGGGCCACCTGTGTGCTGCGGGGACCCTGACTAGTGCAGGTGGCCTAAGTGCCAATCCACGTTCCTTCAGACAGGGCACACCCTCTCCAGGCTGCCTCACTTCTTGCCAGGGGGGGGAGGGGGGGGACACTGTGGAGAGCTCTGGAGTGGTCACCCCTGCCTCAGGGCTGGGTTCCAAGTCCCATCTGCCTGCTATCAGCCTCAGGCAGGGGGTAGTGGTGAGGACCCCACACGCATTTCCTCCGAGGCTGTGGTGGGTGTGAACATGTCACTTTACGTCTCCGGTCTAGGGGCACTGAGCCGCCACTCTTCAGGGCGGTTAGAAACTCACTACCCAGCTGAGCCCCCCTCCCGGTCCCCGGGGCATGGGAAGCTGTTGGAACGTTTGGGGGAGCAGCCTGGTGTTCTCCAGCCCCTCTCCTCCCCACTGTGGATGGTTTCCTGGCCCCATGGGGGCCTTGGGACCCTCATTGGGATGTGGGATTTCTTTGCTTGTTTGTTATTTACACTTTATTTATTTATTTATTTTGGCATTCAGTACTAGTTTATATTCATTTCAGGTGTATGGCATAGTGGTTAGACATTTATATAATTTAAGAAGTGATGTCCCTGACTAGTCTAGTACCCACCTGGCACTATACATAGTTATTATCTTATCATTGACTATATTCCCTGTGATTTATATCCATGACTGTTTTGTAACTGCCAATTTGTACTTCTTACTCCCTTCACCTTTTTCGCCTACCTCCCGAAGCCCCTCCCATTTGTCAGTCCCCCAAATCTAGTTCCTATCTGACACCGTACATAGTTATTAATATATTACTGACTATATTCCTTATGCTATATCCTACATCCCCATGGCTACTTTGTAACAACCAATTTGTACTTCTTAATTCTTCCTCCTTTTTTACCAACCCCCTTAACCCCCCTCCCACCTGGCAACCATCAAAATGTTCTCTGTATCTATGAGTTTGTTCCTATTTTGTTTGTTTGTTTTTTTTGTTCTTTAGATTCCACATATAAACTAAATCACACTGCATCTGTCTTTCTCTATCTGACATACTCCACTCAGCACAACACCCTCCAGGTCCATCCATGCCGCTGCAGATGGCAAGAACCCATTCCCTTCCCTGGCCGAGCAATATTCCATTGTGTATGTGTTCCACCTCCTCTTTATCCATTCCTCCATCGATGGACACCCAGGCTGCCTCCACACCTTGGCCATTGTAAACAATGCTGCAATAAACATATGGGGGCACAGGTCCCCTCAAAGTAGCATTTGGGTTTCTTTAGATAGATAAATAAATACCCTGAAGTGGAATTACTGGGTCCTTCTTTGTCTCTTGTTATAGCCTTTGTTTTACAGTCTATTTTGTCTGGTATAAGTATTGCTATTCTAGCTTTGTTTGTTTGTTTCCATTTTCATGAAATAGCTTTTTCCATCCCTTTACTTTCAGGCTATGTGTGTCTTTTGATCTGAAGTGAGTCACTTGTAGGCAGCATATGTAAGGATCTTGCTTTCTTATCCATTCAACCTTCCTATGTCTTTTGATTGGAGCATTTAATCCATTTTATATTAAAGTAATTGTTGATATATATGTAGCTATTGCCACTTTATTATTCATAATTTTGATTTATTTTCTTTCTGGGTTTTTTTTTGTGGGGTTTTTTTTGTCATAAAGAAGTCCCTCTAACATTCCTTGCAATACTGGTTTGGTGGTGATGAGCTCCTTTAGCTTTTTCTTATCTGGAAAGCTTTCTATCTGTCCTTCGATTCTAAATGATAGCTTTGCTGGGTAGAATAATCTTGGTTATAGGTCCTTGCTTTTCATCACTTG
This sequence comes from Hipposideros armiger, assembly GCF_001890085.2. Lineage (NCBI taxonomy): Eukaryota > Metazoa > Chordata > Mammalia > Chiroptera > Hipposideridae > Hipposideros > Hipposideros armiger. The sequence goes on from NW_017731476.1 coordinate 906,263, forward strand.
GAACATTTCTTGCCAATCCTTTCTGGCCTTCAAAGTTTCTGTTGACAAATCAGCAGACAGTCTTATGGGGGCTCCCTTGTAGATAACTAACTGCTATTTTCTTGCTGCTTTTAAGACTGTCTTTGTCTTTAACCTTTGGCATTTTAATTATTACATACCTTAGTGTGGGCCTGTTTGGGTTCATCTTGTTGGGGACTCTCTGTACTTCCTGGGCTTGTATGTCTATTTCCTTCCTCAGGTTGGGGAAGTTGTCAGTTATTATTTCTCCAAAAAGGTTTTCAATTCCTTGTGCCCTCTCTTCTCCTTCTGGTAGCCCTATAATGTGAATTTTGTTGAGTTTGATATTGTCCCAGAGGCCCCTTAAACTATCCTCGTTTTTGGGATTCTTCTTTCTTTTTGATGCTCTGATTGGGTTTCTCTGCTACCTTATCTTCTAAATCAAATCGCTGATTCGACCCTCTGCTTCATCTAATCTACTGTTGATTCCCTCTAATGTATTCTGCATTTCATTTATTGTATTATTTCTGACTGGTTCTTTTTTATGTTTTCTATCTCCATTTTTATGTTTCCTATCTCTTTGTTAAGTTTTCCCTGAGTTTATTGAGCATTCTTATAACCAGTGTTTGGAATTCTAGTAGATGACTTGTCTCTATTTTATTTAGGTTTTTTTTGTGGAGCTTTGTTCTGTTCTTTCATTTGGGACATGTTTCTTTGTCTCCCCATTTTGGCTGCCTCCCTGTGTTTGTTTCTATGTATTAGGTAGGTCTATGTCTCCCAGTCCTAGTAGAGTGGCCTTAGGTGTACTGTGGGACCCAGTGGTACAGTCTCCCTGGTCATCAGAGCTGGGTGCTGCAGGTGTGTTTCTTGTGTGGGTTGTGTGTGCCCTCTTACTGTAATTGAGCCTTGGTTGCTGTTGGTACATCAATGGGAGGGATTGACCCTCAGGCTGATTGGTTGTGATGACTGGCCATAACTATGGTGGAGGAGCTGTGCAGGGGCTGACCCCACAGAGCAGGGTTCACTTTAGCAGGGCTCTGGTGCCTGCCCAGTCTGCCCTTTGGGTGTGTTTTCCCTGGAGGTGGCCAGGTGATGCTCTAGCTTGGTCCTAAGCTGGCTACCAGGTGTTCCAGCCCTGGGGCCTCTTAGGAGGGGACCCGCTGCAGGCCAAGTTCAGCAGCAGCATGTGTGTGCCTGGGGCCAGCTGGCATGAACCACAAAGCAGTCTGCAGATGGCCACGGCCTACACTGGGCTTGGAGGTGCCTCAAGAGGCCAATCTGCGAACCAAGGCTGTCTGTTGCTAGTGCCAGGCTTAGGGCTGCTCAGCTCAAGATACGGAACACACCAAAGCCAGATGCTGCTTGTCTGGGTTTTGTGAAACTTGGAGAGATTTTAGAAAGTCTGCAGCATGAGCTAAGACAGGTTGTTTGTATGGAAAACCCACTGCAGGTGGCTTGGGTGTGCCTGAAAGTGTGCTGGGGTGGGGTCTCAGGGAATCACTAGGGTGGGGCAGATGAAAGGTGTTAGCCAGTTTAATGGAGACTCAGATATGGTGTCTGCCTGTGTCTGCACACAGGGAGGGGGAGGGCTCAACAAAGCAACAATGGCTTTTGCCAGCCTCTCCTTTTGGGAGAATGCTGCCCCTTCAGCCCTCACCCCGAAGCCAGACAATTTGGTTCCTCTCTGTGTGTCCCTGTCGCCTTTTAAGCTGCTGCCCCAGCGCTGGAGCTCAGAGTGAGTGGTTCCACCAGGGAGTGAGTCCGTGTGCTGTCCCTTCAAGATGAGCTCCTAGGACTGCAGCCTCCCTCCATCTCACTCAGCCACACAGTCTGCTGGTTTTCACAGCCAGAAGTTATGGGGACTTCTCTCCCTGACACTGGAACCCTGGGCTCAGGCACCTAGTATAGGACTGAGACCTCTCGCTCTTTGGGGAGGATCTCCACAGCCGAGATATTCCTCCCAATTTTTAGTGATCATATGTGGGTGTGGGACCAGCATGTTCTGTGTCTCCGCCCCTCCTACCAGTCGTGAGGTGGCTGCTTCTGTGTGTCTGTAGTTGTGGGGCTTCGGTCAGATGTCAAGCGATTCTCAATGATGGTTGTGCTGTGGTTTAGTTGTAAATGATGGGGTCCTGAGAGGAGGTGAACATAGCATTTACCTAGACTGCCATCTTGACCAGAAAATCTGTTTCAGATGCAGGATTTTTGCTGAGCCTGTGACCTCCAACCCCAACATCCAGCTTTCCAGGCCATTTTCCTGGAAGGCCCTGACATCTTCTTAGGGGCTGTGGAGGTCCTGCTGTTCACGGATCCCCCAAAAACACTTCTCCCCTGGGGTCTGCTAGCTCCCCCCTCCTCCCATACAAATTCCTTCTTCTGTCCCCTCCCTGAAGTGGGGCGGCATTCTTCTCCTATGGGCCCCTGGGAACCCAGTGGACCTTAGGGAACCCTAGGGAGGAGACACTGACTCTCATTCACCTTGTTAGTAACTCACCATGGGTCCAAGGGCATCAGAGCTGACGTTTCTTTTAGGTGTCAGGTTTGGGTAGAAGGCTTTCGTACATTCATTCATTCATTCACTCATTCACTCATTCACTCATTCGTTCACTGTTCATTAATTCATTTGCTTGTTCATTCATTCATATACTCCTTCAACAAATATCTCCTGAGCACTCACTATGTAGCAGGCGCTGGTCTAGGTGCTAAGGGTCCAGCCGGAAGAGAGATGGGGAGTGTCAGGAGAGAGATATTAGATGATGAATAAGGAAAGGCCTCCCTGAGAAGGCAACATTTGAGGAATGTGATAAAGGAGAAGAAGGATAAAGCATTCAGCTATCTGGGGGGAGGAAGCTCCAGGCAGAAGTATTATAGCAGCATGTGTCAAGGCCCTGAGGGAGGGAGGTGCCTGGCACATTCAAGGATCAGCAAGGAGGCCAGTGTGGCTGGAGTGGAGAGTGCGGGGGGAAGGTATTAGGAGATGAGATCAGGGAAGCGATGGAGGGACAGGTGACACAGGGCCTCGTAGGCCACAGTGAGGATGTGGGCTTTGACTTTGAGTGCCCTGGGAATCACAGGAGATTCTGCCCCGAGAAACCACATAATCTTAGGTTATAACAGGACCCTGGGAGACCCATGCAGAGGCTGCTGCAACAATTCCGGTGGGAGGTGATGATGGCTGGACCAGTGGAGGTCATGAGAAGTGGTCAGATTCTAGATAAACTATGAAGCTGGAGCCGCAGATCGGATCTCAGGGGGTGTGAGAGAAAGAGAGAAAGCAAGGCCTCGGCCTGAGAACCTGGAGATGGAGTTGCCATGTACTGAGCTGGGGATGCACTGAGAACGTGGCACCTGCTTTCATGGGTCTTACAGCACGTGGGCCATCCATCCAAGATTCATACACACAGGAAGAATTATAAGGTGACTGGTGCCCCACAGGAGAAGGCCAAAGTGCCATGAGACCTTACAAGAGGGGGGCGTGTGTTCTGGAGGGGACAGCATGGGTGAAGCCCTCATGGTAGGGGGAGGGAACACGGAAACACAGGTGCCGAGAGGAAGGAGGTACTGCTAGGGGATGTTGGTGGAGACATGGTGGAGGCCAATCCTGGGTGCCCGTGAAGAATTTGGACTTTATCCCTTGGGAAGGCATCAGAGGGTTTAGAGCAGGAGTGTGCACACACGTTTGTGCCCATGTGCGCATGTGTGTTTGACGTGATCAGAGCTGTGTGGGGTTTTTTTGTTTTGTTTTATTGGGGAGCAGTGTGTTTTTCCAGGACCCATCAGTTCCAAGTCAAGTCATTGTTTCAATCTAGTTCTGGAGGGCACAGCTCAGTGGCCCATGTGGGAATCGAACCGACAACCTTGGTGTTACGAGCACCGTGCTCTAACCACCTGAGCTAACCAGCCGCCCTCAGAGCTTTGTGTTTTGAAAACATCCCTCTGGCATCAGTGTGGAGAATGGATTAGACAGAGGCCAGAGTGGAGGCCAGGGGAGCCCGTGAGGGGCTGTGGGCCTGGCCGGGGTGGGGGCTGTGGAAAGGGACCGAGGGCTTTGAGGGAGTGGGAGTGACAGGGCCGGGCTGGACTGGGAGGTGAGAGGAGGGGCATCACGGGTGCTGTTTAGCGGAGTTTGCGGGTTCACCATCCACGTTGTGCCAGGATACCGTCTTTCTAGGAATAAGGGTTGGAGAAAGACGCCATGTGGGTTAGAGATGCTGGGGCCCACCCTGCTCCCCGCCCAGCCCCAGGGCTTCTGGGATGGGGCGAGGTGAGCCTAAAGCACTCATTCCCTCTCATATTCTGAAAACTCTTCTTTTCTTTCCTAAGGTGAGAAATGTCGCAGCTTCATTGACCTGGCCCCAGCATCTGAGAAAGGTAAGTGTGGCCTGGGAGCTGGAGCTCCATTTTTGGCAAAGCCCCAAGTTTCTCAGCAGTCAGTGAAGTGGGGGGGGGATCATTCCCCTTAACACCCCCCGCCAGTGGAGTGGTCCTTTCTGTTACTTCCGGGGCACACTGGGACTTCCCAGGAGGCAGAAGGAGCTGGGATAAGGTAAAACCCGTGTTGTGTTGGGGGCTCTGCCTTTGGCTGTAGGATTTGACCTCAGGGGAGGGAAGCCAGAGGTCACTTCTCTGATGTCTTCAGGGGTGGGGAGGTCCAGCCTGACTGGACACAGCTATGCAGAGTGGTCTCACTGGTGTTTGGGTCCAACGGCAGAGATTCTGAGCCCACAGTAATGCTCAGAGCCATGTGGGATCATCAGGAGCTGGCTGCAGTGTGATAGGGGGATACAGCTGTGAGGACGAGGCTTCGCTACAAGCAGTAGTGGTTCAAACTAAGGCTTCAACGAGAACTTGACTTATCTCTCTCATAAAAGTTTGAAAGTAGGCCATTTAGAGTGTCTGATCCATACATACATCCTTAGGAGCTGGTCCCCTGCGCCCCCTGCCTCCATCACTCCAAAGGCCTTAGTCCTCATGGTCTAAGATGGGGCGAGAGCTCTAGCTGTCACGTCTGCATCCAGGCAGCCGGGTGGAGGAAGGGTTAAGCTGGCCTGTCCACTCTGAGGGTCCCAGAAGTAGCCCCCACATCATCTGCTCATATCTCCTTGATCACATGGCCCCACTCAGCTGCAAGGGAGGCTGGGAAATGAAGTCTTTGTCCTGGGCAGCTCCGTGTTCAGCTGAAAGCCGGAAGTTTTGTTATGAGGGAAGAACAGGAGAATGGGTTCTGGAGGGTGTGCTGCTACAGGAATACACTCAGGGGAATGGCTGCCGATGAGGAGAGGGCTCCGGTCCCGGGAGCTGGGGTGGGGAAACTGAGGCAGAAGTCCAGTCATATGAACCGTCCCAACATGGAGGCCTTGGTGTGCTTGGCTCAGGGGAAACTCTTAAGTCCGGGACGAGTGGCCACCCATGTCCCCGGATGGTGGGACCGAGCGTGTGGTTTCCCTGCCGTGTCAGGAGGTTCGGGGCCCTGGAGGGCTGCATCTCTGACCCCTCCCCGTGTATCGTGATGGCTGATGATGGTTCTGTCTCGCAGACACTGTCTTCTTGGGGAGCTCCAGCCAGGTGGCAGTTGGTGAGACTGAGGGGCACATGACAGGGCCCCTACAGGGCCCTCAGGCCCCCGCCGCTGAGCCGGCTTTGGGTGGTGGGGCCGGCTGCCTCCGTTTTCTTGGCTTCCCTACCGCTGTGTCTTCTTCAGTTGTCCCATGTGAAGTCTTGGTCTGAGCAACCCGGCCCCAGCTTCCTAACTGAAGTCTCTGGGGAACACTACAAATCTGACTACTGAAAACCAGCTGGTATTTCCTGAGCAGTTACTGTGTGCCAGGCACTGTACATATTTTAACTGAGAAGCCTCCTCACAGCCTCGCACTCCACTTGACAGATGAGGAAACGGAGGCTTGGAGACGTTAAGCCACTTAAGTCTCATGTCTCCTAGGGGCAGAGCCCCCTCTGTACCCCTCCATTGTTCTGTGTCTTGGAAGCTGGTACCTGCAGGCAGCCTTCTGGGGGCTCAGCCCATAATCCCCAGGGCCTTGAAGTTCCAGGGTCAACTCTGCTCCAAGTCTGGCTTCCAGGAAGCAGGGCCATGCATGTCCACTTGGGGGTGAGTGTGTGCGTTCATGAGCACGTACTCCTGTGCTGAGAATATGTCACAGGTCTCACGTATGTGCATGCACTCGAGCTAGCGGGGGAGCGTGTGTGAGCGTGGGGGTGTACAACACGTGTGTGACTGTGTGCTTGTGTGCCCAGGGGAGCACGTGGGTGGATGAGTGTGTGCATGCGTGAGCATGTCCGTCCATGTACAGTGACAGACGGCTCTCTGTGCGTCCTCCGGAAGCATCAGACCTCTATTCCTGCTTCTTTTACGAGGACCAAGGGCCCCAGAGAGCTTGTATCTTCGGGTTTTGCTGTCCTCATGATTCTCCTTTCAGGCTTGGCGGCCATGCCGAGGACCTTCCGGCTGCGTCTATAAAAATGTTTAGGAGGAGGCCGAGGGGGCTGGCTTTGCGGCCAAGGTGCAGGATGGTCAATGT
>NW_017731476.1:913075-968766 GCF_001890085.2 Hipposideros armiger
CCCCCCACCCCGGGCCTCTCCCCAGACCTCCTGCCCACCTGGCCCTCCCAGAATGAACCGAATACATCCTATATGACCCCATTTCTATAGAACTGCAAAACAGGTGAAACCGAATCTCTATTAGAAGTCAGGACAGTGGTTGCCCTTAGAGAGAGGGTGTGACTGAGGGGACTTTGAGGAGGGCTCTGGCCGCTGGTGATGTCTGTTCCTCTGTCTGGGTGCTCAGTTTATGCAAATTGATCAGGCTGCACCTCTGGGAGACATCTGCGTACACACACACATACGCACACACACTTCTCTATATACCGGGGGTGCCAAAACAATGTGTACAAGTGGACACTTTGGTCAGCGTTGCTCAAGCAGTGGTTCGCGGTCATCAGACAGGAACCACTTTGAGCACCTCTTGTAATTGCAGAAGTCAAATGTGACTTGTATTCATCTTTTGTTATCGGTATATATGGAGGATTACAATTTTAATACAGTTTTTTCCTTTCTTAAAATGTGTAGACATTTTTGGGGCACCCTCTGGATATGGGCTGTTTTCATAAAAAGCAAACCAAAAATTTTCCACACTGAGTTCTGAATTCTCTTTCTGAAATGTAAACCCAGCTACATCCTGCTGAAACGCCTTTCATAGCTCCCAACTTGCACAGGACATTGCAACATGGCAGCCGTGACCCTCCGTGACCTGGTGACTCTCTCCCTCTGTTGCTCTACGTTTCCAGTCTGTGGCATGGACCTTGTGCACCGTCCCTGTCTCCCTATCTGCACACGTTTCCCCCAAACTCTCCACCATTGTTCACGCCTCTGTGCCTTTGCATAGGCTGTTCTCTCTGCCGGAACTGCCTTTACCACTTGTTTGCCCTGAAAACTTCTATTTATCCTTCAAAGACCAACTTAGACACAACCTCTTCTGAAACGCCACCCTGAACCCCAGAGGCCCCACAGGGACTGGTCCTATTAGTGCCCATCACACTGCATTGAGGTCACCTCCTCCACTAGACTGGATACCCCCTGAGGACAGGCACTGGGTCCTGTCCTTCCGGGGGCCCCCCTTGTCCCTCGTGGGGTTGGCACACAGCAAGAATTTAGTAAAGGTTTGTTGAATGAATGAAGGAAGGAACGGGGGCCATGTTACAGGCACTGGATGGCCCACTTGGGGTTGGAAACCCGGGTCCTGACTCTGGAAGCCATAGTGGCCTCTGACACACCTGGGCTGAGCTGGGTTCTAAGTCACTCCTGCTCCCTGCCCCTCTACCCCTCAGTGAGCTGGGATTCCTGGCAGCCACCAGCTGGCAATTTTTGCGAAAACAATCTCCAAAGCTTGTAGGGTCACTCAGTTAATATTTCGGGGACTTGTGACAACGTGGTGGCTCCGCAACTGCGACCCTGAGTCTTGTCTGAGTCATTTCTCACTTCAGTTTCTAGAATGGGCTCTTGTTGGCTCCCTCAACCTCTCTGTTTTCCGCCTGAAATCGATTTACAATTCTGCTGCTCACTTAATTTATTTAGTGCGTTTTATTGATTTATGTCATGGAACTGAAATGTGCATAGATTAGAACATGCTGAGCAGGGAGGGGACAGGGAACCAACTTCCACGGCTGCCCAAACCCTGACGTGGGGGCTGTGAGTGGGTCAGCCGGCCTGCTGCAGCCCAGATATGCCAGGTGGCTGGGGCATCCTTGCGCCTCTGCATTAATCCTGGGCGATCTTTTCACCTGGTTGCCTGGCGAACTTCTGCTGACCTTCACGAGCCAACCCAAGGCCCTGCCTCTGTCAAGTCCTCCCTCGTCCACAGACTGTCACTTACACCCGCTCTGTGCTCCCAAGTCACCAAGTACCTTACCTGGACTCCAGGGCCTGACGAAATGGGAGCTCTGATCATTTTTATTCCAACGGGATGGACGGACACAACGAGGCAGGAGGAGCTGGCCAAAGTGGCTCATACATTGTTGTTCCCTCTTGCCTGCCATTCCCAGGCAACGTCAAGTTCATTCTGGCCAAGGGTGGGGATGACCAACTGTCTGAATGGCCCCGACCCATCTGTGGGAGCAGCAGAGCCCCCACAGGAGACCATTTCCTGGCCATTCTCAAGAAACTCCCCACACAGGTGCCTCACCAATCATTTGATTCTTGGAGGCAGAGCCGACTGCAGCCTTGCTTTCAGGACTGGGCCGCAGTGACCTCTGGCCACCTTGCCTCAGGCCAGTGGTCAGCATCCTTGTGCCAGGCTGTGTGCCAGGATCTGGGGCAGTGAGTAGAGTCACCCACAGCCCCTGTTCTCGAGGAGCCTTCTGGAGGGAGGGGCAGACAAAGAGGAAGAGCGTCACTGTGAATCAGGGGCCCAGATGGGGTGGGCAGAGGGCTGTGGAAGAAAGTATTGCAGCCTGGGAAAGCTGTGTACAGGGTGCCATGTGGGAAGGGTCCTCAAGGAGGAGTGGCATTCCACCTCATGCCTGAGGAGCTCAGGGGAGGCCATTCCTAGAGAATGAATGGCATGTGCCAAAGAGGGAGACCCAGTGTCCCCAGTGCCAGGCACATGGCAGGTTTGCAATAGACATTTGCTGAATGACTGAAAAGTGGAAGCAAGATAAAGCCCAGAGAGGTGAAGTGCCTTGCTCAAGGTCACACAGCAAGTTTAGGTTAGATTCAGGTTCCAGGCTCCTGAAGTCTTGTAAGCAGCACCCACCCACCCTACCAAACGCCCTTATCCTTTCTCATCCCACACTTCTGCTCACCATCCCTCCAGCCTCGTTTTTCTCTAGCATCTCACACGGTCCTCCCTCGTCCTAAAGTGCTGGCTCTGCCACTTTCTGTTCTGAAATCCTGGATTCCTCTAATTACATGCTTTTTGCGAAAGGTGATTAAAACCCCCAATGCCTGGTGGAGGGCTGCTACCGGAGATCACACCAATCTAATAATTGCTTTCATTGCTCTAATTCCAATTATTCAAGATTATCTTTCCAAGTAATTAGGTGCTGGGTCGTCACACCTGCTCACTCTTGGAGAGTGTTGTATCAACCCCAAATGGTGACCAGCTTTCATGGTTCATAATTGGAAACAGTTTCTGTGGTGAGAAGGTTGCTAAGTGTAAACAGTGGTAATTTAAATTTCTAAATGGCTGTGGCCTTATCAGGGTTTGGCATGAGACAGGGCCTCGGACGCCAAAATCCAGTCCTTTGTCTGAGCGAAGGTTTCAGCAGCGTTGGGGGAAGAGGGTTTACTGAGCTGCTCCGGTTCTGAGCAATTTGAAGGATGGCTCCTTCTACATCCCAGGCAAGTCTTTCCATGGGTTAGTTCGTCCTGGATCTCTCCCTGGAACAGAATTTGCAACAAGTCCCTTCCGCATTCACAAGGAGTCTTCACTTCAGACACACGATGATTCCTTCACATGTCAGGGTCACCACGTACAGTTGTGCAGGTTGCTAACTGTGCAAGCGACTCTGAGGGCTCATGATTTATACTGTGGTCTATGTGAATGGCATAGGGTTGGGCAGTGCACAACCTGTACAACTGTATGTGGGGGGCAGGGATGCCCAGATAGGGTTAAAAGGAGACAACGCTCGTCATACAGAACCACCGTGCCTGAGATGCGCTGGGAATTTGTAACCCTATTTTGTCGTGTTTCCTTGTTTTAATTGATTTGATTTCATGGTTATAATTTAGAAACAATGAAAAGCACTGGTTTTAAATGGACAATTCAATAAGTTTCAAGCAATATATCCATCGCTGTAACAAGCCATACTCCTGTCAAGATACAGAATCAGGGCCAGCGGTGGGCCCTGGGGTCACCTATCGTCACCTTGAGTCTCATGCATAAAAGAGCCCTGCAGTTTTCACTGTGTGCTGCCTTCCCCGTTTGGGCTGAGCACTGCACCCCATCCGCCCGCCCCATATTATTATTCAATTCCTATTTCTCCTTACACTCATTCACTTGGAAAGTGTAATTATTTTAGCCTCATCCTGAGCAATGATATCTGTTGACTCACGTTTTAGCATGCCAGGTTATTTTTTCCAAGATGCTTTAAAATAAGTAATAGTAATAATATTTATTTCTGTTTTGCCAACACGCCAGAGCCAGCTGATCCCCCCAACAACCTGATGAGGTTTGTGCTGTTGTGACACCATGTTAGAGATGGGGAAACCGAGGCCCAGGGAGGTTGAGTTATCTTGCCCACGACCATACAGGTTGTGAGTGGCAGAGCTGGACGGGAACTGGGGCAGGGGGGGCTACAGGGTCCTCGGCTTCAGCCGTCCACTTATTGCCTCGAAATGAGCTATTAACATAGAAAAGAATCAGGGCAGCCAGTTAGCTCAGTTAGAGTGTGGTGCTGATAACATCAAGGTTGCCGGTTCGATCCCCACATGGGCCACTGTGAGCTGCACCCTCCTTAAAAGAGTCAACTATGCCATTGTAGCATGAAAGCAATGTGTAACCAGTGACCATGGCTGTTTCCCCGTCCAAAAAAAATTTAAAAAAGAAAAATAGAAAAGAATCCTAATGAGCCTTGGCTGGGGAAAGACTGAGATCTGGTGAAAGGAAGGAATTGGTGAGAGCTGGCCTGGGCGGACCGAGGGAACAAAGGGTCATCCTATTGCGTGTGGGGGTGGGGGGACACCTGTGGGTCTCCCAGGCCCTCGCGCCTCACGCACCTTCACTGCTTCCTTCCTGTCACGTGTCCTCCAGTTCCAAGGCCAGAGTCTGATCCTCATGCACAGACTGTCAGGTCGGAAGGGCTCAGAGAGCTGGTCTCACCTGCTCCATGTTGCAGATAAAGACACTCAGGCCCCAGAAAAAAAACCTCTTCGTGGCTGCCACACGCTGAGCTTAGTGAGAACGCCTGCTGCCTATCAGCCCCTAAGACATTGGGCTCCCCCCTGGGGCGGCCTCCCCCGGCCCAGCTCTGACAGTACAGCGAGTGTTCACTCTGCACCTGCTGCCTACCAGCTCCTTTTAGGCTCATTACCCCACTTAGCCTCTCGACAGCCCCCAGTGTCGGTATTCTTAGCATCCCCCTTTTTTAGGCCAGGAAGTGGAGGCCCAGGCAGGTCATGAAAGCTCCCCCAGGTCCAGGTGGCAGCAGGGCTGGGATTTAAGCCATTGCTTCTGAGCGTGGCTGATGCCCAGCACAGCTCTGCTTTATTGGCCATGGGACCCCTGGTCAGCTACTTGCCGGCTGTGAGTCCCCCTTTCATCCTCTGTCAAGGGAATGATAGCATCCACTGTGTGGGTTCTTCTGCATGAAATGAAATGATTCATGGGCGGGGTTAGCCCAGGATCTGGCTCAATCAACACCTGTTGGAATATCCCCTTATCTCCTCCGGCCCAGCCAGCTAGAAAGGGAACTTAGAAAGTAGCTCGATTGTGTTTATTTCTACTTGACTAATATTCAACACACCTTTACCGAATAAGGCACAGAAGTCCATTCATGGCTAGATACCTCCGCACCTCTTGTTTCACTTCATGCTTCCGACAGCTCTGGGGACTAGGTGCTGTTAGCTCTGGTTTACACCCGAGGAAACATGCTCAGAGACGTTGAGACCTTGCCTGTGGTCACACAGCAAAACCCCATCCTGTTTCTGCCACACCTCACAGGTCTGTCCGCTCTTCCTGGTGCCTCCTGGCCCCTCTTCTGCTCCTCAGGCCCAGGAAATTCTTTGGTTGGTTTTCCTGGGTGTTCTGACCCAGCCAGGCAGCCCCCTGGCTCAGCTGCCCGGGCCTCCGTGGGGCAGTGGGAGGTGGCAGCTGAGGGTTCCCATGGCTTCTCCTGCCCCAACGCCCTCTGCTCCTCACACATCCTATCTGCCCACTTCTGCAGCCTCATCATTTGCAGCCATCTGCCAGGCTTGCTGGAGGCTCCGTGAAGTCTGGGACATGACACAGAACCCCCCAAACATGCTGCCTTCAGCTGATGTGAGGAGCAATGGGGCTCAAGCCCCCCGACTGAGCCCGAGACCCTATCCATGCAGAAAAGCCACCAGGAACTACAAACTTGAGGGAGAGGCCCTTTCAGAAACACTGTTCCTAGAGGGCTGAAGCCCACACCCCAAATTGCTGCCCAGGACTTGGCTCCTGGAACCTGGTGCCGCTTCCCAGAACCAGCCTGACTGCCACAGGGCTTGGTTCTTTGCCAGAAATTTCATTTCGAGTTTAAAAAGTACTGTGTCTTTCTGTGAGGACGCCCAGGCCCCTGCTTGTTAGAATCTCTGGTCTCTTGGGCCTCTGGGCTTCTGATTTTCCACACATGTTTTGTCAAAAGGCAGAGAAAGGCCCAGTGTGGGAGTAGTGGGGTGCTTCTGGAGACAGAAGGAGGATGAGTGGTTTCCCCAAAGCTGGTGTCTGTCTGTCATCACGCATCCACCTCCTGGGGTGGGGTTGCTGGGGGAGGGGACAGAGGCCACTGGGTTTTTTTTATTAAGATGTTTATTAAAATATAGCTAACATACAATGTTATAGCGGTTTCAGGGATACACCACAGTTATTCAACATTTATATACCTAAAGAAGTGATCCCCATGGTAAGTCCAGCAACCATCTGACACCGTCCCACACTGTCATGATATTATTGACTAGATTCCCCATGCTGTACGTTACGTCCCCGTGACTCATTTGTTTTATACCTGGAAATTTGAACCTCTTATTCCCCTTCACCTTTTCCCACTCCCCCTCTTTAAAATGTTCAAGTATAGTTGACATTCAATATTATTTTATATTAATTTCAGATACAAAGCATAGTGCTTAGATATTTATATAATTTAAGAAATGATCCCCCTGACTAGTCTAGTACCCACCTGGCACCACACATAGTTATTACCATGTTATTGACTATATTTGCTATGCTTTACATCCCCATGACTACTTTGTAACTACCAATTTGTACTTTTTAATCCCTTCACCTTTTTCACCCTGTCCCCCAACCCCCTCCCTCTATCACCCCAATAAATCTAGTACCCATCCAACACCATACATAGTTATTAAAATATTAACTATATTCCTTATGCTATACCCTACATCCCCATCACTACTTTGTAACAACCAATTTGTACTTCTTAATCTCTTCCCCTTTTCACCCATTCCCAACCCACCTCCTGTCTGGCAACCATCAAAATGTTTTCTGTATCTATGAATTTGTTTCTGTTTTGTTTGTTTATTTATTTTGTTCTTTAGATTCCACATATAAGTGAAATCACATTGCATCTGTCTTTCTCTATCTGAGATACTCCACTCAGCACAATACCTTCCAGATCCATCCATGCCACTGCAGATGGCAAGAACCCATTCCCTTCCCTGGCCGAGCAATATTCCATTGTATATAATACCACCTCCTCTTTATCCATTCCTCCATCGACAGACACCCCGGCTGCCTCCACATCTTGGCCATTGTAAACAATGCTGCAATGCACATATGGATGCAATGTCCCCTTGAAGTAGCATTTTTGGTTTCTTCGGGTAAATACCCGGGATTATTGGGTCCTTCTTTGTCACTTCTTACAACCTTTGTTTTACAGTCTATTTTGTCTGGTATAAGTATTGCTACCACAGCTTTTTGTTTGTTTCCATTTTCATGAAATATCTTTTTCCATCCCTTTACTTTCAGACTGTGTGTCTTTTGTTCTGAAGTGAGCCTCTTGTAGGCAGCATAGGTAAGGGTCTTGTTTTCTTATCCATTCAGCCATCCTGTATCTTGAGTGGAGCATTTAATCTATTAACATTGAAAGTAATTGTTGATAGATATGTAGCTATTGCCACTTTATTATTCATAGTATTTATCTTTTTATTCCCCCCCCCATTTAAAGAAGTCCCTCTAGCATTCCTTGTAATACTGGTTTGGTGATGATGAAGTCCTTTAGCTTTTTCTTGTCTGGGAAGCTCTTTATCTCTCCTTTGATTCTAAATGATAGCTTTGCTGGGTAGAGTAATCTTGGTTATAGGTCCTTGCTTTTCATCACTGAATATTTCCTGCCAATCCCTTTTGGCCTGCAAAGTTTCTGTTGAGAAATCCCGTGACAGTCTTATGGGGGCTCCCTTGTAGGTAACTAACTGCTTTTCTCTTGCTGCTTTTAGAGTTCTCTCTTTGCCTTTAACCTTTGCCATTTTAATTATGATGTGTCTCGGTGTAGGCCTGTTTGGGGTCATCTTGTTTGGGACTCTCTGTGTTTCCTGGACTTGTATGTTTAGGGAAGTTTTCAGTCATTATTTCTTCAAGTAGGTTTTCATTCCTTGCTCTCTCTCTTCTCCTTCTGGTACCCCTATGATGCGAATGTTGGTACACTTGATGTCCCAGAGGCCCCTTAAACTATCCTCATTTTTTGGGATTCTTTTTTCTTTTTGCTGTTCTGATTGGGTGTTTTCTGCTACCTTATCTTCTTGATCAATGATTCGATCCTCTGCTTCATGTAATCTGTTGATTCCCTCTAATGCATTCTTCATTTCGGCTATTGTATTCTTCATTTCTGACTAGTTCTTTTTTATGTTTTCTGTCTCCATTTTTATGCTTCCTTATTATTCTCTTTGTTGAAGTTCTCCCTGAGATCACTGAGCATCCCTATAACCAGTGTTTGGAACTCTGCACCTGGTAGATTGCTTGTCCCCATTTTGTTTAGTTCTTTTTCTGGAGCTTTGTCCTGTTTGTTTATTTGGGACATGTTTCTTTGTCTCCCCATTTTGGCTGCCTCCCTGTGTTTGTTTCTATGTATTAGGTAGAGTTGCTATATCTCCTGGTCTTAATAGTTTTATGTAGTAGGTGTCCTGTGGGACCCAGTGGTGCAACCTCCCTGGTCATCTGAGCTGGGTGCTCCAGGGGTGTCCCTTGTGTGGATTTTGTGTGCCCTGCTGCTGTAGTTGAGCCTTGGCTTGCTGTTTGCACATCAATCGGAGGGATTGACCCTCAGGCTGATTGGTTGTGAGGACTGGCTGTGACTATGGTGGAGGAGCTGTGCAGGGACTGACACTCACAGAGCAGGGTTTGCTTTAGTGGAACTCTAGTGCCTGCCCAGTCTGCCTTTTGGGTGTGTCATCCTTGGAGGTGGCCAGGTGATGGTCCAGCCCAGTCTGAAGATGGCCACTGGGACTGCCATTCCTGGTGCCTCCTGGGAGGGTCCCGCTGCAGGCCAAGTTTAGCTACAATCTGTGCCCTGCCTGGGGCCACCAGGCATGAGCCGCCAACCAATCTGAAGATGGCTGTCACCTGTGCAGTATTGTACTTGGAGGTGCCTTGAGAGGCCAGATTGAGACTGGCTGTCGCTAGTGCTGGGCTCAGGGCTGCTCAGCCAGAGATATGGAACGTGCTGAAGCCAGATGCTGCTTGTTTGGGTTTTGTGAACCTTTGAGAGATTTTAGGAATGTTCGCAGTATGAGCCAAGACAGGCCATTTATATGGAAAAGCCACTGGAAGCGGCTTGGGTGTGCCCTAAAGTTGGGTGGGCTGTGGTCTCAGGGAATCATTAGGGTGAGTGAATGGCATTAGCCAGTTTGATGAAGACTCAGATATGGCGGCCGCCTGTGTCTGCATGCAGGGAAGGGGAGGGCTCAACAAAGAAACTATGGTTTCCACCAGCTCCTCTGTCCATCATGGAGAAAGCTGTCCCTCCAGCCCTCACCCTAAAGCCAGACAACTCAGTTCCTCACTGTATGTCCCTGTCGCACTTCCAGCTGCTTCCCCCCAAGCGCTGGAGCTCAGAGTCAGTGAGTCCATCAGCGAGTAAGTCCGTGCACAGGCCCTTTAAGAGGAGTGCCTGGGAGTGCAGCTGTCCTTATCTCAATCATCCACAATCTCTGCTGTTTTTCACAACCATTAATTATGGGGATTTCGCTTCCTGGCACTGGACCCCTGGGCTGGGGAGCCTGGTGTGAGGCTGGGCCCCGTCGCTCCTCCTGGGGGAACCTCCACAGCCGAGATATCCCTCCTGCTTTTTAATGGTCACACGCAGGTGTGGGACCAGTCCGTTCTGCGTCTCTGCCCCTCCTACCAGTCTCGAGGTGGCTTCTGTATGTCCGTAGTTGTAGGTCTTCGGTTCAGCTAGATTTCAGGCAATTCTCAGTAATGGTTGTTCTGAGGTTTAGTTGTAATTGATGTGGACCTGAGAGGAGGTGAGGGTAACGTTTACTTAGTCTGCCATCTTGACCAGAAATCCAGATTTTATTTATTAATTTTAATTAAAATATTTTTTCTGGTAACAGCTTTATTGAGATATAATTCACTTACCATATAATTTTCCCACTTAAAGTGTACAGTTCAATGGTTTTTAGACTAGTCACAGAGTTATGCAACCATAACCACTGTCAATTATAAAACATTTTCATCGCCTAGAAGGGGAACCCTATTCCCTTTAGCCATCATCCCTCAATCCCCCAGACCCCACAGACCTGGACAACCACAGATCTTCGGTCTGCCTGCAGAGGTAGATTGGCCAATTCTGGATGCACATAAATGGAACCATATCATATACGGGCTTTTGTGACTGGCTTCTTTCACTTGGCATGTTTTCAAGGTTCATCTATAGTGTAGCATTATCGGTACTTCATTGCTTTTTCTTTTTTTTTTAGCTGAGCCATCCTGCTACCTGTTGGCAGCTCAGCGGCTGCTCAGCTCGGGCTGGACTCGAACCGCTGTTGCTCAGAGCTCAAACTCTTGAGTGAGCTCTTAACCAACTGAGCCACTCTGCCGGCCCCTTCATTGCTTTTTATTGCCAAATAATGTTTCTTTGTGTGGAGATACCATGATTTATCTGCTACTTATTTATTTATTAAACCTTTTTAAAATTGGGAAAGTGTCCCAATTCAGAAAAGTCCATAAAATATAAATATATAGCATAACAAGTTATTGTAGAGCAAAAATGCTACCACCCCTGAGGTCAAGAAATCATCGTTGCTGGCCTCCCGTGGGCCCCTTCCTGGGCACTGCCAACTCCTGTGTCCACTGGAGAAGAATCGCTGCCTTGCTTACAGGTACAGCAGGGGCTGGTAAGGCGGCCCACTGCCTCTCTGTGTAAATAAAGTTTTATTGGAACACAGCCCCACCCATGCCCTTAGGTGTGTCCGTGGGTGCTTTCACGGTCCGATGGCAGAGTTGAGTGGTTGTGACAGAGACGGTATGGCCCACAGAACCTAAGCTATTTCTTCCCCGATTCTTTATGGAAAAGTTTGGCTGACCCTGCTGCATCGTTTATCACCAAGTATGCAAACCTAAGCATGAGAGATTTGCTGGTTTTTGAACTTATTACATAAATGGGATCATAGGGTTTGTTTTTTTGTCTGACTTCTTTGTTCAACATTATGTTGCTCACTGTCTTAGCTAAGGCCGCTATAACAGAACATCACAGGCTGGGAGGCTTATAAACAACAGGAATTAATTTCTCACAGTGCTGGGAGCTGGAAGTCTGAGATCAACGTACTGGCAGATTTGGTGTCTGGTTCATGGACTGTTGTCTTCTTACTGTGTCCTCACAGGGCAGAAGGGACGAGGGAGGGCCCTGGGGTCTCTGTCATCAGGCCGCCAAGCCCATTCGTGAGGGCTCCACCTCTGTGACCTAATCACATCCCCAGTGCCCACTCCCAAATCCTTCACATTGGGAGTTAGAATGTCAAACCTATGAATTTGGCAGGGGAAGGGGGAGGCAGGGGACAGAAACTTTCAGTCTGTAACAATCATGTAGCCATAGTTTGTGTATTTCCACAGCAGGCCCGTTTGTCTGGGGGTTCCTTGCAAAACATTCACTGGCTCCTGCACTGTGATGGGTGCAGGGTAACTGTTGAGTCTTGTTACTTTCCTTGTCTCTTCTTGGGAGACTGGGTGATTGCCTCTGCTTTAAGATTTCCTGGACTATCATTCTCTCCCTTATAGGACATGTGTGTGTGTGTGTGTGTGTGTGTGTGTGTGTGTGTGTGTTGGGGGAGGGATCCCTTTAGTGATCCACTCCAGCATCTATGCTTTCTATGCTTCTCCTTTGTGTCAGTAACACCAGACGCTGTAACAAAGAACCCCCCAGATCACAGTGGCTTTCCATGAGAAAAGCTGCTTTCCTTTTCACACCAAGTCCAGCGCCTGCATTCCTGTAGGAGGCTCCCTTCTGCGTGCTCATCTGGAGACCCGTGCTCCTTCCCTTCCAGGGCTTCCAGTCTTCCTGGTTCAGCCAGCGGTTGGGAGAGAGGGGAGGATGGTGTGGGCGGTCCCTGTGGGCCAGGCTCCGTTCACTGCCAGCCACGTTCCTTTGCCCAGAACTCAGCCATATGGCTGCATGGGGAAATGTAGTTTCACTCTGTGCCCACGAGGAAAAGAACATGGGCCCTGGTGACACCTGGAAGTCTGTCACACACTCTGACTTCCCTTCCTCTGTCCCCTAGGCCGGGAGCTTTTTTCAGCATGGAAGCGGGGATCGGGGAGAGGAAACAGGAGAGGGGAGGTAGCCCAGACTTTCCTCTCTTCTAATTACAGAGGGTGCCCCAAAAATGTCTACACATTTTAAGAAAGGAAAACTGGATTAGAATTGTACTACTCAATATATACCGATAACAAGATGAATGCATACCAGTCACGTTTGAGTTTAGCAGTTCCTAGAGGTGCTCAGGTGGGTCCCATCAGCATCCAGACACTAATCATGACGCCGAACTACTGCTTGAGCAACGCTGACCCAAGTGTCCACTTGTGTACATTTGGCGCCCCCGGTATATTACTTATAGTTAAACCTGGGGCTTTTGGACTCAAACGCCTGTCCCTGTGGCCTGAGAGCTGGCTCTGCTTTCCACGGTACCACCCGTCCCCTGCGACCCGGCACACGGGTGGGAGGGGCGAGGGGTTCAGGGAGCCTGGACAAACGTCTCAGAATATTATCCCCCTGCAGTTACCTCGAGGATCCAGCTGGGGGTCGGTCACCCTCGTTTGTAGAGTCTAGTTTCTTGTCCTTTTTGAAATTGAAACACCATTATCTGCCCTCAGGTGCTTGCTTCCTCCCTGGTTCCCCAGAATTCCTCACTGCACCCCAAGAAAGGGGTGCCCATCCTACGTGGAGGGTCCCGGTGCTCTGGGCTGTTTATGGCCCGAGGCGGGAACAAATTCAGAAAGCGCGGAGGCTCGCCTCCATTTGGACTTTGGTTCCGCCTCGCCCAGTGCTCACTCTGCCCATTTCACTTTACATGATCCTCTTTCTTGTTGAGAAGTCAGAAACAAAGCAGAGTTCTGCCCGCTTGCTGCCATGCTTTTTGACACGGTGCCTTTGGCTCCGAGCAGCCCGTTCATCCCTGCCTTGTTATTCTGTTCTGAACAGAACCCAAGAGCCCTTGGCTCTCGCCAGCAGTTGTGGGCAGCTCAGCCCCTGGGGCGGATGCTTGCCCATCCTGACCGGATCCTCATGGCCTTGGCCACTCTCTAACCCCATCCTGATGTCCTGCCCACACAACCTCCCACATCTACCTCTGCACTCAGACACCTGCTCCCATCCCCGCCAACACTCCAGCCAGTGTGGCGAGGCACACTGGCCTGAATGGTAGCCTTCGTAGGGAGTAGAAGTTTGGATCCTTAGGAAGTCAGTGGTTGTCCTGTGTGGTGCTCTGCCCTTTTGTAAGGCCATCTCCGTTGACGGGGGTCTGCAAGAAGGCAGTCATTCACCTCTAGATCATTCACCTGGTGACGCAGATCCGGCAATGACCCAGGGACTGCTTCCTAAATCCTTGGCACCACTGGTGGGTTGGATACTGGTGGGGGTAGAAGAAAGATTGTGCCTCGTATCTGTGCTGTAGACACTCCCACCCTCATGGCTGTCTCGGTTATCAGGTCAACTGCTGCAGTGCTTGTGTTCAACTCACCCTTAATAATGGCCCCGAAGCACAAGAGTTATGATGCTGACGATTCGGATCTGCCACAGAGAAGTTGTGAAGTGCTTCCTTTAAGTGCAAAGGTGTGTGTGTGTATAGGGAAGTCTATTATATATAGGGTTGGGTGCTCTCTGCAGTTTCAGGCATCCCCTAGGGGTCTTACATATCCCCTTATGATAAGAGGGGATGACTGTATAACAAGCCACCCCAAAACTCAATGGCTTACAAAAACAAGCCATTATTATTCTTGTTCGTGGGTCTGTGGGTTGGGTGGGGTGACTGCTGAGGGCTGTGGGGTCTCTGGGCTTGGCTCCAGGCTGTGGGGTGGTTCAGGTCTGCCCTGTGCATCTCCTGTCGTTCCGGTGCCATCATCTACCTGGAGAGTATTCTCATGGCAATGGCAGAAATGCAAGAGGGGCGACCGAAATCGACGATGCCTCCTGAGCCGTGGCTGGGGAATGGTACACGCTTGCTTTTGTCCCTATTTCAGGGTACACAGCAAGCCACACAGCCAGGCCCAGAGTTCGTAGGGCAGGGAAGTACAGAGGGTGCCAAAAAACTGTCTACACATTTTAAGAAAGGAAAAAACTATTACAATTGTAATACTCAATAGATACTGATAACAAAAGAGGAATACAAGTCACGTATGACTTCTGCAATTCCAAAACGTGCTCAAAGTGGTTCCCATCAGCGTCCAGACACTGCTGATGATGGCGAACTACTGCTTGAGCATAAATAACATCTCTTAAAATGTGTATACTTTTTTTTTTAAGATTTTATTGGTGAATTGGGGAAGGGAAAAGTGTTGGGGAATTGGGGAAGGGGAACATTGTGTTTTTCCAGGACCCTTCAGCTCCAGGTTAAGTTGTTGTCCTTCGATCTTAGTTGTGCAGGACACAAGCTCAGCTCTAAGTCCAGTCACCTCTTTAAATCTAGTTGCAGGGTGGCGGGGCAGGGCGGGGGAGGGCAAAGCCCACTATCCCATGAAGGAGTTGAACCGGCAACCTTGTTGTTAGGAGCACACGCTCTCACCAGCTGAGCCATTCTGCCGCCTGTTGGTAGCTCAGCTCGGGCGCAGCTCACTGGCCCATGTGGGAATCGAATTGGCTACCCTGTTGCTCAGAGCTCGCGCTCTAACCAACTGAGCCACCAGGCCAACCTGAAATGTGTATACTTTTTTTTGGCACCCCCCCCCTACCCTGCTCGAAGCGGGGTGTGAATGTTTTGCCGAACGGTAATCCAGTCGATTGCAGTGTGTGTTATAGTATAGCTCTCTCTCTTGTTTCTGTTTTCCCTTAAGCCCTACATGTTTAAGATCCACCCACGTGGCTGTGTGTGCACCTACCCAACTCGCCCTGCCTGGGGCTTATGCTGAGCAGCGTCTCCTCCGTGTGCTGCTTGTTCTCCAGGAGATGGACACCAAGGGTGTTTCCCATTTCCTTTCACCACAAATGATGCCACAAGGAACATCATCAGGCCTGTCATCCTAAGGACCTGCGTGAGAATGTCCTTGGGGTGTCCACCTGGGAGCAGAACTGCGGGGTCAGAGGGTAGGATATATGTAGTTTGCAAAGGGATCAACAGCACCGCCGGAGGGTCCCACACCCCCACATTCGGATTGGACGTCATCCTGCTTTCTAATGTTTGCCTGTCTAATCAGTGGAAAGCTAACGTGATGTCTCATTGCCTTCATTTGCATATTTCTTTGATTAGTAGTGCATCTGAGTGTCTCTTCAAATGCTTCTCAGGTTTGAGTTTCCGCTCTTGGAAACAGCCTCTTCACATCCTTCCCATTGGGGGTGGGGCTGGGGCGGGGTTGGGGGCGGGGCTGGGAGCAGCAGAGTGGAGACTGTCTGGACACAACGCAGGGCTGAGGTCAGAGCAGGGCGTCCATGAGGCTGAATCCTCAGTGGGCCCCGGCAGGAGATTGTAGCCAGAAAGCTGTCCAGCTCCTCTGCCTCGTCTTGGTATTTATTACTTAATCTTCATTAGCAGCTCTGAGATGGGGAGTTTGTTGTCCCTTGATTGGCCCCACAAAGAACCTGAATGGAGAAGCAGATGTCAAATTATTTGACCTGGGAGAGGGCTGCCAAGGCACCCAAACTTTTCTTTCTCAAGTTGCTCTGGAATTATAAATGAACACATTTGAGCCACATCAGTCGAGGACCTACTATGTGCTGCGGGGTCTCCTACACATCGAATTGTCAAGGGTAATGATATCTCGTCAGGGCTGAAAACAGGCGCTACCTCACTGGATGCTCGTGAGGACTGAATCCATTCAGCCCGTAAACATTGATTGAGCACCTACTATGTGCCGGGCACATGCTAGGCCCTAGGATACAGCAGTGAATAAAAAGACAACAATCCTACCTTCCTGGAGCACCCATTTCAATGGGGGCACTCAGACAGGAAATGAATATGTACCCCATAGAGTGCTTAGACGGTGCGAAGTATTAAGGAGGAAGATGGAGCAGGGGGGTTGCAATATAAGCAGGGGGGCGGAGGAAGGCCTCCCTGGGAGGGTGTCATTTGAGTAAAAACACAAAGAAGGAGAGGGGGCCAGCCATGTGGGGTCAGTGGGGCATTACAGAAAAGTGATGAGAGCAGCTCCTGACGATGGGTAGGTACTCCATAAAACTACTGTATGAGGAAGTAGAGGCTCAAGGGGTCATATGACCTGCCCAAAGCCATTGAACAGGCTGGTACTGAGATTCAAGGAGACCCTCCCTCTCAGAGACATGCAGGCCCTGTCCCTGGCTAAGAAGTGGAGCTGGGGCCCACCCCAGGCCCCTGACTTGAACACACATGCTGAGGTACCCAGTAGGTGCCACATGCATGGCGGGGGGCAGGGGGGCCTTGGCTGCTGCTTCCTAGCACAGGCTCTTTTCTGGGGTGTAATCTGGGCTGTAGGAAACCGAAAGAGCAGGAAAGAAAGGGGGTGCAGTGGAGAAGGGCAGAGAGCTGGGACCCCGCCCTCCCCTTCCTCATCCTCTTACTCTATTCACCAAGCTCACCAGAGAGCAGATATACCAAGAGCAGTCAAGGGAACATTGTGTTTTTCCAGGACCCATCAGCTCCAAGTCAAGTTGTTGTCCTTCAGTCTTAGCTGTGGAGGGCGCAGCTCAGCTCCAAGTCCAGTCGCCATTTTCAATCTAGTAGCAGGTGGTGCAGCCCACCATCCCATGTAGGAGTTGAACCAGCAACCTTGTTGTTAAGAGCATGCGCTCTAACCAACTGAGTCATCCGGCCGCCCACTGGCAGCTCAGTGGCAGCACAGCTCAAGTTGTTGTCTTCAATCTAGTTGTGGAGGGTGCAGCTCACTGGCCCATGTGGGAATCGAACAGGCAACCCTGTTGCTGACAGCTCATGCTCTAACCAACTGAACCACCTGGCCACCGCAGTCAAGGCTTTTTAAAACCACACAACTCAGACAGGTTGAAAGGAAAACAGGAATTTGGGGGCCAAGTAACTGAAAAACAACCTTCAGGTATGGCTGGATCCAGGACTCAAACCCCATCACTAGAATCTATCACTTTTAGCAGTTGGCTCTGCAGTTCCTCTCTTATGGCTTCATTCACAGGCCTGCTCTTACCAAGAGGTGTCAAAATGACAGCTGTAGGGTCCATACCTAGCAATCCCAGAGGAAAGAGAGGTGTTTTTTTTTTTTTCTCAGCAGTAGCCACACAAGCCACAGGCTGATTCTCACCGGGATGACTTGGGCTCCATCCGTGGCCTTCCTAAATCAATCAATGTCTTTAGGGAGATGCAGATCTCTGATTGGCTAGGCCTATGTCATGTGGCTGTCTGGTGCTAGGAGTGAGCTGTCCAAAACCACAGGAATGAGAGTGAGTGGGGAGGGGTGGTTCCCTAAAGAAAACCAGGCAGGTGTTAAGAGAAGGGAGAATAGACTGGGTGACTCCCCTCCCCCCCCCCATACACTATCATTTCACTTCCTCTATCACCTCCAAGGACTGTTTATCCTCTAGTGCAGTGTCCTCGAGTCTGGCTGCACATTGCAACCACCTGGGGCGATTTAAAGAAATAGAGGTACCTGAGTCCCACCTCAACAGATTCAGATAGGTCTGAGGTAGCACCCTAGCACCATTATTTTTTAAAAGCTTCTCTGGCAACGAGGGCTGAGAACCCCTGATCTCCTGGGTCCCCACTCCTTAATTCACTCCATGTATCGTCATTCTGTGACTAGGCAAGATTTTTCAGTCTCCCAGTTCCTAAGGAGGAGAACTAAGAGGGACAGAAGCCCATGACCAGATTCTAAACTCCTCTGCCAGCCTCTGGCTTGTTGTACTAGGCTGAGCTCCGGGCGTGTCACGTCTCCTGGGAGGGACGTTAGAACGGCCCTCAGCAGCCTGTGGCTTTGGACGACCATCAGAGCCGCTGAGGCCCTGCGCCGCTGGGGGACTATCTGACCGCCCTGTGCAGCGACTTCTGCCACCAGCCAAGTGTCAGCAGGAAGCTCGCACTTCATTGAAGGGAATCCAATTAGAGGCCTCTCCCTGGTGCGAAGTGGATCTGAGACACACCAAGCTGCCTGGGTCACCGGTCTTTGTCTCATTTTCTCTCAGATTCACAAGAGTTTTGTTTTCCTTAGAACTAGGCTCGGGGGCCAGGAGACCAGGAAGGACCACGTCAAACACTTAAGAGAGTCTCTCAGCAGTGGCGTCTTCACAGATGTTTTCAGCTTGTTGTTTTTTTGTTTTGTTTTATTTTTTTACCACATCTTGAGGAGGGAGAAAGTTCTGGAATCAGATGGGCCGGCGCTGGAATCCATACCCTGGGACTTGCTTCTCTCTATGATCTTGATCCTGGCCTCCTAAGTCTCAGTTTCCTCGTCTGCCAAATGGGGTAATAGGAATTCCTACCTGGCAGGGTTTGGGTGAGAATGAACCAGGACAGAGCACGTGAAGCCCGCGGGCATGGCACGTAGTGGCTATGATGTCACCCTCATCTGCTGAGTGCCCACTTTCCCGAGAATCGTGAGATGTCCCTGGGAAACTCTACGCCCTTACGGAGCTTACAGTCTAGTGGAGGAGGCAAATGTGTGTGTGTGTGAGATAAGGCACCGGTCCTCCACTGTGGCTGCGCCTGGGAATTTTTAAGATATGTGGATCCCCTCCCACCCCTAGTTAGGACCTGGGCTGGGGTCTGGGCATCAGTGCTCTTAACACCCTCCTTCGGTGATCCCAGTGTGTGGCCAGAGTTGAGAATCACGGGTCTAATGAAAGGGTGACTTCCGTGTACAACAAAGGGAATTTGCCTAGACTGAGAAGTGACAGAGTGCCCTGGAGGAGGTGACAGCTGGGCTGAGAACTGAAGGATAGGTGTGAGCCAACTAAGGTAGGAACTTGGGGTCGGGGGGAAGGTGTGGAGGAGTATTCTAGGCAGGGGAAAGCATGTGCCAAGGGCCTGTGGCACTGGGGAGTGGGTTTGAGGGTTAGCGTGGAGACATGGGAGGGGACAGACCACATAAGACCCCGAAGTCCAAGGTCAGGAGTCTTACCTCCATCTGAATAGTAAGGGACACCGTTGAAGGATTGTGGTGGGAGGTGACAAGGTCAAATTCGCATTTTCAAAAGGTCCCTCTGGCCGCTGTGTGGAGGGTAAATTGAAGGGGGACCCAAGTGGGCCTGGGAGACACCGGGGTAACCTGAGTGAGCCAAGATGGAGGGTTGGTGAGGGGGGCTGGCTCAGTGTAGAGGTCAAGGGCTTGGGTTTGGTGTCAGTCCCTGAACATGATCCTTAACCCTGAGCCTCAGTTTCCTCATCTGAAAAGCGAAGCTGGTAGATATAGTTGCCTCACAGTGTTGTGATAATTAAATGGGAGGTTGGTACCTGCCTGCATCCCAGTAGGCATTTCACTGATGCCAACCTGTGCTACTTAGGTAACTCCCTCTCACTCCTCAGTCCTTGCCCCGGATGTCACGTCTTCCAGCTCATTGCTTCTCCACTGGGATTCCTCGTCAAAGTGTTTTATCAGTCGTGCCGTACTTGTTGGAACCCCCTCCTCCCTAGACTGACAACAAGCTCTGCAGAGGCAGGGACTCTTTCTAGCCCAGTGCCTGGCACGTAGCAGGTACTTAATAAACGTTTGTGGATAAGTGAATGCATACATGAAGAAACAAATGAGTGGATAACTCCTCCCACACATTATAGAGCTAGGAGTGGGCCCAGCCTCCCTTGCAGTCAGGTGGTTGTGGAGAACCTGACCATCTGTGATGGCTCCCACACTACGCTCTTTCCTGGGAGAAGATGGGACAAGAATGGTAGATGAGGCCTTGTCACTTCTTTGTCTCCTATTCGTGAAGCCTGTTTTATTGAAATCTAAGGAGAGGTCCCACGTCAATTAATGTACAAAAACTTTCACGAAGCGTGCCTCCCCAACTTTAACAATGCACATCATTTCGTGCAGCTCATTTTTCCTTCCCCTCTGATATTGGCATAAATAAATGCGTTTTGTTTGGGCCTCCTGGGCTGCTCTCGGCTGTCACCCACCATTTGAGGGGCTGGCACCTTGTCCGGAAATTCAGGACTCTATGCACACTGCAGTTGGGGCCGTATTCTTGGTAGCTCCTTTGTCTTTGCATCTCTGTCAGCTTGGTTCTTATCGTCACCTGCTGCCCTGGGGCCCATGTCCTAACATGAAGCACCACTGGTCCTTTGGAGCCCACCCCCCGGGATGGGGGCACTCTCTCACCTCCTTCCCTTGAGCGCAGCCATGGGGTGAGCCTGTGGCACCACCCTTGGCTGACCGTGGCCTGTTCTGACTGGTCCCCCTTCACCCACCTGCTGTGCATCCCGTATCCACACCCGGATTTCCTCTACCCCTACCCCACAAAGCTCAGCTCTTTCGTGTCTCTTTTCTGAAATCTTCGGTGGCTTCCCATGACCCCCAAATTCTGAGTCCAGCCTCCTTCCATAAGCATTTAAACATTTCCCCCAATTTGGCCTCAGCCTAGCCTCACAGTCCATCCCTCCTCACTTCCAACAGCCAACACCTCAACTTCCCAGGGACGTTATTTCTTCCTGGTACTTTCCGTGGCACCCTGTGCACCATGGATTTTGGGTGAAGTTTCCCACTTTGCCACAGGGCAGGGCACTGACAGAGTGTGTCAAGGATGTGGGGGTGAGAAGATCCTCATTCTGTGTGTGTGTGGGGGGGTTGTCTAGAGCCTTTTGGGGTACAGCGACAGAGGCTCAGCAGCAGTTGCCCAGCTGGCTGATGTGTGCTGCATGCCACACAGAGGCTGGACCCTGGCCAGGGACAGCAGAGAAAGAAGCTTGGTGATTGCATCCAGGCTATCTCCCAATGCCAGGTTTACCCAGCCAGTAAACACTGGTTCAATTGGTCAAATATGTGTATGCAAATAGCATGTTGAAATGATGAAATGTTGAGGCCATTGTGGAGCATGAGGGGGGATGAAAAGGTTCATGAGCATCCGCATAGATGCCTCTAACTTTCTGTGTTTGGGGAGAAGGCTGGTGTGTAGCACTGGGTACCACCCACCACTGGATTTGAACCCTATGGCAAATGGTGCTGGGGAGCTGTCCAGCGGGCAAGTGCTGAAAGCTGGGGTCATGAGAGAAAGCAAAATGCAGAGTGAACAAAGGGAAAGGAGATGGGGAGGGAGCCACAGGGATGGGAATCCAAGTCAGCATCTGCACCAGAGACCCCCGTCTTCCCCTAGAGGTGATTGGTGACATCGATTGGGGCCAATCTATTTGTAATGGAGTAGGAAAACTTGTTAGGTTAAGCATAAGCATATAAGATAGATTTGGTTATAGGCATGGAAAAGAAAAAGTGTAATTATAAGGCCATCCAGGTTGGGAAATGTTTTCTAGTTATGTTTTGTCGGGAGAAATAGAATATATCGGATCAATGGAATTAGACAAATATCTTGCACAGCAAGGTACTTGGAGACACAGGCATGATAAAGAGTTGGAAATTGCAGTTTTGACGTTCTTGTGGCCACAAGAGAGATGGAGGAACTAGCCTAGTGCAGAGGAGAGAGAAACAAGTCATTTTCAGGGGGGAAAAGGTGGGTGGTGGATGAAGAGATATGTCTGGGCATGGTCACAGCAACAATAAATAAGTGAAGTGTTAATGGATTTGTTTATTATGGTCTGTTCATCAGTACAGTTGACCAGAGGACCCAGTGGACTGGGGAAAGGCAGGAGATACTCTCCTGGTGGTCTTTGGGGGTTGCTTGCATTACTAGACATTGTGACATCCTGATGCCTCGGTCTCCCTCCTTGTCTCTTGCTGCTGCCAAAAATGGTAGGTGATAAATAAGGTCAAGGCAGAGTACTCATCTTAGGAGAGGGCTTCCGTCTAAGACACATCACCAAAATAGGACCTTGGAAAAGAAACCAAGATAGAGATCTTGTTATACACAAGGCCGTATCCAAGCTATCAAGCCAGTTCCCTGAGAGGGCAGGAAGCCCAATGACATGAACTGGGGCAGAATTGAGACGGCTTTTGGAGGATGGGTAGGAGTTTTCGAGGAAAGATAAGGGAGAAGAAAATTCAAGTAGGGAGCATGTGCTTTGTATTCAGGTAACTGGAGTCCATGGTGGTTGTGTTGTGGAAGATGAGGCTGGAAAAGTTAGGAAGGGTGAGAGTTAAAAAGGATATGCCAGATAAAAGGCTATGGACTTTAAACAGCGGGAAGAATGATACTCAGAATCTTTAAGAACCCACAGGAATAAGAATAGACATTGGCCATGGTGCTGGAAGGGAAACCAAGATTTTGGACAGAGGTGGGAGCAGTGTGTGTGGGGGTCAAATGGGTGGGGGAAGGTGATGCTCAAAATAGCAACTGTTTACCGGTATGACCTGATATGAAAGTATTCTATATTTGAACCATTGGAATGGTGGTATGTGTGCATATCTGCGGGCCATCAGGCTGCATTAGGCGCAGGGGACTGATAACAATTGGATTTATGCGTGAGAAGTGGCTCTGGTCCCAGCAAATGTTTGCTCACCAGGTGGATTGATGGGTAATAGGATTTTAGAGTGAGTAGGGACCTGGGCTGATTCCTTTCCACCTGACAGAATGGAAAAGTTCCTAGTCCTTCCCAGCCTGGGCCTGGCCAGAAATCCCCTGCTTCCATCTGGCCCCCGTTCCCTGGGACGAGACATTATCCCCAGCTCCCCACGTTGCCTGCTCTTGGCCACTGCAGTCCCAGCTGCCTTGGTCCCTGCCTGCTTGTCTCTGCTCAGCTCTGCCTGGACACTCCCGCTGCGCTTTGCTCTTTTCTCCCCTTACAAGTAGGAGAGTTGGCAATCTCCTGGGATTTAATTACAGGTTCCCCGAGGGCCTTTCAGCCCATCACAGCGCTGTGTAAGGCTGCCGCAGGGAGGGTGATGGGAGCCTGCGGTGACGGTGACGAACAGCGGCTTAGTGGCATGGCGGCTATCCCCAGTGGCTGGCCCATGCTTCTGGGGCTGGTCTGCATTTTCCTGAGCAAAAACATGTCTCGTTTCCCGTTTTTGGACAATGAGTGAGCAAATGGGGGAAACACTTACAGCAAGAGAGATGATGAAAGAGAGAGAGCCATGCAGCCAGGGTGGAGGCCAGAAAGCACAGCTGTTCCCCTGGAGGTGGTGCCTCCTGCTCCCAAAGACTCCTGGCAGCACTTTGCATCCGTTAAATAACGACTTCGTAATGCTGTTCACTTTAATTAAGTCGGCCTGGTGTGCTGACAGCTGAAGCCCAGGAGGGGATCTTTTTGGCCTCAGCCACCACCGTGCTAGAGTCCAAGAAAGGGTCAGCGAATACACAGCAGGTGCAGCCCCGGTTCCCACACCTCCACCCACAGCAGACATTGCTAATTGATTGTGGCACCACTGAGCCTGTAGGAGCCTGTGTGCAATTGCTGACTATTCAGCACTTGGGGGCAGCTTAAAATATGACCTTTTGCGTGCGTGTGTGTGCTCTTGAAGTACAATGGCAAGGTAGGGCCTCAAAGGAGGACATCCTGATGACATCATAAGAGATCCCTTCCCTCCAGGCAAGTTTCCTCAATATTTCCCCAATTCAGCCCCTTCTTTTTTGTCCTGGGGTAGGATGGACGCTCATCAGAGAAGATGGGATATGAATAGAACCATTTACCTCTGCATTCTTTGCTCTTGGTCCTTGGATAAAAATAAGGATTGAGACAACCTGTGTCCCGTATTCCCTCTTCCAGGGAAAAACCAAATTCTACAGACTTTGCATTATCAACCAGAGTGTAATGGAGAGCCTGTTCTCCCTTCCTTTGTCACTTGCTGTCATTTCTTCCTGGGAAGCCACCTCCCCGTTACTGTCTGTGTGGCTGGGATGAGGCTGACTCTGCTCTCCAGGAGTGGGTGCAGGCCTCGGCCTGGCCGGTCCTAATGCTCCATCTCCTTGGCCGCCGTGATGAGTGCTGGGTTCTAGTAGCCTCATGAGACTCGAGCCCGGGGTCTTGCTGCCCTTACTGGGAAAGGGGAGCCCTCCTTCTGCTGGGCTTGGGGGCTCAGCCGGGGGGATGTCAGCCTGGGGCTGCTGGGAACGCCTCTGTTTCCCCTTGGGGAGATTCTGCCAACGCAACGATGGGGGTTGAGCTTGGCATGTTTTGAGGAACACGGCTGGGGCCTGGATGGGCGGGGGGATAGGGGAGATGGGGGAGGCTAGGAGAGAAAGGCAGGGGCCAGATAACGGAAAGCCTTGAGGACATGTCGGGAATTCGGAGCTTGTTCCAATGGCGGTGGGGAGCCATCACCACTTAGGGCGTCCCCACATCCTTGAACCTTCTTTGTTCCTGACTCATCCCTCCCTGTGAGTCATCTTGGATGTTACCAGGTTTAATTAAGAGCTGGAAGCTCTGCTAATAACGTGTTCAGTGAAATGGGCCTGTTTCCACTCTGGCTCGTGATGGAATTGGACTCGTTCAAGGATAACAGAAAGATTTCATCTTTCACGAACCCTTCTCTGTTTGCTCGGTTGTGCCTGCCCGGACAGCTTTGTGGAGAAGGATTGTAAGGCTCACCCAGGCTCTGGGGGAGAGTGCCGTGATCAATTAGCAATGTCTGCCGCGGGTGAAGAAAAGAGAGCTGTGAGGCATTGATCTCACAACCACACACTCCCCGAGGTGTCTGCTGTAGGATTTTATGGGACATTAAGTCAGATGTATCAGCAGCTTGGAGCTGCAGACTAAGAATAAAAGTGTCTAGCAAGTTAGGGAGCTTATATGGGGCTCCCCACTTTACAAAGAGTTTTCATGGCTGTTTTCTCATTCAGTCCTCACAATCCATTGCATTTGCCTCCCCTCCAGCACCCCTTCTTCTGGTAACCATCTCCAGTTTTCGGAGGGGTCACCCATTCCTGCCCGTGCTCAGGCCATGTGCTCTGGGGCTGAGAACATGGCGTAAGACCCAGGCCTGCACGGTCATCCCTGGCCATAGCAATGGGTTGAGATGGATCCATGACCAGACAGAAGATGAGATGTAATGAAATGTTTTCTGCAACCCCCAGGGCGGGGATTGGACCTGTGAATTTGCAGGTGGTAGGATACAGGCCTGCAAGTACTGGGGGGCTGTTTCCTGTGGCCTCGAGAGCTGAGTTTGCACGTCTTGTCAACTTGACATTCAGTGATGTCACATTGGTAGCTCAAAATCATAGTGGAAGCATTTGTCACCCATCAGGGATTTTTTTTCCCTCTGGCAGCCAGCTTGCCAGCACTCCACTGGCCCGCGGGCTGGCAGCAGCTTTCTTGCCACTGCATGAGGCCCAAGCCCCAATGTGGAAAGTGGAGCCAAAAGACAGAGGGCGAGGTCCTGAGTCCAGCTGGTCCTGATGCAGGATCTGCCTTTCCGCTTTTCAGCTGATAAAAACTATGCGCTGTGTAAGCCTGTTTGGGTTGCATTAGAAATCCCTTACAACCAAAAGACAACTGATGTACATTTTATATTCAATGTGCAACAAAGAGATGGTTTAAAACTCATCTCTTCAGAACTTTGAGACTAGCTCTCCACTGCTTAGGCAGGAATGTTCAAATTCTCAGCTGGCCCCAAGATTGCCCACAACCTGTCTCCATGTTCTCTCTCTCTGGCCTCAGATTAGGGCACCCTGGGCTCTAGGTTAATTGGATTTTTTTTTATTATTAAGAAATTTTATTGGGGAACAGTGTGTTTTTCCAGGACCCATATCTCTAAGTCAAGTAGTTGTCTTCAATCTAGTTGTGGAGGGCGCAGCTCCTTGGCCCATGTGGGAATCGAACTAGCAATCTGGGTGTTATGATCCTGCACTCTAACCACCTGAGCTAACCGGCCACCCCTAATTGGACTTTTAAATTGCCCTCAACTGTCTCCTCCTCCTACCTCTGTGCCTTTGCTCGTTCTGTTCCTTCCACCTGGAATAACCCCTCTGTCTCCACCCACATCCCTGTCATTGTTTAAGGTCCAGCACCCCTCACCCCCCAGCCCCCCAGCTTTCACCCGCCGCTCTGTGTCAGCACACAGTACTTCCTAGATTGTAGAGGACCGATGCCAGGCTCACTGCCTCTTCAGGATTGGAGGCCTTTGAGGTCAGGTCCGTCTTCCAGTCCTTCACGATACTGTATTAGTTGCACTGCCTTGTACAAAAAAACTGGTTACCAGGAAATGCTTGTTCAGCCAATAAATGCACTCTCAACCCATCAGCCAGAGGGATCTGCAAATATAAATCAAAGTACTCTGTGCCCTCACTGAATGTGCACTGAGCTTCCAGCCACACTGGCCTTTCTGTTGCAAGAACAAAACGAAGCAAGATTGTTTCCATCTCAGGGCCTTTGCACTTGCTGTGCATGGATTTCTCTCTCTTTTTTTATTTTAAAGAAATTTTATTCAGTGTGTTTTTCCAGGACCCATCAGCTCCAAGTCAAGTAGTTGTTTCAATCTAGTTGTGGAGGGTGCAGCTCAGTGCCCCATGTGGGGATCGAACCAGCAGCCTTGGTGTTATGAGCACTGCACTCTCACCACCTGAGCTAACCGGCCACCCCGCATGGATTTCTCTTAATTTGGCTGCTCACTTAGCTGACTCCTTCCCATCACTCAGAATTTAGCTCAGATGTAACCTTCCCTGGACACTTAACTAATGTAGCTCCTTAGACACTTTTTTGCATTAAGTGATTTAATTTTTTCATTAATAATTGAATGCATACATAGCACTTATAAAGTGTTGTTTTAAGCATACATAGAAACATGTTAACCTTCTTTGGTGATCATTTCACAGGTTATATGTATATCAGATCATCCTATTGTACACTTTAAACTTACGCAATGTGATATGTTAGGTATATCTCAATAAAGCTCAGGGAAAAGGGAAACCTATTAACCTATTTAATCTTCAACAACAATTCCACGAGTGAGATGCTATTATTGTCCTCATTTCACCAATGAAGAATGAGTGTCTTAAGTTGGGTTCCCTAGAACCAGAGCCTAAGATGGGGATTCTGGTGCCTGTGAATTTTTGGGGTGATGCTTTTAGAAGGGGAGTGAAGGGAGCAAGATGTGGCAGGGAAGGTCTGAACATTGATGTGGTCTCTACTTCCACCCGATCCTGGGGGGAGAGCTGGAGAGTGAATTGGACACCGCTGGTCCCTCCTTCAGCCAGAAGGGCGGGGCCTTTTCTCTCCTGGGCTGCCTGAGGGGCTGAAGGGAACAAACAGAACCTTTTAGGTGAGGTGGCTTCAATTCCACAAAAAGCTACTTTCTGCGGAAGGCGGCCTTATAAACCTTTAATGGCCTACAGTCACAGCAGACAGGGGTCTGGCCAGGGTGCTAGCAGCAGCCACTACGAAGAAGTTACATGACTTGCCCAAGACCATACACGGAAAGAGGCAGAGCCACGACTGGGACCCACACAACGTGGCTCCGGAGCCTACACCCTCCGCCTCTCTGCTGCGGCTTCACCATCCGAAAGAATCTCACTTAACTTTGTAGCTTGTTGATTTTCAGTCTCTTCCAGGGAGCAGATTCATTGTTTATTCACAGCCATGTCCCCATTGCCTCAGACAGAGCCCCATGGGGGTGGGGGTGGGGGGGCCCGGGTTGACTCTCCACTGTGGTGGCTTGCTCGCTGCCCTGCCCCATGTGCCCAATTTTTATTGATGGCCCCCCAGGCCTTCGGGTGTTCATGGATAGCTTTGCTTCCAAATGTTTATTTTATATCTGAAGTATAAGTCTGGCAACCCCCCTCCCTGCTAAATCACTAGATGTCTTGGCAGCATGCCACGTGTTCAGACCTGCCCCTGCCCCTCTCTGCCTTCTGTTTTTGAAACCAACTGTGTGTGCATGTACACACACACACACACACACACACACACACACACACACACACACCCTTTGGACAGATGCTTCTCTGTCCCCACCATCAGTTGCCCCAGCCCTCGGCCTGGCCTTGCCTCAGAGCCCATCAATACCTGTGTGGTAGCAGCTCAATTATGTCTGCAATCAGGAGCCATTTGCTCCTTTCTTGGTTGCAGGTAGGTTCTCATCAAAGCCCATTTGAGATCTCGGCCCATCAATTATCACACAAATGACACAGGAACAGTAATCTCAGGGCTGCAGAGAGCTGGAAGTGTATCTCTCTGGGGGGCCCCTTCCAGACATGTGTTTTTCCATTGGTGTGGGTGTAGCCAGGGGCGATCTCCAAACTATTAACAGCCAGTAGGACGCAGGACTCACCTGTCAGTCTGTTTGTATCCTTTTCCCCCTCCTTTATATACTATCACTTTAAATACTAAGGGCTCCCAGGTAGAGGGTACAGCCTCCAGCCAGGCTGATCTGTGCTGGAGGCGTTAAAAGCATCACCTCCTTTAATGCTCACTCAACACTCCTGGGAGGCCTTATCCCCACTTTGCAGATCAGGAACCTGAGGCTCGGGAAGACAGCCATTTTTCCATTCTCCATGTTCCTCCCATTTCAATGCTGCAGAATATTGCGTCCAATGATGTACCAAGTTCATATAATGATCCTCTTCCTGCCAGGCCACCCACATCGCTTCCAGGCTTCGTGCTGGTATCATTTATGCTGCCGTGACTGGCTCTATATCATTAGAATTCCCTTGAAGAATTCATTTTGGACGGCTATGTAATATTTCATATTGTCAATAAAAGTGTGTGTACAAGGAGACTAATCACATCATTACTTATAATAGCAAAAATTGAATGTAATTAAACCACACAGAAAAATGCCCCTGAGATGATATTAAGTCAAAAGTGGCCAGGTACAAAATCGCATCATCAGCATCCTCCTGGTTACAGGGTGGGAGGGAAACTTTCAGAGGCATTCAAAAAAAAAAAAGAAAGAAAGGAAGGAACTATCCCCCGAAGCTTACCAATGGCTATTGTTGGGTAGTGAGCTTATACAAAAAATTGTGGGGTTTTTTTTCATGTTTCTATATTTTCCAAATTTTTCACAATGAGCATGCATTGCTTTTAAATGTTAAAAAAAAAGTAAAATTAAAATGATTCAGTTCCGCCTGTGAGTTTAGCTAATTGCTGTAGTCTAGGGTTCGGCAAACTTTTCATTTATGTTTATAGTACTATATTTATATGTTTTCTATAGTTATAGCAAAATATCTGGATAGTAAATACGGCTTTGTAGGCCACATGGTCTCTGTTACAATGACTCACCTCTGCCATTGCAGTGTGAAAGCAGCCATGATTAGCAATACGTAAAGAAGTGGACGTGACTGTGTGCCAACAAAACTTTATTTACAAAAACAAGAGATGGGCCAGACTTGGCCCATGGGCCACAGTTTGCCAATCCCTGCTCTAGCCTACCCAAATTATTGTTTTTCTTAAAAACAAACAAACAAAAAATCTGACTAGAGAAAATGCTAGGACAGCCTGGCTGACCCCAGAACGGACACTGACCACAGGCTGAAGTGGTCCTGGACGCCTTCTTCCTCAGCCCCTTGGACCCTGTCCTCTGCAACAGCCGTTTGGCCTCGCGGTCTAGAGAGTTCCATGGCACCAGGCAGTCTGTCCAAATCCCGGTTCTGACGTTTACTAGCTGTGTGACCTTAAGCAGGTCAGTGAACTTCTGTACCTCAGTTTCCTTGCCTGTAAAAGGGGGAGAATCATTGTACACACTTCATAGTTGTTTCTGTGAAGATTAAATCAGTTGAAATAGGTCAAGTGATTAGAACAGCACCAATAATGTAGTAAATGCTTTATAATATCAGCTGTTACCATTATTATTATTTCTACTGAATAGAATCCTTCACCTCTTCTGGATATCACAGCATTTATCTCTGTCCCGAATTTGGACCAGACCACTGTGGAAGGGTGTGCAACACTTTAATTGCCCTGAGATCGTGGACAAGCTGCATTGCTTCTCTGAACCTTGGTTTTCTTAGCAATAAAGTAGGACTATTTATGCCCTCCTCAGAGAATTGGCAGCGCCAGCTTATCCGGAGCTGGGTGGAGTGGGGGGTCATGGTGGGTGTTGGGTCCGTTTCTTGACCTTCTCCATCATCCCGTTAGGCTTGCCCGCTCCGAGCCAGGCCACCGACAGGCAGTGGTGAGCAGGCATGGCTCCTGACTCCTGGGGCCCCAAATCTCATGGGGGCGGCTGATGATAACTGCATCATGGTTACAATAAAGCTCCAGAGTGCTGTGGGCAGCAGCTGGATGTAAGAGCATTTCCGGCAGGCTCTGCCCGTCCCGTGGGTTATCTGCGAGTGTGCGCTGTTATCCTCATCCTCATTTCCTGGGGAGGAAACTGAGGTTCGGAAAGGTGAAATGATAGGCCCAAAGCCCCCAAAGCTAGTGAGCAATGGCGCCAGCCCCTGACTCCAGCCTGTTTTAACCGAGCTGTGTTGCAAGGAATGAGCTATGGGCCCTGGGGCGGGGCTGGGGGAGGAAGTCGCTGAAGGCTACTTCACGTTGGACGAGACACTGAGCCGAGTATTGAAGGACGTGTAGGAGATGGGGATGAGGGTGGGGTACAGGGATGGCCGCCTGGCAGATGGGAGAGCACCTGCAAAGGCTGGAGGTATTTGGGGGGGATTGGAGGTGTACCAGTTACCTCTTGCCACAGTAATGCTGCATATGAACCACAGCCCTCAGAGGCGTGTGGGGACAAGCTAAGGTCCTGGGGAGGTTGGCCGAGTGTCCTGCTGACCCCGGCTGGCTTGCTCACATGTCTAGGGGTAGTCTGCGTGTCACTGACCTAGGCTGCTGGGATGATGGGGACTCAGCCCTGTTCTACGGGTCCCCCATCCTTCAGCAGGCTATCCCAGGCTGACCTTGTGGAGATAACAGAGGGGCAGCAAGAGGGTACCCCCCACCATTTGTGCAGTGTGCTGTATCCCATCTACTAACACCCCACTCCCTGGCCAAAGCAAGTCACATGGCTGAGCCCCAAGTCTGAGCAGGAGGCTACTGCAGAAGGCACAGACACACAAAAAAGGTGATGATTTGGGGTCATGTCTGCAATCTACTATACAGGGGATTTAGAGGGGCTGGAGGGCTGGGGCCTGGGCAAGCTGCAGCCGAGATCACAGTGGATGAGTTTGGGGGGAATGGACGTGAGGGGCCAGTGAGAAGCGGGAGGAAGGAGGAAACCGCCGCAGCCCCGAGGAAGAATGCCAGCCTGACGGCAACAGCACTGGGGCTGGAGGGATTGATGGTGCCTCGTTCGTCCTGCAGAAACCAAGGCACCAGGCGGAGGCACTCGGTCTGTTACACAGATGTCACACATGGCCCCCGGGATATAATTGGCCTTGGCCTCTGCAGAAAGGTTAATTGCTCAGATTACACAGCCTGAAGCGTCTAGGACTGGCAGGGCAGCTCCCCAATTAAGAACCTGAGCTCCTGTCTCCTCCAGTCACTCAGCCAGGGCTGTGGAGGGGCAGCGAGGCCAGAGCCTTGGGGAGCTCATAGCCTGGGAGGGACATTCACCAATTAACAAACATTCCAGGGGGGCTGTGACAAACAACCTTACAGGGACAGGGGAGGCTAAAGGCTATTTTGGCTGCAAGAGAAGGAAAACTCATTTCAACAGGCTTGAGCCACAAGAGGTGCCTGCTGGCTCAAGTAACTCAGGGGTTGCTCTCGGCCACACAAGCTGAGTCCACCAAACTCTCAGCAGACAGTTCCTCTCTCTGCTTGGAGTCTCTGTGCCGGCTTCATTCTCAGGTGGGCCATGGAATGGCAGAGCTGCCCCCGACAGCTCCAGGCTTCCATCCTCCCCAGTTTAAGCAACCTCAATGGCAAGGGAATGTCTCGTTCCCAAAGTTCCAGGGCTGGCTCTGATTATCCCAGCTTGAGTCACATGCCCATCCCTGAGCCAATCACTGTGGCCTGGGGCATAGTCCAGCTGCAACTGGGAATGGGTAGCCTGCCCCATCACACCACAGCCCAAGGGCTGAGAGTGGCAGAGCTGTGGTCCCTGGAAAGAAAAGCAGGTTTTGTTTCCCGAAGGGATGCTGGGCGGGCCCAGGGCAAAGGGTGTTGGCACCTACTAGGGTCCCGGGAGTCATGTTGGAGAGGAAGGCCCCTTAAGAACTGTTGAGCCTGGTCGCCCATTTCACAGATGAGGAAACTGAGTCCAGAATATCATCACTTCAAAATGAGAAAGCTGCTAGGAAAACAATTAAACAAGAGTTGGGGAGAGGGTCTGGGGAGAGGAAGGTCGGATTGGTGGACAGATGCGGACCTTTCTGGATCCTGTCTGAGGAGGTGGCATTTCAGTTGAGACCTGAATGGAGAAAAGGAGCCAGCCATGTGAGGATAAGAGGAATGAACATCCCAGAAGGAACCGTTAGGTACAAAGGGACCCGGACTGGTGGGCACGCCAACATCTCAACATGTGGCTCCGACTCCCCATAAACTGGTGAAGGGGGAGGTGAGAGATGGTGAGGTCACATGCCACTGTTTCTCTGCATTTACTCAAAAGTGATGCATATTTCTGCTCAGAGCCCAGTGACCAGGACTAGTCAGCTGGCCCTACCTATCTGTACAGGGCCCTGGGGAATTTTATTACTAGCGAGTTAGAATCTACTTGTCCATATGATTTTCACTATGTTCATTTCTTGTGTGTGTGTGTGTGTGTGTGTGTGTGTGTGAGTTAGCTGGAAATCTAACCTTTTGGGCCTCCTTAAAATCATTTTTTTTTAACCTCAAACATGAGGCTTTTGGAAACTATGATCTCAAAGATCCCCCTCCAGCTTACATAGCCTCACGGATCCTCTGATCTTTAAAAATACCAAAGGAAATGCCATTTATATTGGCACAGGCTTTGTGGGTGCTTCCCAGATGTGAGCATAAACCCCTAAAGTTGGTGAGTCTAGATATTTTTATAATCTTCTGCTAGATGGGGGTGGGGGTGGGGGGGAAGGTAGTAAGAGAAAAAAGATTCTCTCTGGTACCAGGCTAATAAAATAGAGATTGGAGTGCAAGAGAGACTCGGGCAGGGGCGGCCGGTTAGCTCAGGTGGTGAGAGCACAGGCTCATAACACCAAGGTTGCCGGTTTGATTCCCACATGAGCCAGTGATCTGCGCCCTCCACAACTAGATTGAAAACAAAACAGTGACTTGACTTGGAGCTGAGGGGTCCTGGAAAAAACACACTGTTCCCCAATAAAGTTTTTAAAAAAAAGAAAAGAAACTGATTTAAAAAAAAAGAGAGAGAGAGAGACTTGGGGATGATAAATCAGGCATTACCACCCCCACCCCCATCCCCCACCATGTCCTACTCAGAAGTCCATCCTTTGCTTGACCGGCCCTTCTTCACTCACCCTTGCAAAGAAGCCCTCAAAGATTTCTGCCCATACCTTCTTATTCTGTCCATGCCTTAGCGGTGCTGACGTGAACTTGAACGTGAGCTTAAACAGCGTTTTCCCCTGTGTGTGGTCCAGCCTCGTGCATGGCAGGAGTTAAAGAAATGGTGGTTGTGGGGATGGCCAGGTGGCGCAGTTTGTTAAGAGCGCAAGCTTTGAGCAACAGGATCACTGGTTCGATTCCCACATGGGCCAGTGAGCTGCACCCGAGCTGAACTGCCGCTGAGCTGCCAATGGGCGGCCGGATGGCTCAGCTGGTGAGAGCACGTGCTCTTAACAACAAGGTTGCCAGCTCAACTCCCTCATGGGATGGTCTCCCCCACAACTAGATTGAAAGCAGTGACTGGACCTGCAGCTGAGCTTGCGCCCTCCGCTACTAAGATTGAAGGACAACAACTTGACTTGGAGCTGATGGGTCCTGGAAAAACACAGTGTTCCCCTTCCCCAATTCCCCAATAAAATCTTCAAAAAAAAAGAAAAAAGAAAGAAAGAAATGTTGGTTTGTAAGAACCAGACGTCCCGGCGCAGAGCCCAATGTGCTACTAGAAGCCAGGTGACCCTGTTGGGTTCTTGGTCTCTCTCTGGGGTGGATTTTCACCATCAGGAAAACGAACTGGCAGGGACACTGTTAGGACTGGAGTTTGAGGTCTGTGAAGGATTGTGCACATGTCCCCTAGGGCCACCATTGCTCAGCTTTTTTGAATTGGCTCCCATGGTGTTTGAAAACATTGGAATTCGTTGCCGATGTTTCAAAATGGGGAGATTTCACATAAAAATCAGTGTTTCTGGCTTCCTTGGAGAAGTTGGAAGATCTGGCCAACCCTGGTTACACACTCCCACCAGCTGATTGTTTGGAGCTGAGCTGCAGTCTCCCCCTTTCCCCTGTATATGGGCCCTTCCAATGGTGGCTGTTGTCATCATGTCCTGTTGTCTTCCTGACATGGAAGCAGAGTGTCTGTTCTCATTTATCATTGTGCTTGTGCCTTTACTGATGGAAGAAAGTAAAAGATGTCTTGGATCCATGTTTCTTGCTAAGGGTGGGGAAAGCATGTGCAAAGGCCCTGAGGTGGGAGTGAGTTTCATGCATTTGTGGATGGAAAATAGGCTCAGGGAGGAAGGGAGATAAGGCTGGAAAAGTGGGCGGAGGCTGGATCACTTAGGGTCTTGGGAGGAACTTGGATTATCTTTTGAATGTGATGGGCAACCACTGGAACCTTGGAGGGCATCAAGGAGGCAGATTTGATTTACATTCTAGAAAGATCCCCTTTGGCTACTGAATGGTGATAAATGCTAGGAAGGAAAACCAAAAGGGAAGGGGGCTAGGGAATAAGGGGAGGGGTGTGGGCAGTTTTAAATAGTGGGATCAAGGAAGACTAAGGAATGACATTGGGCAAAACTTAGAGGAGGGTAGGGAGACCGAGGGGAGCAGCATTTCAGGCAAGGGGAATGGCATGTGCCAAGGCCCTGAGGCAGGAGCATGCCTGGGGCATTTAAGGAGCAGCACAGAGTCCAGTATGACTAGCAGGAAGGGAGCAAGGGGAGGAGGTTGGGAGATGAAGCCAGGTGGTGTGGGTGAGTTAAGGACCATGGCACAGGTAGCTGTTGACCCTGACAGGGGAGTGAACGCAGAGCCAGCTGGAATGCAGCATCACAGTGGCTCCCACAGAGGACCTCAGAGGGTCCCAGTCTTGGTTGGGCCCTCCTGGGGCCTGGACTTCCAAATATGGGTGTGGGGGGGGGCTGGAGGCTGCAGTCTGTCCTCTGGGGCCCAGACTCCTGGCCTGCTCTGCCCTGGGGGCCCCTTCCAGCTCTGAGGCTGCTGTGCCTCCACGGTCCCCAGGGCATCTGTGAC
Source organism: Hipposideros armiger (assembly GCF_001890085.2). NCBI lineage: Eukaryota > Metazoa > Chordata > Mammalia > Chiroptera > Hipposideridae > Hipposideros > Hipposideros armiger. Next base: position 948,545 of record NW_017731476.1, read on the forward strand.
CGCTGACTGGCCGCGATGGAGTGGTAGGAATAAGGGTTGATGTAGTCAGGTAGGAGTGTGGCGGTGCCCTTATGTACTTGTGGTGGGACACATGTCCGACTAAACGTGATCTGAGGGGTGAGCCCTCTGCCACTGCCTTGGTCACAGTTTGCACCATTGCCTTCAGGAACCCCCGCAGGGGCCTCCCCAGGGGCCTCCCCACGGGCCTCCCCAGGGGTCTGCGTTGATGCCAGCTCCCTCCTCGCTCCTTTGCATGGCAGCCACCACTGTCCTGGCAGGAGGCTCCCGTAGCTCCCGCTGCTCTCAGTGGCCTCCCCTGCCCAGCTCCGGCCCTTTACCTCTTGGCCTCTGCAGTCCTGCCACACCTGTAATCCTTACTGCTGCTCCCCAGGTCTGGTCTGCCTTTCCTGGACCCCTCTTGTCCTCCAAGACCCCCTGGAGGTGGTACCTCCTGCAGTCACTTGCTCCTTGTGGCCGTCGCCACTCTGCTGGTGTGTCTCCTTGTCCCCCGTGCGTGCTGAGAGCCACCTTTCATTGCGGCTTCCCTGCTCAGTTAGGAAATGTGGGGCTCCACTTGCGGGCTCACTGTGCACTGGGCCCTGTTTTCACACGGGTCACTACAACTAGAGGTGGCCATTGTTGGGTGTCCATTTTACAGATGAGGACACTGAGACCCAGCAGGATTTAAATAACTGGCCCCAAACCAAGCAGCTGGCAGGTGGAGGAGGCGGGGTTTGCACCCACCCCGTCTGGCTCCAGAGCCCCGCTCTTGACCCCCTCAGCCCTGCCCACTGACATGGAATTGAGGATTGGGTCCCGAACAAATTCAGATCACCAGGCCCCCAAAACAGCTGCCCCCCCTTCTCCGTCTGTGCGGAAGCCTGAGCCAGCCCCCCAGGTCAGCAGGCCTGCGGTTCTATCGCCAGCACTGTGGGTCTGCACTGCCAGACTCTCCACCCCCAGACCCCCTCAGCCCCTCGAAGTCAGGGTCCCCTGGCATCGGCCTCTCTGAAGAATCTGCCTCCCTCCCCACAGATGTCAGAGGGGCCAGAACCTCCAAAACCATGGCCTTTTTTATTTATTTTATTTTATTGGGGAACAGTGTGTTTTTCCAGGACCCATCAGCTCCAAGTTGTCGTCGTTTCAATCTAGTTGTGGAGGGCGCAGTTCACTGGCCCATGTGGGAATCGACCGGCAACCTTGGTGTTATGAGCATCGCGCTCTAACCACCCGAGCTAACCGGCCACCCCACCATGGCCTTTCCTGATCTCTCCGTCCTCCTTACCCTTCACCTTTTGAGGGCGCCATTCATAGCAGCCACTCCTTCCTCCTCCCAGCAGCTTCCTCCTGGTGGTGTCTTTGCTGCTGAAGGAACCTGGCCACCTCCTTCTTTTCTCTTGGTTTTTGTCATTTCTTCACTTGTTCCTTTCACACATATTTACCGAGTGCTCAAGGATGAAGTGCTGAATGAGCCCAACGAAATCCCTGGCCCACGTGGGGCTCTCATGATGGGGCGGGGAGCAGACCACACAGTAGTCCATCAAAAAGATAACGCCATTTCAAATAATGAAAAAGAAAAGGGGACAAATGATGGAAAGGGACAGTCTGTATTGGGACGGTGGCAACTTTATGACTTTGTTTTTTTTGTTTTGTTTTGTTTTTGTTTTTTTGTTTTCTTTTTTTTAAAGCTGAGCCATCCTGCTACCTGTTGGCAGCTCAGCGGCTACTCAGCTCGGGCTGGACTCGAACTGCTTTTGCTCAGAGCTCAAACTCTTGAGCGAGCTCTTAACCAACTGAGCCACTCGGCCAGCCCCTAGGGACGGTGGCAACTTTAGATGGAGTGGCCAGGGACATCTGAGCTGGGAAGCAGTCAACCAAGCAATGCTGGGGAAAGAGCTTTCTGGAAGCAGGGCACAGCACATGCAAAGGCCCTGAGGTGGCTGGAGTGTGTGGGCGAGGGGATGTCAAAGGGTCGGCAGCATCCTGACAACCTGGTGGGGCCTTGAAAGCTAAGGCAGGGGGCTGGAGTTTATCACAAGTGCAAGGGGAAATTTCCAGAAGGTTGCAACAAGGGAGGGACTTGAGGGTACTTACATCTTGAAAAGACCTCTGTCCCAAATTATGGCCCAAGCATCAGAACAAGCCAGGGTGCTTGTTTAAAATGTGGAGCCCAGCGTCTTCCTCACCTTTGGCATCAGAATCCCCAGGGCCAGCCTGGGAATATGCATTTAGCAAACATTTACAACTTTGTGAACCGCTGTTTCAAGCAGAGATTCTTCACCTGGAAATTCCCAAGAAGTCAGCAGACAGAATTTAGGGGATTCAAGAGCTTGCGTGGGAAAATATTCCAGCGTCACTCTCACTCGCCACTGCTTGGCAGTTAATATTTCCCTCTGTGAAGTGTGGAGTCTGAGCCCCACCGGGGTCTTTGGCGCCCGTGGGCATCACAGAGGTTTACATCCCATGACCTGGTTTGCAGAGATCTTGAGATAGCGCTTCCTTCCTTGCTACTTCCAAGGGATGAAAGTTATTAGACTTGCACTAGATCTTGTTATTTCAAGCATGTGGGTTAATCTTATAATCTGATTTTTTTAATGGCTTGATAACTCCATTTCAATATAATCAGTTTCCTTTGCAAGCCCCTGTCTGTTTATTTTCTCCATTTACAACAGTATTCAGAGAAAGCACTTAGGCTATCAGATGCCATAGGGGGTCCCTAGCCTGGAGAGGTGCAGAACCCCTGCAGGGGTGCTCAGACAGAGCTGGGCACCCCCACATTGGGACCTCAGCAAACCACTTGCCTCCTTCATGCCTCAGTGTCCTCACTTGTAAGATGGAGCCTGTAGCGCCTAACTTCAATGCTTGTTGGAGGGAACCGTCCAGGCCACCCCAGGGGACACTGTGAGAACCCTTCTCCCGCTGGCACACAGAGTCTGGAGGCCAGTCAGGCTTGTAGTGCAGGGGGCTGGCCGGGCTTTGAATCCCAGCTTTGAATCCTCTTACCACCTGGGATCCTTGGCTGGGCACTTAACCCCTCTGTGTCTCAGTTTCCTCTCATCTATAACCTGGAGATGATAATAGCCCCCAAATCATAAGGTTGTTGTGGAGATGAAAGGAGTTTCTCTATTTACAAGGGCCTGGCACTGTGCTTGGCACTGCTTGGGTGACATAAAAGATAGTTGTCATTATTGGGGGTGTGTCTTACCCCTCAGGTTAAATCTGGGGTTCCCGGAGGGCTGGGTTTAAGCCCTGTTCACCTGTGCACCCCCATAGTAGCTGACACAGAGTCGGGGTGTGGGACATTGGTTTGGTGCAGTGACTGCTATGTTTCAGTTTTTAGGGAGGAGAGACACTTACTTTAGAGGTCAGGGCCCAGGAGGGCAAGTCAGAGTGCCATCAGGGCTGCAAGGGACCCTGGATTCAGCAAGGGGGCCCAGAGAGGCAAAGGGCAGTGGGCTAGAGCCTGCTTGGTCTTGGGCTCTGGGGAAAATATTGAATCCACGTCACCCCATTGGGCGGTGTCTCCCCACCACCCACTCATCCTGGCTCTGTCAGGCTTTAGATAGATGAGATTTTGTCTTTCTTCTTTCTGAGCCTCAATGTTCTCATCTGTGAAATGGGGACAACTAGCATGTATTGAGGCCTCTCATGAGCTAAACCTGGTTTATGCCTCTTTACATGTCTCATTTAATTCTTGCAACCACCTTCTGAGGCAGATGAGGAAACTGAGGCTCAGAGAGGTGAAGTAACTTGCCCAAGGGCACACAGCAAGTCAGCAGCAGAGCTGAGGTTTGCCTGCAGTTGGTCTGGCTAGCCGAGCCATGCCCTTAACCTCTGGGTAAGTAAGCATCTTCCTTCTTTTCTCCCGTCTGCAATGACGAGCCCCATTATATATTCACAGGTGTGGTTTGGTTTTTTTTCTTTTTTTTTTTTTAAGATTTTTATTAAAATATAGTTAACATACAATGTTATATTAATTGCAGACATACACAATAGTTATTCAGCATTTATATATAAGGAAGTGATCCTCATAAGCCCAGCAACCATCTGACACCGTCCCACACTGTCACAATATTATTGACTCGATTCCCTATGCTGTACGTTACATCCCCATGACTTATCTGTCTTATACCTGGAGATTTGGACCTCTTATTCCCCTTCACCTTTACCCTCCTTTTTAAATTTTTCAATTACAGTTGACAGTCAGTATTATTTTATATTAATTTCAGGTGTATAGCATCATGGTTAGACATTTATATAATTTAAGAAGTGATCCCTCTGACTAGTCTTGTACCCACCCAGCACTATACAGTTATTACCGTATCATTGACTATATTCCCTGTGCTTTTCTTTACATCCCCATGACTATATTGTAGTTTGTACTTCTTAATGCCTTCACCTTTTTCACCCTGCCCCCCAACCACCCTCCCCTATCACCCCAATAAATCTAGTACCCATCTGACACCATATATAGTTATTACCATTATTGACTATGCTCCTTGTGCTATGCCCCACATACCCATGACTACTGTGTAACAACCAATTTGTACTTCTTAATCCTTTCCCTTTTCTCACCCATTCCCAACCCCCCTCCCATCTGGCAACCATCAAAATGTTTTCTGTATCTATGAGTTTGTTTCTGTTTCATTTATTTGTTTATTTTGTTCTTTAGATTCCACATATAAGTGAAATCACACTGCATCTGTCTTTCTCTATCTGAGATACTCCACTCAGCACAACACCCTGCAGGTCCATCCATGCCGCTGCAGATGGCAAGAACCCATTCCCATCCATGGCCGAGCAGTATTCCATTGTATATAATACCACCTCCTCTTTATCCATTCTTCCATCGATGGACAACCCGGCTGCCTCTACATCTTGGCCATTGTAAACAATGCTGCAGTGAACACATGGATGCACATGTCCCCTCAAAGTAGCATTTTGGATTTCTTTGAATAAATACCCAGAAGTGGGATTACTGGGTTCTTCTTTGTCATTTGAGATAGCCTTTGTTTTAAAGTCTATTTGTTGATATAAGTATTGCTACCTCAGCTTTTTTTTTTCATTTCCATTTTCATGAAATATTTTTTTCCATCCCTTTATTTTCAGTCTGTGTGTGTCTTTTGATCTGAAGTGAGTTTTTTGTAGGCAGCATATGTAAGGGTTTTGTTTTCTTATCCATTCAGCTATCCTATCTTTTGATTGGAGCATTTAATTCATTTACATTTAAAGTAATTGTTGATAGATATGTAGTTATTGACATTTTATTATTATTATTTTTTTGTCCCAAAAATTCCCCCTAGTATTCCTTGTAATACTGGTTTGGTGGTTATGAACTCCTTTAGCTTTTTCTTGTCTGAGAAGCTCTTTATCTATCCTTCAATTCTAAATGATAACCTGGCTGGGTAGAGTAATTTTGGTTATAGGTCGTTGCTTTTCATTACTTTGAATATTTCCTGCCTATCCCTTCTGGCCTGCAAAGTTTCTGTTAAGAAGTTAGCTAACAGTCTTATGGGAGCTCCCTTGTAGGTAATTAATTGTTTTTCTCTTGCTGCTTTTAAGATTCTCTGTCTTTAACCTTTGCCGTTTTAATTATGATGTGTCTTGTTGTGGGCCTGTTTGGTTCATCTTGTTTGAGATTCTCTGTACTTCCTGGGCTTGTATACTTATTTCCTTCACCAGGTTAGCGAGGTTTTCAGTCATGATTTCTACAAATAGGTTTTCAATTCCTTGTGCTCTCTCTTTTTCTGGTAACCCTATGATGCAAATGTTGGATCACTTTATGTTGTCCCAGAGTCCCCTTAAAGTCACCTCATTTTTTTTTTCGGATTCTTTTTTCTTTTTGCTGTTCTGATTGAGTGTTTTCTGCTACCTTCTCTTCTAAATCAGTGATTCGGTCCTCTGCTTCATCTAATCTACCGTTGGTTCCCTTTAATGTATTCTGCATTTCAGTTATTGTATTCTTCATTTCTGACTGGTTCTTTTTTATGTTTTCTGTCTCCACTTTTATGCTTCCTAGCTCTTCGTTGAAGTTCTCCCTGAGATCATTGAGCCTCCTTATAACCAGTGTTTGGAACTCTGTGTCTGGTAGATTGCTTGTCTCCATTTTGTTTAGTTCATTTTTTGGAACTTTGTTCTGTTCCTTTATTTGGGAAATATTTCTTTGTCTCCCCATTTTGGCTGCCTCCCTGTGTTTGTTTCTATGTATTAGGTAGGGCTACTATGTCTCCTGGTCTTAATAGTATGGCCTTATGTAGTAGGTGTCCTGTGGGGCCCAGTGGTGCAACCTCTCTGGTCACCTGAACCAGGTGCTGCAGGTGTGTCCCTTGTATGGATTGTGTGTGCTCTCCTGCTACGGTTGAGCCTTGGTTGCTGTTTGTACATTGGTGGGAGGGTTTGACCCTCAGGCTGATTGGTTGTGAGGACTGGCTGTGACTACAGTGGAGGAGCTGTGCAGGGGCTGACCCCACAGAGCAGAGTTTGCTCTAGTTGGGCTCTGGCGCCTGCCCAGTCAGCCCTTTGAGTGTGTCATCCCCAGAGGTGGCCAGGTGATGCTCAAGCCCAGTCTAAAGCTGGCCACTGGGACTGCCATTCCTGGGGCCTCCTGGAGGGGGGCCCGCTGCAGGCCAAGTTCAGCGGCAGTCTGTGCCCTGCCCAGGGCCACCTGGCATGAGCCACAAAGCAGTTCAGAGATGGCTGCTGCCTACACTGGGCTTGGAAGTTCCTTGAGAGGCCAACCTGCAAACCAAGACCAGCTGTCACTAGCGCTGGGCTTAGGGCTATTCAGTCAGAGATACAGGACACACTGAAGCCAGACACTACTTGTTTGGGTTTTGTGAACCTTTGAGAGGTTTGAGGATAGTCCACAGCATGAGCCAAGGCAGCCCGCTTATATGGAAAAGCCACTGGAAGTGGCTTGGGTGTGCCTGAAAGTTGTGCTGGTGGGGTCTCAGGGAATCATGGGGTAGAGCAGATGAAAGGTGTTAGCCAGGCTGATGGAGACTCAGATATGACATCTGCCTGCGTCTGCATGCAGGGAGGAGAGGTCTCAACAAAGAAACTATGGCTTTCCCCAGCTTCTCCGTCTGTTGGGGAGAAAGCTGCCCCTCTAGCCCTCACCCTGCTGCCAGACAATTCAGCCCCTCACCGTATGTCCCTGGGAGGTTTCGAGCGGCTGCCACAGCACTAGAGCTCAGAGTGAGTGATTCCATCAGCGAGTGAGTCCGTGCGTGGTCCCTTTAAGCAGAGCGCCTGGGAGTGCTCTTGTCTCAGCCACAATCTGTTGGTTTTCACAAGTTATGGGAACTTCTCCCCCCAGCACTGAAACCCTGGGCTGTGGAGAGGCTGGGACCCCTCAGTCTGTGAGGGCAACCTCCACAGCTGAGGTATCGCTCCCGATTTTTAATACGCATGTGTGGGACCAGCCCATTCCGCTTCTCTGCCCCTCCTACCAGTCTTGAGGTGTTGTCTTCTGTATGTCCGTAGTTGTAGGGCTTCGGTTCAGCTAGATTTCAGGCGGTTCTCATGGCTGGTTGTTCTGTGGTTTAGTTGTAACTGATGTGGTCCTGACAGGAGGTGAGAACAGCATTTTACCTACTCTGCCATCTTGACCGGAAGTCTCCTCAGGTGTGTTTTTTGAGGGGCCGCTCTTCCTGCCCAGCAGCTGGAAGGTAAGCAGCGGGTGTCTGAGAAATGCAGTGCCCCTGCCAGCCTCCCATGCCGACCTCCTCCCAAGCCCTGCCCGTCTCTGTCCCGGACTGCACACCCCCTGGCTTTCCTCCCCTGTCACTGCTTTCTTCCAGCTCTCATCGTGAGGGACCCTGCTGTGCTCTGGGGTGATTCCCTGTGTGGTGGCCCTCAGCCTCCAGGTCATGGTGGCGACTGTATAAACTAGAAAGGACCCACCTGCTTGCAGGGAGCTGCCACCGCTCAGCTCCAGCCTCCATTTTCATGCAGGGATGTGGCCCTGATCTGCCTGCTTTCCAAAAGAGTCTAGTTTTCATGTGATTTCCCCATTTTTAAATGGTGGCATCTAATTCCAAATTGTTAAAATGCCGCATATACCAAGAGAGAAAGAGAGAGACACAGAGAGGCACAGAGACACACAGAGAGACAGAGAGACAGAAAAAGCAAGCACACAAACAGGCAAACAAGAAAATAGAACAAAAACTTGTCTTCAGGCCGGTTTATAACTTCTGACCTACCCTGTCCTATTTCCTTTGCCTGCACAGCACCCCCATGGGGGAAAGGGAGGCCCAGAGAGGTGAGAGGCCTCGCCAAGCAGACAGGGCTGGGGTGGCGGATAGGGCCACATCTCAGCCCTGGAGTCTATGTTCTTCCCACCACACCAGCCTTCGCCCCAGGCCCCAGCCTGTGTGGCCAGAGCCTATTTTCAAGACTAGTTTCTGGATCCTAAAGAGAAAGAAAGATCGTTGTCGTCCGATGCTGAAGGCTATGGTCACCATGACACATCTCAAGTACTCAGGGACTGTCCCCGGATTCCACAGAGCCATTTCTAAAGGTCATGTCTGCCGGACTCATTTCTAAATTGACAAGGGCTGGAGCTTGTGAAATTCTAGGGGGCAAGAAGGCATTGTCACAATCCGATCCAACTATAAACTGGTTTGTCCCTTTGTGAGAGCAGAGGAGAAGGGCTTGTTTTTCTGGGGCCAGCTCACCAGCTTGCCACACCAGTGTTTGCAGAAGACTTAGAGTGTGCGAGGAACCACATGGAGGGCTTGCAGCACAATCTCATTTAACTCGGCCCCAAAATGTGTGAAATTAGGAGTGTTGACTCCATTTTATAGCCATAGAGCCTGAGACTCAAGGTCAAGTTCAGACCTCCTTGACCTCCACGTTCAAGTTCTCTTCCTCTCCATGAGGCGTCGACTTGACAGGGGTGAAGAAGCACCCTTCTTTGCTGAGGTCTGTCTGGGAGCCACAGCGGGGGCTGGGGTGGTGGGGAGAGGCTTCCTGGAGGAGGTGATCTGGAACAAAGAAAGAAGGCGTTTTAACTTCTTATTGCTGCAGTGACAAATGAGCACAGACTTAATGGCTTAAAACAACATGGGTTTATTCCCTATAGTTCTGGGGATCAGAACTCAGGAATGAGCCTTATGGGCTACAGTCAGTGTCGGCAGGTATGTCTTCCTTTATGGAGGTTCCAGGGGAGAGCCTGTGTCTTTCTTTTTTTTCCTCAAAGATTTTATTGGGGAATTGGAGAACGGGAACAGCCAAGTTGTCCTTCAGTCTTAGTCGTGGAGGGTGCAACTAGCTCAGCTCCAAGTCCAATTGCCGTCTGACCGGGTGTCGGCAGCTCGCAGCCTCTCAGCTCAAGGTGCTGTGTTCAATCTTAGTTGCAGGTGGGCGTAGCCCATCATCCCATGCGGGAGTCGAACCGGCAGCCTTGTTGTTAGGAGCACGTGGAGAACCTGTGTCTTTACCTCTTCCAGTTTCTCTAGGCCACCAGCATTCCTTGGCTTGTGGCCCCATATCACTCCCACCTCTGCTTGTATAGTCACATTTCCTGTTCCTGGCTTGGACCCTCTTGCCTCCTTCTTGATAAGGACCCTCATGATTACATTGGACCCATCAAATAATCCGAGATAATGTCCCCATCTCCTGATCACAGCCACGCCTGCGAAGTCCCTTCCGCCACGTGAGGGGACTTTTGGACGTGGACATTCTGGAGTTTTTTGGGATGTGGGTGGACGTCTTTGCAGGCCATTATTCAGCTGCCCTAGAAGAAGGGGACAGCTCTACCAGGGTGGGGGCCCTGCTGGAGATCCGAGAGGGCATGGAACGTGCAACTCGCAGCCAGGCTGCCTGGGACTCACTTGTCAAGGCGTTTGAACTTCATCCTCTAGAGCTGAGCTTCTCACACTGGACCAGCCCCAGTGGGGACCTGCTTAAAATGCAGACCTTGAGTCAGTGGGTCTGGGTGGGGCCGAGAGTCTGTATTTCCTACAGACTTCCAGGGGCTGCCTCTGCTGGTCTGTGGACCTGCTTTGAATCGCAAGACTCTAGAAAAGGACAGTTCTAGAAAGATGGTGACAGACCAGCTCCGCCAGGCCCTGTGTTTCCAGGGCTGTGCGCTGATTGGCATTTGGATGGCATTCCATTCCCACTGTTTTTGCGCATCCCACAAGGGCAGCCATTGAGGGTCTGCACGTGACCTCCAATCAAAGCCTAAAAGGTTCTGTCTGACTCATTAAAGGGAGACTCCTCAGGTCGTGACCTTGGGCACCTCACAGGACCTCTCAGGCCTTCGTGGAAAGGAGGTGGGGCTGGGATGGGCAGGTGGCTCTTAGGAATAGCTCTCACATCGCTGCTCTTGGCCATTTAAATCTATCTGGGCGTATTTTTAGACCTGAATGCCTCTCCTTTCCATCTAACTCTTTTAAAATTGGCACCCTCATGTGTGGGGTGGCTTGGCATTTGCTAGAACCCTCTGTTCCTGAGCAAGCTGGATAATAGAGCGTTTGCTGGATAGTTCACTCCCACACGTCGATATCAGGGAGGGCCTTATAGGGTCTGGCAATGTTGCATCGCTGCAGAGTGTCAGGGACAGAAGTGGCTTTAGCTGTCATCCTATAGGGGCTGTAAACTGAGCTAAGCAGGAACTGTGGAGGGGTGACAGGGGCCAGGGGGGTCTGTGACCACCCAGCAGCATGTGCCCTGCTTGAGGCCCAGCTCAGCCCCACAGTTGTCATCATGTGGAAACACAGGTCCAGTAGTGCCGCGTCCAACCTTTTTGCAAACGAATCCAGAAATCTGTATTTTTATGTGAAGTCTCCTATTTTTAAGTGTAGATAATGAATTCAGGTATTTTTAAAATACCATGTGGGCCAAACAAGTCATTTCTGCTGGCTGAATCTGGCCTGTCGGCAGCTTCTTTGAGAATCCACTTCTCCTACCAGGAGGGAAACTGAGGCACAGGGGCCTCCTGGGGTCCCACAGCAACAGGGCTGGAACCCAAGGCTGCAGCCACCATCCACTGGCTTCACTGCAATTCGTCTCTGAGGCAACTGCTATTCTCCCCAAACCTCAGCCCCTGTGCCTCTGCCAGAGTCACCCACACCCAACCCATGCTCCATCAAGCTACCTGGGAGGTGCAAACCCCGCTCCCTGCCCTAATTTGCCCCCAAGCTATTTTGTGACATGGGCACATCCTAACTCCTCTCTGAGGTAACGTCTCATGTGAAGGTGGAGGGCTGGGGGCTCAGGGACCCCTGAAGTCCCTCCCTGCGGTTCTTGGAGGCCTCTGGCCTTCTCCTCTGAGCTTCCAGTCCTGACATTTTGCAAACAGCAGCTGTCGGGGAACCCTTCCAGGCTCAGAGGTCCAGGCCTGCGTCATTCATGTGATTTCACGAACTGGGTTTTAGGGAGCCTGACACCGAGCCCACAGCCTGTGGCCATGCGCCCGGACTTATTGATTCGACATATTAAACGAATGGGTTTGGGGGGAAACGTGTTTTCTTTTGAAATGTCATCACTTCTTGGGATTTCATATGATTTTTACAACAATTCCCTCTGCTCCCCATAAGGGTTTTATTTGCCCAGTGGCTGAGACGCACTGGTTCCAGGCTGCCTGGGCTACATCCCATGGGAATAACAACCACCCAGCAATAGTACCAGTAACACTTGTGTAACATTTGCTGTGTGCCAGGCACTGCCGTATGCACTGTACTCATCGGTTGCCTCAGGGCCGGCCGAATGGCTCAGTTGGTTAAGAGCTCGCTCGAGTTTGAGCTCTGAGCAACAGCGGTTCAAGGCCAGCCCGAGCTGAGCAGCCGCTAAGCTGCCAATAGGTAGCAGGATGGCTCAGCTAAAAAAAAAAAAAAAAAAAAAAAAAAAAAAAAAAAAAACCATAAATTATCTCATCGGTTGCCTCGATTTATCCTCACCACAGTCTGTGAAATGGGTATGATCTCTAGCCCCAATTTACAAGCAGGAAAACAGGCCCAATGGGAACAGATCACATGCTGTCTCCCAGCGAGTTGCTGGCAAGGTCGGGTGTCCACCTAGGTTGCCTGGCCCAGGTCTGCCCTCTCCACCCCTATGCCTCACAGCCTCTTATAATGATTATGATTGCTAATAATTACACTTATTAGAAAGTAATAGTAATACTTTGCTTTCTGGAATACTTTCCAAGTGTCAGCTTGTGTGACTTATAGAGAGTGTCTCATTGAATGCACACGACAAGTCTAGTTTGCCCATTTTTCAAGGGAGGCAACCGAGAGACAGAGGGTGAGGCCCCCACCGAGGTCACACATGCCAGACATGCTTCCCGCCCATGATTTTCCACTCAGCCAAGGCACTGGCTCTGGAAACTTAGCAAGGGAGGGATAGGGCGACAGGGAAGCCGTTTCTTGCAAACCCATCAATTCCATCAATGCGGGGTCAGAGTGGGCGCCACAAAGCTGTTTTTTAAAAAGGCAAGAAGTGCAGCTAACAGGATTAGCTGTCACCCCACAGGCCTCGCTCCTGATGAGAAATCATTTCCTTTCTTCTGTTCTTGGAGGTCACCCATTCTCAGCTGCAAATCAAGCCATTAGTAGCAAGTTTCAGAGACTCAGAAACAATCATCTCCCTGATTAGTGCGTCTTTCCTGGTATCACCAGGGCAAGGCCCCCGCGGGCCCCGCCCAGAGGCTGCCAGCCCGCTGTCCTCCCACTTTCTCTGTACACGTGTGCGTGCATTTCACTGCACTAATAGTGAATGTGAGCACTAGTGGTAGCCAGGCTCTGCACACTCGTTTCCTCGTCCCCATTCCAGCTGTTCTGTCTTTGCCAGATGCCGGCACCTACCGACTGGCATTGACTCAATTTGTCCTGAAGTCCACACACTCTTTTGTGCATACATTTAGAAGGGACCTTGAGATCAGGGGTGCTCCTAGGTGAGTGTGCACAGCATCATCTGGAGAGCCCCTTAAAACCCTGAGTGGTCCCCCTCTCGAGTTCCTGATTCAGTAAGTCTGGGGTGAGGCCCAAGAATTTGCATTCAAGGTTTCCAACTGCAGCTGCTGCTGGTCAGGCGAGACTGTCTTAGATTATTACTCTAATTAGATCTTTTGTCATAAAAATGATGTGTCAGGGAGGGTCCCTGCAGTGACCAGAGTCCCCCAAATCATTCAAAGGAAGGCACTTGAATGAAAGAACTCCTTACAGAAGCATGGGAAGGGCTAAGAGACCCCCAAAAGCTGGGGGCCCGTTACCAACCTCAGGAGCAAGGAGAAAAGGGTGGGAGCAGTGTCCCTGAGCCTGTAAGAGCTGCAACCATGACAGTGAACCTTGGAGCTGTCATCATGGGCAGGAGGATGAAGCCACTGCCAGAGAAGTGGCTCAAGACCCAGAGCGAGCAGGGCAGAAACACGCTGACCTTCTCTCTGCCGATTTCTGACCCAGGACAGTCTAGGGGGTCAGTGCCCTGGGGCACAGAGCAGGGCACAGAGGGGCGGAGAGCCATGGTGTGGGGTCGGAGGGAGGGGATGGGTGCGACAGGAATTTCTAGCGCTGAAGGTAACTGTCAAAATGTTCTCAGGGTCTGTCTAGGAACTGTTGAAAATCCTGATCCCTCATTTTTTTAAATAAACAAGTGTTGGAAAGGTGTTCAGGACACCTTAGCACCAAATGGAGACTCTTTTTTTTTTCTAAGATTTTATTGGGGAATTGGGAGAGGGGAGCAGCGCTGGGGAATCAGGAGAAGGGGAACAGACAAGTTGCTGTCCTTTTGTTCTTCAGTCTAGTTGTGGAGGACGTCGCTTCACTGGCCCATGTTGGTATTACCATTGCGTCCTTCCCGGGTGAGGCAGATCGGTCGCCGGCCACTGGACGGCCACTCACGGCAGCTCTTGGCAGCTCACACCAGCTGCCAGCCACACACGCAGCCAGCGTGAGCCACACACGGTAGCTTATGGCAACCCACTGCAACAGGGGCTACAGCCTACGCTGTCGCCAGCGACTCACGGCAGCCCAGCTCCAGGTCGAGCTGTTGTTCACCATCTTAGCTGTAGAGGGCACTGTCACTGGCCCTCATGTGGGATCCAAACCGGGGCCCTGCTGCACAGAGCTGGCGTCCCAAGCCAGCTCTTAACCAGCGCATCACTCAGCTGGCCCCAAACGGAGACTCTTGATGGAGATGTTACGAATTTAAAAATTAATGGAAAAGCGAATAGCTTTTTCACTCTAGGATTCAGACAGTGTAATGTTGGGGTTCACCACACTTAACACCACCTCTCTCCTCGTGGGAAACAGACATGTACATAGCACCCCCACCCAGTGCTGCCCTTCTGGGGATTCTTACCAGCTCATGTCTGGCATTGTTTGAGGGCTGCTGCTGGGGGTGGAGGGCAGGGAGATGTCAGTCCCCAGCCTGCTGCAAAGGTGGGGGAAGGTGGAGGGTGGGCTCTGGAGACCAGGCAGAGGGGCACAGGTGCTGGCTGGTGGCAGTGTGCACTGAATGCTGTGTGCAGGGATGGGTGGGACACCCACAGTGTCACTACACCTTTAGAGCCCCCTCCCTTGAATTATTGATGTTCTGTGGATTCCACGTCTCACCCTTTGCTTTTGCTCCACGGGCTTTGCACAGGCAGCTGCCATGTATGGGATACTCATAGCAGACATGTCATCACAGTCCAGACGTGGCCTCATCATCTTTGTCCCTTAACATCCTCTCGTTCTTAGGGAAGGACTTGACCCCGGGTTCAGGTGCCCAAGCTGGAAACACGGCCCCACTCGGGAGACTTTCCTCTCCTTTCCCATCACGTTCATGGGTCAGCAGGCCACGGAGCCTGCCCTTGGGTGTGATCAAGTCCCCCACTCGTCCTCGCATCATTGCCATGACCCAGGCCACCATCATCTCTCGAATGGAGTGTGGCAAAAGCCTCCACCTGGCCTCCCCGCCCACACGCCCTCCAGAGTGGGGCCCAGCACATGTCTGTCCCACGTGAGACCTTCAAGACCCACCTGCTCCTCCCCGTAGCCTCTTCCCCACCACCCCCGGTGGCCCGCTGGGCTCAGGGTCCCGGGGACCTGAAGGCCCCGCCCCTTTTCCACTCAGTAGCCCTCGTCCTGCAGGAATCCTGGTTCCAGAGTTGGGTGGGATGCTGGAGAGCATGTAACGGGAGCCGTGGCCAGGGACCCCTACGCGCCCCAACCCAGACGGGCCCCTGCGACCAGCCCATGTGTGGAGAGTGATTTCAAAGTGGCCCCAGCACCCTGCCAGCTTACAACCTCTCTCCCTGTAGTGGTTCCTGGAGTTACAGTCCGGGTTTGAATCCAGACTATCCCACTGTCTAGCTGTGTAGACCAGTTGCTCAATTCCTCTGAACCTAAGCTTGCTCATCTGGTTGTTGGGAGGATCAGGGAGGTAATTCATGTGCATACTTGTGTCTGAGGTCTGACTTCCTAGAAGCAGGCCCTGAGGTGGGGATTCCTGTGTAGGCTATTCATAGAGGAAACGCCCCAAAGGAGAATGGGAGGGGATGTGAAGCGCAGGATGGTGGAGGGAGGAAGGCAAGTCAGGGGACAATGTCAGGCCAAGACCCAGAGAGGCGGCTGCAGTCTTAACCCCAGGGTCGGGGTGGGGGCTCTGCAGTGCGGGTCACATCCCAGCGTTGCCTCAGCCAGAGCCACAGGGCAGGGCCACTGGTCAGTGACTGGTGGATGACAGCACAGAGGGAAATGTACATTTCCAGACTCTTTCTTTCTTTTTTTTTTTTAAAGATTTTTATTGGGGAATTAGGGGAAGGGGAACAGACAAGTTGCTGTTGTTTTGTTCTTCAGTCTAGTTGTGGAGGACGTTGCTTCACTGGCCCAAGTTGCCACCATCATTGCGCTCTTCCCGGCCGAGGCAGATCAGTCGCCGACTTCTGGACGGCCGCTCATGGCGGCTCCTGGATGCTCACGCTGGCTGCTGGCTACATACGGTAGCCCATGGCAACCCACTGCCACAGGGACTGCAGCCTACACCGTTGCTGGCAACTCACAGCAGCCCAGCTCCAGGTTGAGCTGTTGTTCAGCATCTTAGCTGTGGAGGGTAGTGTCACTGGCCCTCATATGTGGGAACCGAACCAGGGCCCTCTGGCACCCCAATCCAGCTCTTAACCAACGCGCCACTCGGCCGGCCCATCAGACTCTTTCTAATCGAAGGTGGCAAAAGGGAGTCCAGCGGCCCAAGGTCAGTCGTCTAAGGAGAGAACCAATAAAAGGGGTGTGAGGGGCATGAATGGAGCAAAGGCATCCAGGTGACTTGGCAGGTGATAAACAATGCCCAGTACCTGCTGGCCCTTTCTAGTAGTACAATGACAACACTTCTTATTGGTATTCATTTTCTTGGCTTGGGTGGGCTGGAGCTTTCAGACAGATTCTCCTAGCCCAGTGGGCAGAAAGAGAAGTAAATCTGGTGGGAATCAGAAGCATAACCCAGCCAGGTATCTGAGGACCGGTGCCTGTTTCTCTGTGGTTAACTTCCTTCCCAAGCATCCCACCCTGCGCCCGTCCCAACTCGCGTCCCTCCTGAAACAGCAGAGCTGGGCCCTGCTGTGAGACGAGCTGTGGGGGTAGCAGCCTGGCCCAGGGCTCACGTGGGCAGATGACAGCACCCTCCAGGGAAGTGGGGCTCCTGCGTGCTGGGGAGGCAACTGAATCAGAGCCACCATGGTGAGGGGTGTCCTCGGCCCACTAGCGGGGCAACAGCAACTGGAGGCAAAGGCTGCTGGGAGGGAGAGGGGACCCAGCTCGCCCCGCACCTCCCGCTTTCCTCCCTGCTTCCTGGTGGGGCCTGGGACCAGCGCTGGGCCTGGGAGGCTGCGAGTGTGTGGGGCCAGGGGGTGTGGTGACAACAGTCAAGCTACCAAGCACACATTATCCCCTCACAGAAATCCAAGGGATTGCCCAGGAGATGCGATATTTTAAAAAAATAAAGAAAAGAAAAGTTCTCCCAGCTCTGAAGGCCCCATTGTGCTAAGGATGACAGTGGGTGTTTGAGAACCTGTGTTCATCCTCAGGGAGCAGAGAGAGACTCCGAAATGGCTGTTGGTTTGCTTCCTTCACTAAATAGCCTCCCTGGGATGTCCCTGGGACACTCCGTGGAGAAGGAGCCACTTGTGCAAAGGTGGAGAGGTAGGAAAGAACGTGTCTGACAGTTTCAGAGAATAGAAAAGCTGACGATTGGGACTCTTAGCTGTAAGTGATAGAAATTCTACCTGAGACTGGCTTAGACAAAGGCGGGGTATTTATTGGTTTGTGGGATTGAAAGGACAAATGATCAGCAGCTTCAGGCATGGCTGGATCTAGGGGCTCACACAGTGTCACAGGACACATGCTTCCTCCATTTCTTGGCTCTGCCCTCAAGCAGGCCCTTGTCACGTGGTGAGTCAGTCAGCCCCTTCCTTACACCTCCCCAGCCTCAACACCAGTGGCAAGAAAGGAATCTTATTTCCCAGTAGTTCCAGCAAAAGCCCTGTGGCTGAGTTTTGGAGGACCAACTCGGGCCGTGTGCCCATCCCTGGCTGGGCAAGCCTGGCCCATAGTCCCTTCTCTAAAGGAGGGGCCTTGCTCAAACCGTGTGGTTTGTGAGGCTTGAAAGGTGAGGTACCTGGGTGCGTTCCATGGTCTACTCTCCACCCTTTGTCTCAGAAATCTTATCTACTTACAGGTCACAGTTTCATTTCTCCCTCTTGACTCTGTCTGTAGCCTTGACCTTCCCTCAAGAGCCACTGGGCTCTACTTCCCGTTCCCCACACCCCGTTCCTTCCATGAAGCGACTGTAATAATGCACATGAATGGAGCTATCACTACATGCTAAGCACCGCCTCTTTTCATTGCTGTGTAATCAAATCCCCAGCACAATATTATGAAATGGGTGTTATTATGATCCCCATTTTATAGGTGAAGAAACTGAGGCACAGAGAGGCTCATTCCTGAACCAGTGACGAGTCAGGGGGTACACAGACCTCTGATTGGTCAGAGAGTCCTGTGCCCGAACATGGAGCCAGGAGATGGCTCAGTTGCAACCGAACTGCATAAGTGGAGAGAAGGAAGGGGGGAGAATGTGGGATGGAGAAACACAAGATGCCCCCTAAACTAAGTAGCAAATGATGGTAACCCCGTGTGGACTGATTTGTGGGAAAGGAGCTGTGCTGTCTTGCAGAATATAAAAAAGGTTTGAACACCACACCGCTGGAAGGCCGGGGGTGCATCTGGGCTTCGAGAATGAGCTGGAACCATGCGCTCACACTGTCAGGTGCTCGGACTCTCGGCGGAGCCTCGTTTCCCATCTATTTCGTGTTTCCAGGCTCAGGGTCCTAGGGAAGGGCTTTGATTGACCGATTATAGGTCACCTGATCCTATCAGACCAATCAGCGGTGCCCAGAAGGGTGGGACCGCAGCAGAGCGTGGCAATTCCTACAGGAACCACAAAGAAGGGAGTAGCTGTGCTGGTTTCTATTGTAGAAAGAAGTGGAGTAGGGTACAGGGCAGATAAAAACGGGGGTGTCCTTCGAGGGTACGCATGATGTGCTTGTGAGTTGGGATGGTTCTAGCTGCAGAGAACGGAGAACATCGCTCTGACCAGCTTGACCACTGGGAAGCTTTCTGGCCCAATGTGGTCACCTTTCCGTTGCTCTGCTCGATAACTAAGTGTCCGCCCCACCCTGAGGTAGAGGTCCTCCTGGCCGTAGGTGACTTCCAGGGGCAGCCATCTAACAGATGAGAAAGTGAGGCTGTCACATAGCCACAGGAGGGAAACCTCCCTCCAATCTGAATGGGTCCACGTATCGGTCACACGCCACCCTGCACCGGTAACCACCGCCCCGAGAGTACCTCATCCACCTCACATAGGCCTGGATCCGTGAGTTAGTCTGGTGAGGAGGATGGGTGGCCGTGACGGCCTTACCCTAATCGGGACCCAGCCTACCACCGAGGCCTGTTCTGAACCACTTGATCCCCCGACCAAAGGGCGAGGGGGGTGCCCCCTGGGAGCATCCAGGCTGTGCCCCTCATCTCACGCCTCTGCCTCTATCATGCAGGGGTCCTGTGGCTTTCTGTGGTTTCCGAGGTGCTCTATATCCTTCTGCTGGTGGTCGGCTTCAGCCTCATGTGTCTCGAGCTCTTCCACTCCAGCAATGTCATCGACGGGCTCAAGCTCAACGCCTTCGCGGCTGTATTCACGGTGCTCTCAGGTAAGGCGGACGCCCCCGACAGGAGCGGGGCTGCACCATAACCGACCCCCTGCTTAGAGCAGGGGGAAGGTGGGCCCCCAGCCACCCTCGGGCTGAGTCCTGTTTGCTCCATCTCCATGACCTGGGGCGCATCATTGCCCTTCTCTGAGCCTCAGTGTTTCCATTTGTAAAATAGGGGATTCCTTCGCTCACTTACTCGCTCATTCAGAGCGCGTTTATCAAGTGCCTCTCAGGTGCCAGGCACTGTGCTAGTAAGCACTGGGTTGTGATAATAAACAGAAATAGAGTGTTCCAGCGCTTGTGGAGCTTAACGTGTGGCAGACAGAGGTGGGTCAGCTTGAGATGTATTCGGGAGACGACCGCCCCACGGCTTGGTGATGGATTGGATCTGTGGCACAAGGGCCCCAGAAGAAGATGCTTGTGAGAATGGCAGATGGTGGTGTCTTCCCCAGGGGTGTGAAACGGAGCCTGTTTGGAATGGAGGACCCTCATCTGCTTCAGCATGTTGGCCTTTGAGACACCCGCTTGGAGATGCCCAGCAGGAAGCTGGGTCAGCAGGTCATCAGACTCATCGGGGGTGGGCAGAGGCCAGAGAGCCAAGGATTTTGAGGGTCTTAGGAAGAATGGGATAGTCAGCAGCAGCATATAATGCAGGGAGGTGCGGATGGATGATTTCAAGAAGAAGCTGTTGGTTTAGGTGGCCAGGTGCCCAGAGTGGTTTTAGCCAATCCAGATCAGAAGGGGTTAAACGGAAATGTGCCAGAGGGGAATAAAAGGAGCCTATAAACTATAACTTCGGGCGGCCTGACAGATAGAGTGGTGGCTTGGCTGTGCAAGACATCTGTTCCTAAAAAGCCAAATGTAAATCGAATTTCTATAAATCTAATCCTGTTCTTCGTGCATGGGAAGAACTCTCTAGTTAATGAAACCGAAACACCAAGCCTTTTAGTAAGGGAAATAATCACCCCCTAATTGGGGTCTGTGTATATAACAGAGGGCACCCTCAAAGAAAAGAGCCGAATTCAGGAAATTAGAGCAC
>NW_017731476.1:968832-977459 GCF_001890085.2 Hipposideros armiger
TGCCTTTCTTCCCGGCTCTTCCAATTTGCTTGTCATTTGCATACCTTTCACTTCTCCTTTTTAACCCCTGCCGAGGGCGGGGGAGGAGGGGAGAGGGGAGGAAAAAGACAGTGGTCCTCCTAACACAGTGTCGATTGTGGCTCCCACTCATCGCACCCCCAGCTATTACAGACAGCTCCTGTTTATTTTTTTTTTCATCTTTTATTCATTCACTCAACCAACATTCATTGGAAGATCTGTGGGTCCCAGGCACTGTACTAGGTTTGGGGGAGTCAACAGGAAAAAAAAAACAACAGCTGGGTTCTTGTCTCCCTGAAGTTTGCAGTTTGGTAAAAAGACAGATTCATTGTCAAATGACTATAACATGGTGGGGGGTGACCTCTGTGTCCTGGGTGTGGTCAGTCCTGCAGAAGGGGCACCCACGCTTGCCCAGGGGGTGGGGATGGGTGGGGCAGGGCGTGGGGCAGGGCACCATTTGAGATAAGACTTGGAACAATGTCAGCACTTGCATGATGGACAGCTTGGGGAGGGCACTGCAGGTGGAGGGAGCAGCCTGGGCCAAGGCCTTGTGAGGCAGCGTCTTCTGGAAACTTCTAGTAGTTCCGGATGGCAGGAGGGCAGAGAGTAGGGAGGTCAGGAATGCTGGGAGAGGGAGGAGACTGAAAGCTGGGTGAGAGTCTTGCAGCTTTGCCGTGATTTTGTCGCAGGCTGCATCCCTTTTCTTTCCCTCCACCAAGCATTTAACCCACCCCCTCAACCAGCTCACTCCAGAGTGGTCCAAGGCTGCCATCTCCACTTTAAGCATCCCTCCTCTGGGGTAGGGGGTGGCGGGGGGCTCTTCCCCAACCTCAAAGAGCTTATCCAAGTTTCCACCCCTCCAAAACAAACCCCAGCTTCCTTCTAGCGGGGAGTCCCACTGCTAAAGAAAATAAGATCGTCTCTGTAATTTCAGGCAGATAAAAAATGCAGGGCTCAGGAAGGTTAATTGACTTGCCCAAGGTCACACAGCTGGTCAGTTGTGGAGCTGGATTAATCCCGGCTCCTGCTGGCTTCAGAGCCCTGTGCTGTTTTCACAGGCTCGAGCTGCGGGAGTGACCAGGCGGGTGGGCAGTAGAAGACTTTTAAGTCTCAGCAAACAGTAAGAGAGAAGTGTGTAGCAGTTGGATGATGTAATAAGACCCAAGTAGCAGGTGGTGGAGAGAAAGAATTGAATACTCACGCCTGTGAGAAGATAGACCCTGGAGAAACAGGACAGCGGGGGCGAGCTGAGCCTCTGACCCACCTGCCTGAGGACCTGGGAATTGGGGAGCCCCTTGAGAACAGGACAGAGGGGGTAAGGGGCTGGGAGGAAGGGGTTTGGTCCTGTGGGAGGGGGAGGCATGGGCGAGCAGGGGTGGGGAGATCCTTTTGACTAAGTCCATGGGACCAGCTTACACCGAGGGGTCCTCTGCCCAAGGTCGCACCTTCTGGGCTAGAGGAGAAAGCAGAGGTGGGGCAGCCTCTACTCAAACTAATTATTATAATTAATTATGGTAATGAGCCAATTGTGATGAATTCTAGTAGCCAGCATTGACTGGGGCTGACACTGGGCTCAGTCTGCCATGGGTGTGAATATCCTTGGGAGGGATAAACATATCGGACTCCTGCAGTCATGTAGCTAGTGAGTCCTTGAACCCCAGAGCCTGCCACAAAAAGGGCTTCGGGCAGGGCTGAGCATGGGGACGTCAGGTTGTCATCGTGTCATGACCCTTCCTAGCTGTCCTTAAATAAACTAAAGGCAGGTCATGGCCCCAGGGACCAGCCCTGTCCCAGTGAGCCTGGGGTGCAGGGGTTCCGACCCTTCAGTGATGGTGGAGGGGTGGCAGGGCCCAGCCAGCAAGGCTGTCTTCCCAGTCACGTGATCTGACAGACAGACGGATAGACGGGCAGAGTGGCTCCACCTCAAGGGCTGGAGGTGGGGCTGGGATGGGGGGCCCACTGGCCCACAGCCCAGAGCTCACAGCACTTCTAGGGGCCCGCAAAATGCTTTTGACTGCTTTGGAAATCAGAAGGAAACAAAAATGAATATAATCCTAATTGAGACATAAGAATGAATCCGGACTGGCTGATATTTGTCTTTGTATCATCGCAGTCATAAAATGTAATGGTTAATATGTCTTTTATGGAGGACCGGCTCCACAAAGGCGGAAGTGCCTGGGCTCATGAGAGTCGGCACTGTGGCCTTGCACGTGGCCACAGCCTCTCTCTGTCTCTCAGGACTGTGCGAGGCCAGTTCCAGCCCAGCTCAGCCCCCGCTGTGTCCTGTGACTTCAGCTAAGAGGGGCTAGAGGGCGTGGTGAGTCCCCTGGGCCCTGGGCCCTTTCCCTGGAGGCGAGGGTCTTATATCCCACAAGGCATGCAAGGGTAGTTCCTCTGAAAAATGAGGCTTATCTACGCAGACAAAAAAGAAAGTCACTTGGAGAATTTTACATGCATTTCCAGGAAATAATCAGACCTCAGGGAGAAGCTGGCAAGCTCTATTTTGTTAAGGAACAAGAAAAGGAAAACTTGCAATTAAACAAAAAATGACCCAGGATTAGACAGCCCATTGAAGGCCAGGAAACTAGAACCTTGTATTTTATGTAACCTTGGCATATTTGGTTTTGTAATATAACATACATTTAACTGCACAGCACCTCGCTCTGACTCTTGTAATTAATTTTTTAAACTTCAACAATGTTTTATACGTTACTTTGTGATATTAGATATGTAATGTGTGGTTTGAAAGTTTTCGTTTTAAGTTCCATTTTAAAAATGCAGAATTTTGTCAACTTGAAAGGCAGTCTAACGTTGTGTGACATAAGTGTGAACGTTTGGCTGTTTTCATGACCAAAAATACAGGGCTAGTGGACGTTGCGGACGGGAATTCAAGTTAGAATCGTATCTGTCTTTCTTTGAAGGGAGTCTGTCTACCTTATGATTTGAGAATGACGTCAGAGAATTTTGATTGAGAAGCATTTGGGTCTTAACTGTTAGAAACATTTAAAAGAATTTTAGGAGCTATTTGCAGACTGAGGTGGACACCACCTGTGTATTGTGGACAGAGGTTTGGGGACCTGCGGGGTGGTGCCCAAGGGACGAAGTGTGCAGACCCCACCACATTGCAAACGTCAACAGGGTCCCTCATCCTCGGGATCAGAGTCATGAGGCAGGTAAAGTGCTGCTCCCCTTGGGGAAGGGGGTAGGGGGTTGCCAGCCCCGGGAGCCATGAAACAGGAGAGTTTCCGGAAGGCACATTGGCAGAGCCACCTGCCTCAGGACCTGGTCTGAGGCTGCCTTCTGTGAGGGAACGGGAGCTGTGCCTTTTCCTTGCTTGCCAGGAAGCTTGGGTCTCAGTTTTGGGGTCCTGTCATAGCTCCCCCAGGTGAAGTGTCCTGTGGTCCTAAGTTCCTCCCCAGTCCCCTCTTCACTTCCCTCCTTGGCTTTTTCTTGGTGCTGACTCTCCGGGTGGTGATTTGTAACGTCTTCCTGTAAACCACCACATAATCTTATAGGACGAATTTCCTGAGACCTTACTTCCACTGGCCACCCTGCTACCTTCAGCCATGCGGAAAGACACCCCCCCCCAACCCTGACCACACTGGTCTCTTGCCCATAGCACAGAGAGCAAGTACTTTTGTGTATTTTTGTGTCTAAAAGCGCAGAGAGTCTAAGTCAGAGAAATGAATAGTTCCATATTATTAAAGATTCTTTTGCTTGCACGTGACAAAAACTCAAGCAAATCAGCTGAAGGAAAACACGGGTGTGGTGGTCGAAATCTATGGGTTCTTAGAATGAAAACTTGCAGGGTGGTTCGGCTTCAGGCACAGCTGTATCCAGGCGATCATGTCATCAGGAATCTGTATCTCCAAACGCTGCCTCCTTCTGTGTCAGCATCACTATCAGCCAGGCCCGTCCATGTGCAGAGAGGATATGAGCAGCTCCAGGCTTACATAAGAGTCCAGAGGGAGAGAGAGCCCTTGCAAAACTCCTGCAAAACTCCAAGGAGGGCTATGATTGGACCAGCTAGGCTCAGAGGCTCATTCCTGAACCAGTCACGATGCTGGAGGATACAGTCCTCTCCTGAGCCAGGCCTGGGTCCCTCTGCACACCTGTGGTGGAGGCTTAGCCACCGACCAAGCAGGGTTATTATGCAGTGGTGGGCGAGCCCAAAGGAACTGGATGACGGCAAGCCCCCTTGGCTCGTCAGCTTGGGAGATTATCAGGAGGCCAGCCCCAACAATGGCAGACGTCTTCACTGGGGTGCCTCCCAAGCAGATCCTAAGATGACGATGTGGGCGCAAGTGGTTTATTTGGGACGTGATCCCAGGAAGTTGGGTGGGAGAGTGGGGACGTAAGACAGGAAACAGGGGCAGGCAATGATGACCCAGTGTCCGCTGAGGGTTAGTGGGATTCCGTCCTGCTGGGGACCCTCTGAGAGACTGTAGAACATCCTCGGAACTGCCCACCAACGGGTGAGAAGGTGGTGCTGTTTGTTCACTTGCTCCCATCTGTCACGGGTTTATGGTCACTCTTGAGACAGTACCTCCTTCCCCCCAGAATTTCTAGCCTTCTCTACTTGAGAAAGCAGGGGTTTGAGGAAGGAAGCCACCCACATACAAAGGAACTGCTGGTGACCTCTGGCATGGGCAAAGGGGACATGGATGGGGGACTGATAACTTCCGATTTGGGGAGGTAACATAATACATAGACCATCTATTACACAACACCCCAGCGGGGGCTGGGGCGGCACCCTGAAAGAAAGCACATTCATATTTCTGCAGTAAAACCCATGACTATTCATACGATAGGGGTTAAAGATAAACAACAGCCCTCACCCATGCAAGTCAGGCTTGGCTGCTGAATGAGTTCAGACCAAGTTAGGTTCTGAGGCCAAAATGAATTACGAAGAAGCTTTCACATTTCAGAACTTCTAGGAATTTGAAATTGCAGACAAGAAATTAGAGGGTCAACAACGCCCATCAATTGAGCACCTACTGTGTGCTAGGCACTGTTCTAAACACATCACCTCTTGTCAAATCCTTTGATGGTAGGTACTATGTTATCCCCATTTTAGAGTTGAGAAAACTGAGGTACAAAACTGGTAAATGGCAAACCTGTGCTCTACTGTGACGTGGGATTCTGCTGAGCCGCTATTGCCCTGTCCATGGGGTCCCGCAGGTCCCCAGGGCTTTTTGCGCTAGGGCCAGATGGGAGATGGGAGAATGAGCCCGGTAACTTCAGTCCCTGTGGTTTCATTCCTCCAGTTCAGAGGCCTCAAGTCCAGTGCCCACAGGGACCATGTGGGTAACTAAAAGGGTAGAGCTGGCCAGATATATGAGCTCAGACAATTAAGTTCACAAACTTGTTACAACAATGTTGCCAACTTTTTTTGATATCAGAGGGTTTATTCATTATGACTTTCTACCAACTGGACAAACAGTGAACCAAGTTTACTATTTGGAAGTGCTGAAAAGGCTGCGTAAAAAAGTTAGACGACCTGAACTTTTCGCCAACAATTCATGGCTCTTGCATCATGACAGTGCTCTAGCTCACACGGCACTGTCTGTGAGGGAGTTTTTAGCCAGTAAACAAGTAACTATATTGGAACACCTTCCCTACTCACCTGATCTGGCCCCCAATGACTTATTTCTTTACCTGAAGATAAAGGAGAAATTGAAAGGAAGACATTTTGATGACCTTCAGGACATCAAGGGTAATATAACGACAGCTCTGATGGCCATTCTAGAAAAAGAGTTCCAAAATTGCTTTGAAGGGTAGACTAGAGGCTGGTGTCTGTGCATAGCTTCCCAAGGGGAGGACTTCGAAGGTGACCGTAGTGATATTCAGCAATGAGGTATGTAGCACTTTTTCTAGGATGAGTTCATGAACTTAATTGTCTGACCTCGTACATTTGGTCATTTTCTCCTGCTAATCTGTCTCTGTTCATTTGATTATTAGTCCAGCTAGAAGAACTTAGAAGCGTAAAATGAAAATTATTTTTCTTCCCCACAAGGCCGACTGTGAGTATGCAAATTGATCAATAGGCAAATGGTGTAGCTGAGTAATATTTTAAGATGTTAATTTATGTTTTTCCACTTGTATTTTCCCTCTCCTGACCCTTCATTCAGTGGGTAGGAGACTCTAGACTTCCTTGTCCCAGAAGTTTTACATGAAAGGGGGGAAGGAAAACCCATCTGCAAACCCTTCCCTCTGGCTTTCATCTTTAGAAGCCTAATTTACTGAGAAGATTAAGTCAGGGGCCTCTGAGCAGGGAGAGAAGGAGTGAGCTGTCGTCTAGCCCTCAGGACAAAAAAGGGTTGGATTTTTTGGCTAGGACAAGAAAGGAGCTGAGGGTTTGCAGTGATGTTTTGTTGGCTGGCACGACCAGGTGAGTAGGGAGGGTGTTCCAATACAGTTATTTGTTTCCTGGCTAAACACTCCCTCACAGACAGTGCCGTGTGAGCTGGTGCATTGTCGTGATGCAAGAGCCATGAATTGTGGGCGAAAAGTCCAGGTCGTCTAACTTTTTCACGCAGCCTTTTCAGCACTTCCAAATAATAAACTTGGTGAACTGTTTGTCCAGTTGGTACAAATTTATAATGAATAATCCCTCTGATATCAAAAAAAGGTTAGCAACATAAGGGCAACAAGTTCGCGAGCTTAATTGTCAGACCTCGTATTACGTGTGTACATATGGGGATTTTATAAGACCCTAAGACAAATCCAGCAGCTGAGGCTTATATGCCAGCTTGAGCTAAGGAGCAGGGGCCAGGGAATTGTGGTTTGGGACATTGAAGGGCAGGAAGGCAATTCACATGGAGCTAGAAAAGCAAATGTTTGGTAAGAGGACTTTGATCAAAGGACCTTGCTAGGTTCCTGCCTGTCACACTTAGTTTATATTACATTACATTTACCTGTGATGACAGCGCCCTTCCTGGAGCATGTCCTCCATCTAAATTCTTTTAGGCAGTTAGAGGGAAGGTCAAAGGTTTTTCCTGCCTTTCATTTCTTGAAAACAACCAACTTAAAATAATGCCTAAAAAAGAGGGCATTTTTTGGGGTGGCAGACTACTTCCCCTCAACCTCAAGTCGATATTCTTTAAATGCACGGCTCTCTGTGTGATAAAATCCCAACCCCTTCAGACATTGAAAAACACCCAAAAGTCTTTCTCACTGAGCCTAATTTGACCATATTATAGATTTTCTTTAACGGCATCTGTTTTTGTCATTTCTAGTCGGTATTTATCAAATGTTACATTTGTAGAATAAAATCCAAACTCTCTCCCATGACTACAAAATGTGGCTTCTGCCTGCTCTGTCACTCCATTTTCTACCTCGCAGCCCCCTCCTCGCTGGTCCCCATGCTCTCTGAGCCCGTTCCTCCCCTGGGCCCCTGGCTCCTTCTGCTGCACTGCCCCACCCCCTCCTGGCTCACCTCTTTACTCAGTTAGGGCTTCCCTCAAATGTCGTTGCCTTAGAGGGCTTTTCTTTCCCGCCTCCCCTGGCCACTCTCCATTCCCCCTGCTTTATTGTCCTTAATAGCACTTACTACTTTCTGAGCAGTGCCTAGAGTGTGGTAGGCACTCAATACATATTTGTGGAGTGGATAAAAGCACTTACATCCTCATTTGTTTAGTTGTCTGCCACCCTTCCTGTCCCCTCCAGACCTGGTTTTCTCAACCTTGGCCCCACATTTGGTGACGGACCACTCGGCTGTGGGGAGAGGGTCTGTCCAGGACACTGCGACATATTCAGCAGCATCCTTGGCCTCTACCCTCCAGAAGCCAGGGGCACCCCCCTCCTAAGTCCTGACAACCCACAATGTCTCCGGATGTTGCCAGAGGTCCCTTGGGACTCAGTGTCACACCTAGGTGAGAAGCACTGCCCTGGACAGCCAGCTCCATCAGTGCAGGGGCCTGGCCTCCCTTCTTCACGGCTGCATCCCCAGACCCTGACCCTCAGTAAACACCCATCGAACGCATGAGGGCATTGCAGAGGGACACACAGGCTAGACACCATCCTTGGGGGAGATGGACAAATAATTAGATAAGCAAAGACAATATGATGAAATATTAATTCATTAATATTCATAAATGCTTAATTTATTAATATTAATAAATACTTGGACAAAAAATAAAGGGGCTAGAGAGTAATGGAAGGAAGGGCTATTTTAGATAGGGTGCTCAGGGAAGACCTCTTGGCAGAGTGATATTTCAATAGAGACTTGGAGAAAATGAGGGAATCATGACTATCTGGGGAAGAGCACTTCAGAGAGAGGGAACAGTACGTGCAAAGGCCCTGGGGTCGGAGAGTGTCTGTGATGTTTCCTGAAGAATGGAAGCCATGTGCCTGGGAGGGAATGCACAAGATTGAGAGCAGTAGACAGTCAAGAGGGACCAGGAGGAGGAGGGAGTTAGACTGCGGAGGCTTTTCTGGCCATGGTGAGGACTTTGGCTTTGACCCCAGGAGAGCCACTGGAGGATTCTGATCAGAGAAGCACCATCTCAACTATTCTTTTTTTTTTTTAAGATTTTTATTGGGGAATTGGGGGATGGGAACAGCGCTGGGGAATTGGGGGAAGGGGAACAGACAAGTTGCTGTCCTTT
>NW_017731476.1:983534-987346 GCF_001890085.2 Hipposideros armiger
GAGAGAGAGCAAGAGAGACTATGAAAGTGCATTTACTGCCTGTGGTTAGGAGAGAGAGAGAGAGAGAGAGAGAGAGAGAGAGAGAGAGAGAGAGACAGAGAGAGACAGAGAGAGAGAGAGAGAATCTAAATTCTGCTATTCTGTTTATCCACTGTGGCCACGTCCACCTCCACTCCCCACAAGGTGACCATTGCCTGATCCCCCAAGGACTGAGAAGGCCTGAAGGGCTCCTGGTCAAGCAGCCAGAGCAGCCAGGGGGATCCCAAGGGATGCTGGGGCGGGGGCCACTTCTCAGCGTGATCGGGAGGGAGTAAAGCCAAAGGGGGCTGTGGATGATTCCATCTTGATGAATCCAGTTCAGGGAGACACACTCTGAGGTCCAAACCAGGAGCAGGCAGAAAAAGGGCCAGTGGCCTGGCTGACCTGGAGCAGAGCAGGGTAAGGGTGGGAGGAAGCAGGGAGTCCCAGGAGGGTGCTGGACTGGAGCCGAGTGTGGCCAGGAGCCCAGGGTGTGTATGGGCGGTCTGGCCTGCCTCACAGGAGAGTGCCTGGGGCTGGTGCCCTCTTGGTCTCCAGTGGGGACTCATGCTGCTTCCCCCTCCTAAAACACTGTTCCTTTCCCCCCTGCCTCCCTCTCAAGCCCCTGGTCACATAACATCTCCTTTGGGACATCTTTCTCAACCACTGTGAACAGTTTCCTGTCTATCCTTCAGAATTGTTCTAAATATTTTAGAACTATTTGGTAGCATGGCGTACTCGCTTTCCTATGCCTTGCTTTTTTCACTTAGTATTTTTCTTAGAGGTCATTCTTGGTCAGCATATTTTAGTTTCCCTAATTCTTTTTCACTGACTATTAACTTAGTATTTACTGAGCACCTACTACGTGCCAGGCACCATTCCACGTGCTGCAGACACAGCAGTGAACAAAACAGATACCAATTCTCTCAGGAGGCTGGTGTGCTGGGGGGTGGGGAGGATTGTGAATAGATAAATATACAAATGACATATCAAGTGGTGAGAAGTACTGTAAAGATGGGGGAGGGGCATATGTTATACAGTGATAAGGGAAGGCCATTTTGGTAAAGGGACGTTTGAACAGAAACTTGAAAGAAGTTGAATTAGTTCATTATTGCCCCACACCGTAGCTGCTTAAAACAACAAATCTATATTATCTCACAGTTTCTGTGGTCAGGAATCTGGGTGGAGCTTAGTTTAAAACTCTGGCTCCAATTCTCTCACGAGGTTTGCAGTCAGGCTGACCGCTGGGGCTCAGTCACCTGAGTACTTGACGGGCTGAAGGAACCACTTCGGAGCTCACATCCATGGTGTGACGGCTTCAGGTCCTCACGGGCCTTGGGACCCAGAGCCTCAGGTCCGTGCCTGGCCATGCGGGCTTCCCCAGGGCTGCTCACAGCATGGCAGCTGGCTTCCTCCAAGAAAGAGAAAGAGCCCCAGTGGGAGCCACAGTCTTTTTAAAACCGAGCATCGAAATCATTAAGCCCCTGTTGGTGAACTTTGCGGGGGTTTTCAGTCCTCTGCTGCGATGAACCCCCTTCTCCATATACCTTTGCCCACAAATGCAAATATATCTGAAATTCCTGGAAGAGGAATTGCTGAATCAAAAGGAAGGTACCAGGGGTGACCGGTTAGCTCAGTTGGTTAGAGCGTGGTGCTAACACCAAGGTTGCCAGTTCGATCCCTGCATGGGCCACTGTGAGCTGCGCCCTCCCTATAACAGTCAACTATGCCATTATAGCATGAAAGCAATGTGTAACCAATGACCATGGCTGTGCCCCAATAAAAAGAAAAAAATTTTTTTTAAAGAAAGGTGACTTTTCAGTTCTGACAGTCATTGCCAAGTTCCCCTCCAAGGAGTGGACTCTCCCGCTGCCCCCCCTCTGGGTGACCTCTATGCCCTTGACCTCCCTGGTCCCTACCTGGGCCTGGGGTCCCGCTCACACTATAGGCCTGTGCTGTTTCCCCTGGCTTCCTCCCATCTTTCCTCCACCTGAGCCCCTGTCTCCAAACCGCTGTGCTGCGGCTGCAGATGGCTGGAGAGTCTGAGGGCCCCATGGAGGACACGTCCCCTCCATGGCAGTTGCTTTCCTTGAAAACACTTCCCACAAACAGCATCTTCTGTGTACTTTTCCCAGGACTTGGGAACTCCCTGGCGGCTATTTTGAGACAATGAATTGAGCTTGTCTGGCCTGCCATTATCTCCGGGAAGGTGGCCGGCTGGCAGAATCTGCCAAGGGAAGGACAAGCTGCTACCCCCTCCTGCTCCCCCGATAAAGCTGAGCCACACACTGCCCATGTGACATTACCAGGCCTGGCGAAGCCTGGAGGCTCTGAGACCCTCTGGGTTGGAGACACATAAGTCCCCCATAATTTATCAAACACTTACTGTGCGCTGTGTGCTTCCATGTATAAAATGACTATAAATGGGGATGTGTCACCCCCCTCTGCAGCAAGCCTTCCAGTGGCTCCCTGCTGTGATCTGAATAAAATCCACCCCCCACCCCCCCCAGCTGGCCCTTTCCCTCTCCCTGTGCCCCTCATGCCCCCACTCCCAGGCTCCAGCCACACTGACCCCTTGTCCCATCCTAGGGCCTTGCCACTTGCTGTCCCCTCTGCCCAGGACTCTCCCCAGCCTTTTTCACGACAGACTCCTCCTTATCTGAGTTCCAGCTTGAAGTCCCTTCCCAGAGGGGCCCTCCCTGACGATCTCATCCAAGAGGGAAGTAACTTCTCCCGGTCCCTCCCTGTTGCCTCACTCTGTTTCTTCCTGGAAATGACATGTTGATCGTCTGTGTCGCCCACTTGAACGTCAGCTCCATAAGGGCAGGGACTCTGTCTTGTTCTCCACAGTGTCCCCAAGACATAGAAAAACAGCTGGTGCTCGAGGAGAATTGGTTGTATGAGTGGATGTTACTAGACATTTATTATTCCCATTTTCCAAATGAAAAAATGGGGGCGCAGAGATGGTAAGTGACATGTCCATGGACCCACAGCAGGGAAACTGCAGAATAGAGACTCAAACCCTGGGCCTGACTCCAGAGCACTGATCTGTCCAGCCAGATGGCCAGATGGACATGGCTGGGTGTCCAGAGAAGATGGACAGGTGGCAGGCCGGTGCTTGAGCCTGAAGGCTGGAGGTGTCTGGGCAGGTGTGCCAGGGCGCCTGGGAAGCTGGACGGGGCGACCCTGCTGGCTCCTCCTCATCTCTTTGGGCCAAGCCGAGCCACACACTGCCCACAGGATGTGACAAGTCCTGGGGAGGCCCGGGGACGCCGAGACCCGCTGGGGTGGAGGCCACGTAAGAGTCCACCCGTGACAAGACAAGCGAGATCTGGGTCACCAGCCAGCGCCTCGCTGAGCCCACGTCTGACCTGCTCCCCTGATCTCAGCCTCCTGGGCCCCGTTTCCAGCGGCCTGAGGCTGCCTCTGGTGCCGCTTGTCGCTCCTCCTCCCCCAGCCAGATTTTCATTCTCTTGTCATTGGCTTTAGTCATACCTCCCGTCCCAAGCTTCAGGCTGCGCGGGCGGGCAGGGATGGACCATCTATCTGTAGAGCTTGGCCTTTCAAAGGGCAGCAGAGAAATAGCCAAGGGTGCCCACTTGGGAGCCAGCCCAGCCGGCCCTCCACGTATCGTATTTCCCCATGTATAAGATGCACCTTAATTTTGGGGCCCGAAATTTGAAAAAAAATGTATTACACAAAGTTATTGAACTCAAGTTTTATTCATCATAAAATTCATACAACTCCTCATCACTGTCAAAACTCCCAACCATTAGCTTGTCCTCATCTGTGTC
>NW_017731476.1:993586-996778 GCF_001890085.2 Hipposideros armiger
GGTTCACACTGCCCAGTTCACACTGCCCGGTTCACACTGCCTGGCTCACACTGCCCAGCACACACCGCCTGGCTCACACTGCCCAGCTCACACTGCCCGGCTCACACTGCCTGGCTCACACTGCCCGGCTCACACTGCCTGGTTCACACTGCCTGGCTCACACTGCCTGGTTCACACCGCCCGGCTCACACCGCCCGGCTCACACTGCCTGGCTCACACTGCCCGGCTCACACTGCCCAGCTCACACTGTCCCGGCTGCCTCCCTTCTTCCCCACCTCTCCCTCCCTGCCCTCAGTGAACACTTGCTGATGGTTCCAGGCCCAGCTGGAAGCTCACCCCACGTCCAAGGCTCTCCCCAAGCCCAGGTGAAACTGCCTGCTTCTCTCCCTCAGGCCCCTTTCAGGGTCAAACAGGCAAACGCCTTCGGTGGCCCGGGAGGGACGTGACTGCGTGGGACCCGGCAGGAGTGGCAGAGGCAGCGTACAGGTGGATGACAGGGACGGTGTGGTCTGTAAGCCACAGCTCCCATCAACTCTGGCTGAGGATCCCCGGGGCACACGTGGGCCCAGTGTTGCCAGAGTTTCTGATTTTTATGAGAGAAAACCCCAGCTCCAATATTGTAGTGGAAATCCACCAGATTTTAAAATGTTGGCCAGAAAAATGAACCATTTTGTACAGCTCTAGCCAACATCTGCATGTTGGAGTCAGCCCACGGGCTGCCAGTTGTCGGGCATGACTGTATATATTTCTATTTCTGCATTCGTAGTCATTGATTTTGCTTCACTATTTATGTCATTCTCCTCATTAGCCTTAGGGGAATGGCCATGCCATACTCACAGCTGTGTCCCCTGTGGCTGCGCTAACGCTTTGCATACAGGGGACACTTAATAAATGTTAGTTGAATGAATGAATTGGCGTGTTAGCAGTCAGTGGCCTGCAGAGGGGTCAGAAGATTCTAGAAGGGAGCCAGGACCTGGCAGCTGGCGGGCAGCCATTATGTCTTTAAGAGGAGAGGCTGCATCCTCGGCCTCACGGAGGCTGGTGATTAAAATTCTACCAAATTCTGCACGCTCTTGGAAGCGAGGATTGAGGGATATGCAGGCCACTGGGCCTTTCATACAAATGAGCCTGGCCCCAGGCACAGAGCCAGGCAGAAACTGGGCTTTGGGGGATAGGAGGTGGCAACGATTTTAATAAGTTTCATAAACATTGGAAGTAAAATGCATGGTCCAGGAACCGCTTGGTTCTAGTGATTTTAACCATTAGTGGAGTGAGTGGGCGTAGCAAGGAATTCGGGAGCCCAGGAGCCTGGACTCTGGGGAAACAGAAACAGGCCCAGGCACTTTCCCAGTGGAAGGTTGGACTCTGAGGGGCTTGGCCAGGAAGTGGGCGGCTCTGGGGGCGTGGCCTCAGGTGGGAACCCGGTAGTCTGGCTGGGCAGCTAGAGATCTCAGAAGGAGCACGTTTGTCCTACCCTCTTCCTGGTGGCCAGGACTCCAGCCAGCTGGGGGCTGCACAGGCACAGGGTCCAGCCCTGGGGGAATAGGTTGGGGAGGGAACTAGGCAGGGAAACAGACCTAAGCCTGTTGTAGGGGAGAGGGCTGCACTCTGGAGTCTCTTACAGGTGGTGAGCAAGGGCTTCCTGGAGAGACGAGTTCTCCATCAGCTAGAGGGAAGACCCAGCGGGACTCTTGGGGCAGCTCATGGTGTGGGGGCCGCATGTCTGCACTGCGGAGACTGAGGCAGTGGGAGCCAGGCCCACCCTCTGTCCCAGGGCTTCTCACCTTGTCACCACCATGCAGGCACCTGGCTGCTCTCGGACAGGACTGAGTCTGCCCTGTCGTGCCTGTGACCCTAGGACCTGGCTCAGAGCTGGCCACCCTAAGCGCTTGCTGCACGGGGCTGTGTGTGTGTGTGTGTGTGTGTGTGATGGGAGGTGCTTGGGGGAGACATCAAAATCTTCCTGCCCCCCTCAAACAGGCCGCTGTCTCCTCGGCACGGGGCCAGGGTGGGCGCTGATGGGTAATGAGGGGGGCTGGGCATGAGCTGCATTGCTCAGCCTGCGGTCATTCTTGGGGTGGGGGCTGGAGACTCCCTAATAAGTGCTCCATTGTAGGTCTAAAAAAGTGATGGTGCGGGCCGGCCGAGTGGCGCGCTGGTTAGGAGTTGGCCTGGGACACCAGCTCTGAGCAGCGGGGCCCCGGTTCGGATCCCACATGAGGGCCAGTGACACTGCGCCCTCTACAGCTAAGATGGTGACAAACAGCTCGACCTGGAGCTGGGCTGCCGTGAGTCACCGGCGACGGCGTAGGCTGCAGTCCCTGTGGCAGTGGGCTGCCGGCAGCTGGCATGAGTGGCCCGCAGCCAGTGTGAGCTGCTGTGAGCCACTGTGAGTGACCGTCCAATGGCCGGCAACCGATCTGCCTCAACCAGGAAGAGCGCAATGATGATGCCAACATGGAGCAGTGAAGCAACGTCCTCCACAACTAGACTGAAGAACAAAAGGACAGCAACTTGTCTGTTCCCTTTCCCCGATTCCCCTACACTGTTCCCCTCCCCAAATTCCCCAATAAAATCTTAAAAAAAAAAAGTGACGGTGAGAGGCCCCATTGGGCAGGGCTGCAGGGCAGAGTGCCTAGGGGTGACTCGTGGCCTTGCCACCAGCCCTGTGTCTTTGGTCAAGCTCTCTGTCTTCCCTGAGCCTTTGTTGCCCTTTCCCCAAATAGCATAATAGTCACAGCTTCCTTATGGAGGTGTGTGTGGCGAGGTGGTCTGTAAGCGTTTAAGGAATAAGCACGTGTAGAGTGCTTAGCCCCATGCTAGCATGTGGATGGCTCTCGGGATGATGACTGTAACAGAATTAGAAATATCATGGCAGCTTGGGGATTTTCATGGTGGTAGTGATTTGGTATTATAGTGACCATTGGGGACAGCAGGGGATGGAGGGGGGGTTGGGGGGCGGTTGCACAGACCAGACCACACAGAGAGGGAAGGATGTGTATGTGTGTGAGACAGAGAATCACAGACATACCAAGAGACAGAGATAGAAAGGGAGAGGTGGAGAAAGACATGCAGAATGAAACGGGAGAGGAATAGAGAGAGAGAGCAAGAGAGACTATGAAAGTGCATTTACTGCCTGTGGTTAGGAGAGAGAGAGAGAGAGAGAGAGAGAGAGAGAGAGAGAGAGAGAGA
>NW_017731476.1:1003068-1005942 GCF_001890085.2 Hipposideros armiger
GACAAGTTGCTGTCCTTTTGTTCTTCAATCTAGTTGTGGAGGACGTTGCTTCACTGGCCCAAGTTGGCACCATCATTGCGCTCTTCCCGGGTGAGACAGATCAGTCGCCGGCTTCTGGACAGCCGCTCATGGCGGCTGCTGGCCGCTCACGCTGACTGCTGGCTACACACGGTAGCCCGTGGCAACCCACTGCAGCCTACGCCATCTCCGGCGACTCATGGCAGCCCAGCTCCGGGTTGAGCTGTTGTTCAGCATCTTAGCTGTAGAGGGCAGTGTCATTGGCCCTCATATGTGGGATCCTAATCGGGGCCCTCTGGCATCCCAAGCCAGCTCTTAACCAACGTGCCACTCGGCCGGCCCTCAACTATTCTTAAGGGATCACAATGGCTGCCATGTTGAGAAGGGCAGAAGCAGGGAGGCCAGTAAGGGGGCTGCTACAATGATCCAGATGAGAGATGCAGGTAGCTTAGACCAGAGTGGCAGCCATGGAGGTGTGAGAGGTACTTGGATTCTAGATGTGTTTCAAATGTAGAACCAACAGGATGTGCTGATGGATCAGTTGTAGGAGAGATGGAGATTGAGAAGGAGAAGGAGATGGAGATGGAGATGGGGATGGAGTTGGATATGGAGATGGGGATGGGGATGGGGATGGAGATGGGGATGGAGATGGAGATGGAGATGGAGATGGAGATGGAGATGGAGATGGGGATGGAGTTGGATATGGAGATGGTGGTGGAGGTGGAGATGGGGATGGAGATGGAGATGGGGATGGGGATGGAGATGGTGATGGAGTTGGATATGGAGATGGGGATGGGGATGGATATGGGGATGGGGATGGAGAAGGGGATGGAGATGGTGGTGGAGATGGAGATGATGGAGGGAGATTGAGAGAGGGAGGAGTCACAGTTGATTCTGGGACTTGTACCCTGAACTACAGGATGGACAATCCTTACTCAGGTGGGCAGATTGGGCAGATGGAGTGTTTCAGGAGGTCAGGAGTTCCGATCTGGGGCATGCTAACTTGAGATGCCCATTAGATGCTGCATGTGAGTAAGACACAGTCCTTGTCTCCATGGAACTCAGATTCCAATAGGAGAAACCATCTAGGATGCAGCTTTGTGACAATATGATGTGTTAAAGGCTGCCACAGAAGCCTAAACAACACTTGCAGACCTCTGGAGCACCTGGAAAGGCGAAGGAACCTTCACAAAGGTGACACGTTGACTGTTCTTTGAACAAAGATCAAGTAAAGAATGGAGGAAAGGCATTTCAGGCAGAAGGAACAGAAGGTGCAAAGACAAGGGAGCAGGCAGGGTTTGGAGGGTGCAGGTGAACCTGTGGTCTCCTGCAGCTGTGACATGAGCTGTGGGCATGGGGACTTCAGGGAGAGATGTGACTGGAGAGGCAGCCATGCTGGGTACTTCAGACTTGCCCTGGAGGCAGTAGGGAGCCAGTGATGGTTCTAGATCAGGGGTGTGATGTGGTCAGAGTGCCCTTTTGGAAGGTCCTCTTCAGCCCCCTGCCAGTCAGGCAGCCTCCTCCCTCTGACTCACAGGGGGAACGCCAAGATGTGCTGCCAGGACTGTGTATCAACCTCTTTTGCATTCCGGCCCCACTTGTTAGACTGTTTTTCTAAAGGCCCCTCTCCTCATGAGGTTTTTAACTCCAGAGACATACTGTATATCTGCTTATGTCTATTACATACATCTGTGCTTTCTACATAAAGCATTAGACTGTTTTTCTCCTTTTGCACGTGCTTGGGTGATAGTGGTCTTCTAGACTGAGCATATTCCTGCAGAGCCTGCCTCGAGGTGCGCTGAGCCACGGTCCTGGGCGCTTGGGGGCTGGCCTCTGCCCTCCTCTCTAACTCCCTGACTGGCCACACACGCTCTAGGGTGCACACATGACTGGTGAAATCTGAGTCAGCTGCGTAGATTCTGTCAAAGGCAATTTCTCAGTGCTGGTATTAAACCCAAGGACCAAACGTTAAGTGTTAACACTGGGGGGTAATGTACACAAGACCTCCTTGTACATGCTTTGCAACCTCCTATGAATCTCTAATTATTTCAGAATAAGTTGGTTTTTTTTGTTTTGTTCTGTTTTGTTTTAGAAATTCCAGTTAGAGTTAGAGGGTGCCTTAGAGACGATCTAGTTGGAATCCTCTCCTTTTTATGTCCCCTCCACCTCGTGGTCTGCACTCACCTGTAGCCTTAGTGTCACCTGACCATAGCAGGTCCTGGGAGATCAGAAGTAGAACTGGGACAGCCTTGAGTCAGGAGCCCCATCCGAGAGGCAGTGCCGAAATCAGCAGGGCTGGGAGGCCTGGAGCCAGCTGTGCCACTCCTCCCTGCCTTTGCATGGGTGGCTCACACTGCCCTGTTTACACTGCCTGGTTCACACCGCCTGGTTCACACTGCCCGGCTCTTACACTGCCCAGCTCACACTGTCCAGTTCACATTGCCCAGCTCACACTTCCAAGCTCACACAACCCCAGCTCACACCGCCCAGCTCACACTGCCTGGCTCACACTGCCTGGCTCACACTGCCTGGCTCACACTGCCTGGCTCACACTGCCCGGCTCACACTGCCCAGCTCACACTGCCCTGGCTCACTGCCCTGCACAAACTGCCCTGGCTCACACTTCCCAGCTCACACCGCCCAGCCCACACTGCCTGGTTCACACTGCCCGGCTCACACTGCCCTGGCTCACACTTCCCCAGCTCACACTGCCCCGGCTCACTGCCCGGTACACATTGCCCTGGCTACACTGCCCAGTTCACACCGCCCGGCTCACACTGCCTGGTTCACACTGCCCTGGCTCACACTTCCCAGCACATACTGCCTGGTTCACACTGCCCAGTTCACACTGCCCGG